>NW_027187327.1:8320924-8327185 GCF_028583685.1 Petaurus breviceps papuanus
TTCCTTCCTTCCTTCCTTCCTTCCTTCCTTCCTTCCTTCCTTCCTTCTTTCCTTCCTTCCTTCTTCCTTCCTTCCTTCTTTTCTGTCTTTAAGACCAGGGTCTCTTTTAGAATTACGATGTAAACAACTTCCACCAAACAGTAGACTATATGAACTGACTTGTTTTCAGAAGAGAGACCATATATTTTAAATGACAGTTATCCACTGGTAAACTTCCATGTGTATTCCATCAGGAAAACACATCATTGAAAAAGGAAATTCTAGATAGGAAGAAGCAACAATATTTTATAATATGTGGAGGAATGGTTCAGGAAATATAATATAGCAGAAAGAAGGCTGGACACTGAATCAGAATAGTTGGGTATCAATTCATATTCTGCCAATTACTGTGTGGCCTTTAACAATTCATTTAATTTCTTTGAGTCAATTTGTGTTTCTATAAAATGGAGATAATATTTTTTTTCAGCCTACCTCCCAGAGTTGTTGTAAGAACAATATTAAGATAAGGGCATTGTCCAAGGCACCAAGCCTTTCAACCTTTTGTCATATGCAAAATGAAAAAGTTAGAGTAAATTGGTGACTCCCTACCTACTTGTTCTTAAACTCCTTGGGGGTTGGGATAAATGGTCCAAGAGGATCATGTGGAAAAAAAATAGTATTTTAAGTAGCAAATATTGAAGAATATTTTGAGTATTATATTAAACTATCAAGGGGATTCATCACAAAATTTGTTTTTTGTTATTATGGTTAAAATGAGTTCTTGGGATTAAATTGTCAGGAACTGCTAGAGTAGAAAGATCCTTTCCAGTACAAGTTTCTATACTCTCCTCCCCCTACCAGATCTTGCTTCCCCTGACTGCTTAATTTGTGTACCAGAGGTTTCTTCCTTATATAAACAATCTGGTTATACTTAGAGGGGTGAGGAAGGGAAGGATTCTTACAAATCTCTCTAATGTCCTTCTTCCTAGGTGCTTTTTGTAATAACAATAGCTGGCATTTTCTCAAGTTCACATTTTGTGAGCATTAAGCTTCAAAAATACAAATATCTGGTGGTTAATTTATGCCTTTTCCATTTAACCCATGCCCTACTAGTTGTTTTACTTCTTTCCCCCAACCAGGACAATTTGAATGTCCAAGGATATGGGGGAGGGGAATCATCAAAGTTTAAAGAATGTGTTCCTAACTCATATCTCTTAATGATTTGACTAAATTTTAGATTTATGGGAAACTCTATCCCAAGATAAATAGAAACATAAAATGAATTTTATTTAAAGAATAAAGGGGACAAAAGAACTTGTGTCTGACCTATCAGAAAGTCAAGATACTCCCTTCCCTTTTTTGATCTATCTCTCAGCAAAGGAGAATAACTCAACTATTGATCCATTTAAAGTGCTATACAACTACAGATTTCTTCCAGAGTCCAAGCTTTGCATTCAGTGTTGTATTGATTTGTTCTAATTCAGTTAAATTCTCACTGTGAACCACTCCACAAGTTACTTAAAGTTTCAGAAGATACAAAAGAGATCTGCTATTTAATAATTTAAGAGGTTTGTCTATGTTCCTTTAGACTAGGGTTTACTTGGGGCAATCTTGTTCCAGTCTCATCTTTAGAGTTGAATATTCTTCGCTGAGTTCCTGTAAATTATCTCTTACTGTTAGATCAAACTGGACAGTACATCTGGGTAGCATTCCACAACTGGTATTTCATTAAATCATCTGTCAAGGACCTTAGATTTTGTGAGTGTTGGAACTCACTGGACCTTGAGTCAAATAGATCTCTACCATAGATCACAATACCTGGCATATGGTAGGACCTTCAAAAATTTTGGTAGTTGTTAAAATCTTAGAGAGTTTAAGTGTCTGATGCAAGTTGTTCACACAGCTCCAATCCAATACAATCTAATAAACATATATTAAGTATCTACTACATATCAGGGAAACCACTCCAGTATCTTTGCCAAGAAAATGCCACAGACAGTATAAGTCTACTATAATCCCTATAAAGAATTGAAGATGACTAAAAGACTTAACATAATATATGTCAAGCACTGTGTTAAGCACTGGGGATTTTGTTGTTCAACTCTTCACAAACCACTTGGGATTTTCTTGGCTAAGATGCTGAGGTGGTTTGCCACTTTATTCTCTAGCCACCTAGCTACCCTGGGCACTATGGATACAATTAACAAAAATAAAGACAATCTCTGCTCTTAAAGAGCTTACAGTCTAAAGGAGAGAGAAAACACAAAAAAAGACAAAAGAAAATGTTGGGGGAGAAAGGTGACACCTGACTTTAATATCTTATTCCGTGTAGTTGAAACCAGAGAGCAGCAGATGCAAATTGGAGTGAGCTGAATGTCCAGTTCCTGCTCTCTATAAAGGAAGGCATTGGGAAGATTTTGGTACTCCACCATTCATCCCTCTAATCACAGATGGGAGGAGGCTGAGGGAAGTGGTGTTATTCAAGGCTTAAGTTATCACTATGGTTATGAAATTAGAAATAATGAACTTAACCTTGAAAGGGCATCTTGTTAAGTGGAGTTGAAGCCTAGCAGAGCACCAGATGAAAAGCTGAGATTTGTTCATACACAGTTGGTGTGAGAGTCTATATTTGTCCTCATGGCTCCCTGATACTTTACAATGCTCTATCTACCATGGCATGTGACCTCCTGACCATGTTACTCTTCACCTCCATCTCACTTCCTAAACATTATTTCCAAGCCATATATACTGTACTCCAATCAGGACCTTTATCTCCTGCTCCTTTCCTTATCACAACCTGGGACTCTGTCTTTGCAGATTGCCAATTCAACCTGAATGTGGTTTTTTATTTGTACATAGTTGTTTTCATGTTATCTCCTCCATTAGACTGTGAGCCCTTAATAAGAGATTGCCTTTTATCTTTCTTTGTATCCCCAACACTTAGTGCCTGATCTTAATAGGCAAATAATAAGTTTATATTGACCAACTGACTAACTTGCCTTTCCCTTTCCTCCATCACAACCCTGAAACAGAGCCCTTGAACAACCTCTGAATTTGATAGATGAGGTTCCACTTTTTTATTGCCTGAAACTAGAGCTGTATGTCACTACCTGGCAGCCTTTTCCAAACCATGCTACTACACTTGTAGCATCTCATTAACCTTTTCAAATTTACCTTTATTTATTGTCTTCCTCTGTATACATTCCTTGAACATAGGGTCTGCTTCTTTATTTGTATTTATACTCTCATTGCTTAGTACAGTATCTGAAACCTCTCTCTCTCTCTCTCTCTCTCTCTCTCTCTCTCTCTCTCTCTCTCTCTCTCTCTTTCTCTCTCTCAGACACAAACATTATATTGATGTTAACAATAAGAAAGGTAATACTGGTTAGTACAGTTTGAGTAAAAATCATCGTTTAGTAGTTAGTATAATAATGAGAGATTTGTGATCTCATCAATGTAAGCATTTAATTTTATGAACAGTGAAGCTCAAAAACCTCCATTCCTGTCCACCATATGAGTCTTGTTGCTATTGAATTGTTGTGGTCATATCTAACTCTTTGTGACCCCATTTTGGATTTTATTGGCAAATATACTCTAGTAATTTGCCAGTTCCTTCTCTAGTTCAATTTATAGATGAAGAAACTGAGGTAAAAATAGAATTAAGTGGCTTACCCAGGGTCACAAAACTGGTAAGTATCTGAGACTGGGTTTCAACTAAAATCTTCCTGACTGGCACACTTTCCACTGAACCACCTAGCTGTCTCTTGGTCTCTTGTGTCTCCTCACAAACACCCCCAAAATTCTGAAGGTATTATTAATTTTCTTTTGATATCACAAGGATATGAATGGACCAAAGGAGTTTTCAATAATAGTAAGTATAATAAAAACAGATATAAACTGAACACCTATGCTTCAGGCATTGTGTCAAATGCCAGGTATTTGAAGACAAAAATTAAATAGTTTGTCCTCCTGGAGTATCCTGGAGTATTGGGGTGGGGGTTACTATGGAATATATGCAAAGTAATTTTAAGGAGGGTGGTGGAGGGACAGCAATCGGGATGTGAGTGCATAGAAATTGAGATAGGCTTCCTGTGGGAGATAGAAGTTAAGGTGAGCTTTAAAGGAAGATAGGAATTCTATGAGGCAAAAGCTGAAAGGAATTACATTCTAGGCATATGACCTGTGTTTTAGGAAAACAAATTTGGCATCTATGACAAGGCAGATTGATTGGAGATGGTAAAAACTAGTAACAGGAAAACTAGTTAGCAATCTTTGTCAATAATCTAAAAGAGAAGTAATATTGGGCTGAACTAAGATGGTGTCTGTGTGAGTAGAGAGAAAATGAATATGAGAGGCATTTTGGAGGTACAAATAACAATAAAAGCAATTGATTGTCCGTGAGGATTAAAGAAGTGGGAGAGCTGAGGAATTATTTCAAGGTTGTAAGCTTAAGTGTCTGGGGGCATAATGTTACTCAATAGAAATAGAAAAATTTGGAAGAGAGGAGACTTTAGAGGAGATAATAATGAGTTTTATTTTGGAAAGGTGGAGTTTGAAGGCCTAACAGGTAGAGATGTGGAACTGGAGATTAAGAGGAAAAAAAACTAGAGTTATCTGGAAATTTGGGTGTCATCTTCATAGGAATGATAGTTGAAACCATGGGAACTCATGAGATCATCAAAAGAAAGAGTATATAGAAAGAGGAGAAGAGGGCCTATGGCAGAAGCCTGTGTCCATTCAGGCTAGGTAGTGGGAAAAGTCTGATGTAAATGGGCCAATAGGCAGATTATCTTTAAATCTCATCTTGTCATTAATACTTCTTTACTGTTCAGATATTGCTTTAATTCTCTTCTTTTCTTTTTCCTTTGAAAATTTTTGTTTGGAGGGTAAAACAACCTGATCATACTCAAGAAACCAGTTTTCATTGCCTTATTCCTGAATCTCAATTCTTTGGTAGTGTCAGAAATCAAGCTTTTTTGAGGAGTTATTTCATTTTTGGTTTTGTATCTTGAAATCTAGCACAAAGGCTGACACACACAAGGACTTTAGTAAATATCTTTTAATTTATTAGTGTTTTCAACAATCTTACGTTGTTGTGGGAACACTCATTATAATTAAAATAAATGGAAAATCACTACATTTGGTTAGAACATGGTGGCATCTCTGTATGTAGGTGTATGTGCATGTGTTTCCCCATATACTGAAAGATTTTTTTTCTTAATACAAAAATAATATGAACATTATTGAGTATTTAATAAAGAGTGCTTTCAGGTCACATAACCATTTTTACCTTGCAACTCATTTTAAAAAATAACTAATTCACAGAATAAAGAAAGAATTATTTGTGCTTGGGAAATCCTCACAGCTTGTGGTTAAAACAAGAGATGCCTCAAGTAAAAGACATATGTATTGTTGAGTCTGATAAATGAAAGAAAAAACCTATTTTGCTTACTTCCTCCATCCTGATGCCTTAGGCTTTTTGCTCTGTTTCTATGAAATTAAAAAGGCTTTCTGAAGAAACTACCTTTGGTAAATGGTCCTGAAGCAGAGAACCTATGAATTAGCTAAAAAGACCCATCATACAACATTTACAATTACTCTGACATTGACCCAGAATTGCCAGTGGCTATGGACCCTAAAAAAAATCTCTTTCTCTTTCATGGGCAGATGATGGCCAAGTCAACAGGGAAGTTGGAAGGTTTTTAAAGCACTTGTTTTTCAAATACAGTTGTAAAAAAAATGGGCAACTTTATGAGGCCTCTAAAACCAAATTTACCTTCTATTTATATCATGTTACATTTCTCTCCACTTTGCTTTAAGAAATAACTGGTGAATCTTTTCAGTCATAATCTGTAGGATAAGGAATAGAGATGCTCAAATGTTTTCCCAGAGAGTTTCTTTTCACAATCTTTTCCATAAAAATATGTTTTTAATGTAAGATAAGTATTATGAATAAATCTTCAACTAATAAGGAGACAATTTCTTCCTCTTTTTTAGAAACATTATTCTTATTAGGCACTCTTTATAGGGTCCTCTATTTGGAAAGTACTCTACAAATAGTTTTATCATTGTAAAAGTTAACCCACATTATAGGGGCTCAGTAAATGAAAAATAATTGCTAATTCACTGTTATATAGATCTGTGTTCCAATCTCTCTATTTAAGACAGTGAATTGAAGGCCTTTGGAGAATTGAAAGCGAAGGAAATTTCATTTTATGAAACACCTCTGAAAGATAGAAAGAAAGAAAGAAAGAAAGAAAGAAAGAAAGAAAGAAAGAAAGA
>NW_027187327.1:8327195-8645195 GCF_028583685.1 Petaurus breviceps papuanus
AGAAAGAAAGAAAGAAAGAAAGAAAGAAAGAAAGAAAGAAAGAAAGAAAGAAAGAAAGAAAGAAAGAAAGAAAGAAAGGAAGGAAGGAAGGAAGGAAGGAAGGAAGGAAGGAAGGAAGGAAGGAAGGAAGGAAGGAAGGAAGAAAGAAAGAAAACCCTGCAGAATGCAGTTTATGGATATTTCATTATGGATTGAAAAAATCCAAAGGATTTCTTTAAGATTGTTGGAAATAGCCTGGCAGAAAAGGAACAATATCTTCCCTGCTAGTGCAGAGCTTTAATCATGTGCAAATTGTTGCAATAATATTTGTCTCCCTCCCCTCAAATCTCTCCCCATTCTAGTCCATCCTCTATTCAGCTATCAGAATGATCTTCCTAAGGCAAAAGTCCAGCCATGCCATATCCTTATTTTATAAAACCCAGTGACTCCCTTTTACCTACATTATCACTTATAAACATCTGTTTGGATATTAAAGCTCCTACCTACCCTTTCCTTCTTCTTATGCCTTGCTTTCTTATGTGGACACTGCAATCTAGTGAGACTGCCTTTTTTGCTGTTCCTCACAAAAGATACTTCATCTTCTTTTCCTTTTCTTTTCAATTAATGGAATAAAAAAAAGTACTTTCATAACATAATATGATAAAAATGACCTCTTATGATTCCTTCATTTTGTTCAATTCTCAGATAAAATTATACCTTCTGAAGGAAGCCTTTCTTAGTACCCATTAACACTATTCCTATTCCTCTCTGATTATCTCTAATTTCTCCTGTCTTTATCTAATTTTTACATACTTGTTTAAATATTATCACCCCCATTGTACTGCAAGTTCCTTGAGGTCAGTAACTGTTTTATTTTATTTTTTAACCATTTTATTTTATCCCAATGACTGGCACATGCTAGACACTTATTAAACACTTGTTGACTTATTGCAACTTTTTTATTCCCAGGTTTCTAATGGTGACCATATAATACATGAAAAATTACTGACTTTGGAGTTATCTGATCTAAGTTCAAATATTTTTTTCTAATAAATATTCCTGATACACTGTTTTCTTCTTTTTCTATCTATTACTAAGTAAAGTAGGGTACTGTAGCAGCAAGCACTCCAGCATCCCCAGAGTGGTTGCCAACATAGGTTCTTAGATCTGCTTTTCTAAAGGAAAGCAACTCAAAATAGCTTAACAAGATTACTTTAATCAAGCATACATTGTTTACCTAGTTCAGGGGAAAAAGGTTAGCACCCCAAACTTCAGAGTATACAGACAGAAGTTACAAGACAGAGAAACAGATTAAACAGAAAGGCTTCCAAACTGTCCAACCATTACATCCATACCAAATCACAGTTACCAGAGAGGGAAACAACAACATATAGGTTTTCAAAGCCAGGGGGCTCTCAACAGCTGCCCAGAGTCTCATCTGGTCAAATCACACAACACTTCTCAAAGTGAGCCCCAAAACAAAATCTCATATCAGGGATTATATAGCCTTCTCCTGGGTCAGAGAATGTAACAACCCTCTTGACACACTGCCCAATCACACAGCATCAAGTTGTGGGCATTCCTGAAAACCAAGCCTCCTGCCACAGGCTCCATGTGACTACATTCAGCCTATTAGGGAGCAGAGTATATTTTCAAATCAAGGACGGGTTTCAGAGTCTCTTAAGCCTATCAAAGGGCCTAGAAGTAGGGAAGATCTTTAAATTTGCATTTCCATTACAGGTACTTATATAACTTTGCCTTAGACAAGTTTTTGCTATGTCTGTTAAATCACATCAGACTGCCACTGTGTCAGTAGTTCTAAAAACCT
This sequence comes from Petaurus breviceps papuanus, assembly GCF_028583685.1. Lineage (NCBI taxonomy): Eukaryota > Metazoa > Chordata > Mammalia > Diprotodontia > Petauridae > Petaurus > Petaurus breviceps. The sequence goes on from NW_027187327.1 coordinate 8,329,003, forward strand.
AAACCCACTGTAATTCTGATAAAACACTCAACCCAATAAGCATTTATTAAGGACTTATATATTATATATTTATTAAGGACTTATTATATGTGAGGCACTTTACAAGGTGTTTGGGATATAAAGCCAACACAAAACTAAGAAAAATAACTTTCCTCAAAAAACTGTTTTGTCTGGGGGGTATGTGTGGTTGGAATAAATCAATAAATATATAATTATGTCTATACAAAATAATTTCATGAGTTAAAGTGAAATTAACTCAATGTGAAAGAAGTCTTCCTTAGAACTGTCCAAAAATGAAGATAAAAGATTTTCTGTCATTGGAGTTCTTCAAGATCAAATTGGATGACTATTTTTTTTAAATAGAAGATTCCTGATCCAGTAGAAGTTGAAATATATTGCTCCCCAAGACCACTTTCTGTTCTGAGAGCCTATGAAAAATATACTGGACATAATAGTAAAAAAAAAAAAAACAAACCCACAAATACACATACTCCATATGTGTATGCAAATGGATTTGTCATGTATAGTCATTTAATGATAACAATACTGTCATTATAATTAATAACAATAAACTTACATGCTTGGAGGATATCAACTTCTGTAAATTTACCAAAATATATCAGGAAACTTCTGTATCTAATGGAATCTTTCATCAAAGGTATTAAAATATCATTTAAATAAAAAGGTTAAATTTTTTAATTTATGTCAAGGAAAAATTGATACTAAAGGATTCAGTCTTAAACTGAGTGTGACAACTAAGCCTATTAATGAAGGTAACAATTTCAAATATCCTTCAAGAAATTCCTCCAAGCAGCTAAAAAGGATTGGAAAGGAAAAGGAAAAAGAAAAAAAAAACTTTTGCTGTATATGTCAATATATTTACTGACATCATGAAATCAAATATTAAAAGGAAGAAAGTAGTTAAAATTATTAACAACTATAAAATGTTAATAATACCATCAGTCTTTACATACTTTTTGGAACCAGGAAATGAATAATAACAGATTTAGGTAATCTAACAAAAAACTTTGTAATAGTTTTTAAAAATACAGAATTTATAACCTTAAGGCATAAACATAGAGGAACATGTTTTGTAAAAAAAAAGCAAAAACAAAACTGGGAAGGAAAGATAGATGCTCTCAGAGAGAGTCATCTATAGGTTAAAAGCTAACAGAAATACCTTTGAAATAAAAAAGCATTTCTTCACCAAGCAATAAGAAAATAATAGGCATATGGCATTGTATTTATCTAATAAAATTAAAAGAACTAACCTTTCAATGGAGCCCATTAAAACAAGCAAAGATCCAAGAGTGGACTCAAAAGACTCTGTATGGGTATGGGTATCATAGAAACTACTGAGTCATGATGATTTGTTAATGAAGAAAGAGTTTGTTGAGGGCAAGGTTGGACCACATTCTTATCACCAGAAAAGACAAAAAAAGGGTGATCCTTAAGGAGTCCAAAATTAATGACCAATATAGATTGTACAAGAAAGCAGCAGAAACTATGAAATTCATCCCTGAAGCCTGTAAAAATTTAGCACCTATTAATACCAATTAATACATGACATGGTTGGTAAAATTTCATCAGAAACCTGCTTTATTTCACAGATTGACAGGCAACATATTCTCATTCTGCAAATAGGGAGCACAATATATCCTTGAAAAATCAACCAATAAACTCTACAGGAACTAGAAAATTATTACAGACCAAACTGTTGCTGATATTCATGCAGAAATAACATTAATCAAAAAAAATTAAAATTATTTAATAGGTTGCTCCATGTCAACTATTCATGTTATACTACTTTGGGTTTCATTTACCCAGCTTAAGAAGGTGGTAGTAGTTGTGTCAGAAGAATGGCTGGTATTAGCTTCAATCTTCTAGAAATAACTGTGTGGATGGTTATCCTCCAACACTAGTTCATGAGCCTCTACTGTTACATTTCCCCCTTTAACAACCAGCCTATAGACTTAGTTTTTTTTTTTTTTAATAAAAAGGCATCTACTTAAATGGCATTAAAAGAACAGCAGTTACCAACAATTTTCCCAAACACCAGGGGCTCATTCTCCCACAAATACACAAAGAGACTGGGATAAGGGAGAAGGGGCAGAGAGTGGGCATGAACTTAAAAAAAATAGTAGGAGGTATTCATTTACAGATCACATGTGACCAAGGTAAATTACTACTTCACAAGTGTAGGATCTCTATATTTTTTCTCCATGCTACTTAGACAGTATTTGTAAAATATCATGCTGTTCAGCTGACTGAACTCTTTGAGGAGTACACTATCTACACAAGACCAAGCATTTATTTGGAATTGCTTTTCCTCAGACTGGTCAGTCAAGTCACAGCTGGGTCAGGTTAAGCAAGTCACCTGGTTGCTCTTTTGGGTCCTACCAGGATTAATTTTGTTATTAGCAAAACAGATTATATTATTGCTAGAAAGTGACTTTCAAATCCAGGCAGGACACTCTGATATTGGGCATCTGTTACCAGGACAGGATGGTCAGGTTGCTGGGTGACTGGACTCTTTGCATGGTAAGATATATTTGTTGGGCAAATGAGTACGCTGGCCTCCCCATGTCCACTTTTTTAAAGAGCTTCTATGGTTTGTTTTATTTTTATTTTATTTTGATTTGTTTTCTTTCTTCCACTTTCAATCACCATCTTGGCTGAGTGGTACTATGCTCTCCTGAGCTAGAATGTTAACATAATCTTTTCAGCTGAAGTGGTACTGAGTTCTTTCAGGTATGGGTATGGAAGCAACTCATAGTTTAGGATCATCAAAACCTCTTCCTTTGATTCTATAGCCTTAACTCTGAGTTTGTCATCTTCAGGGTCCTCCTATCTCTTATTTCTTGGTGCAGATGCTTGTTCCTTTAGTAATTCCCTTCATCTTCCTTTAGTGTGATTAATTTCAATTCAGTCAATTTCACTTCTCATATTCCTTTGAGAATCTCACAGATGAGTGGTTAAAATCAAAGTTATAAATGGATCTTACCTCTACAGGCTAGTAAATTGTCTCTCTCGCCTCTTCAAGTGCAATTGAAGTATCCAAACCTCCTACTCCCCAAAGTGGGGAATGTATATTTTGCATCTGAAGGCTTCCCATTTTATATTGTAGATACTCAGTTTTTTTTAAAGTCTCATCGGGGCATGCATTCTTTGTGGCATTATCTCTAAGCTCTTTACAATAAAAAGCTTTCAAAATATAGGAACTTAGCAGAACAAAATGAAGTACCTACTATCCCTGTGTTCTTGTCTTTTTTAGACATGTCCTAGAGATGTCTTTAGTGAGTTGATAAAATAAAAGGTTATATAGGAACACGGATTGACAACTGGAAGCAGCGATAGGGAAAATATAGTCCAAATGTGTCATTTTCCAGATGAATGACTGAAGCCTAGAATGGTACAGTGATTTATTATAGGTCAAATAGTAAGTAGTACAAGTAGGATTTAAACTAAGTTCCTCTGATTCCAAATTAAGCCTCCTGACTTTTTACTATATCACACAAAGGAAATGGGAGGTGGGGGGGGTGGGGGTGGAGGTAAGATGGTAGCATAGAAGCAGGAAATTCCATTAGCTCCCCCAACAACCACCTCAAATACCTATAAAATATGACTCTAAACAAATTTTAGAGCTACAGAACCCACAAAGTGAAAGAGAGAAGCAAATCTCCTGCTTAAGGCAGGCTGGCAGGCCTACAGGAAGGGTCCATCACAGCAAGGGGCAAGCAAAGCATGAGGTTTTGGCCTCAGTGTGGCCCGGCCAGCAGAGGCCAGAGCAGACTTCAGGATAGTGAATGACCAGCAGCTATGGCAGTTTCCAGACTTCTCAACCCATAAACACAAAAGAGCAAGTAAAATGTCAGTCAGGAACTCTGTTGGAAAAGAATGGTATGGTCCAGCCCCTGCCACTGGGGTGAGAGGTGGCGGAGTCATGGCGGCTGCAACTGCTGCCCCATGTGGCTGCCTCCAGAGCTCCTGGCCTGCAGATAATAGGGGGACCAAGTGACCATTCAAAGGGTAATTGTTCTTGCAATTACCTGCTTGGATCTGGATCTCTGTCTTAGCTGGAGGTCCTGGGGTGTGTGGCCAGTGGACCAGAGCTTGTGGTGATTGCAGACAGGGTGCCGTCCTAATATCTCCACCAGCTGCAACAAACCCAGCAATTTAGGACAAAGCTCTCCTCTCTGGAAGCAGAGTTCAAAGTGGCAAAGAGCTCAAAACTCAAGTAATTGATTGGCAACATGAGCAAACAGAGGAAGCAACAAAGCAAGTAGAGCAATCAAACCTTAAATTCCTTTTTGGGGGACAAAAAAGATAAAAGCATGGAATGGGAGGAAGACAACAAAGTCAGAACTCCTGCATCAAAAGCTTCCAAGAAAAATATGTACTGGTTACAGGCCATGGAGGACCTTAAGAAGGATTTTGAAAATCAAGTAAGAGAAGTGAAGGAAAAATTGGGAAGACAAATGAAAATGATGCAAGATAATCATGAAAAGAGAGTTAACAACCTGACTGAAGTAAATAACACCTTAAAAAATAGACTAACTCAAATGGCAAAAGAGGCCCAAAAAGCCAACAAAGAGAAGATTGACTTAAAAAACTGAATTTGCCAGATGGAGAATGAATTTCAAAAGCTCACTGAAGAGAATCATTCCTTCAGAATTAGATAGGAGCAAATGAAAGCCAATGACTTTATGAGAAATCAAGATACTATAAAACAGATCCAAAAAAAAAAATGAGAAAATAGAAGGCAATATGAAATATCTCATTGGAAAAATCACTGACCTGGAAAATAGATCCAGGAGAGACCATTTAAAAATTATTGGACTACCTACTATATCACACTAATATGCAATAATTTTATTCAAGTACAAAAAAGTTATTGTATCTGCCTTTGAAACAATTGAAAAAATATCAAGTATAAAATGACAGTATTAGGATAGTGACTTGCCTCAAGACCATTTCTATCTGAATTCCATTGAATGATATGAAGAGTGACTTATCTAAAGGAATAATAACTCACATTGACATGCACTGTATGTTAGCAAAGTCCCAAAATAGGACCTACTTTCTTCAGTGTGTATGAAGAAGGTGCTCCTCTTCTAAGGCAATTGTGGAAAATGCTGTCTTTGATCATAAAAGGAAAAGCTCACATAATAAGAAAAAAATGAACATATTTGAGTTGTGTCTTTTAGTTCCTATAGTCCTGAGAGACAATTACATTGCAAAGACCTGCTGAGTACTAATATGTTCTAAAGTCTCAGTGAGCTAGAGTGGCCAAATATCCCACAATAATAACCATTAATGGTTGAACCCCTCTGCTGGTTACAATAGTCTCCATCAGGTGAATATGTGGGGACTTATTACATCAGTTAAATTTAAATCAATTTAGTTTTTTTTAAGATGGATTAAATATTTATTATAGGAAAGATATTCTACTCAGCTCTGCTAATGTAGAGTAACTTCTTAGCATCCCCATCTCACATGTACCTAAATCTAGCAGCATTAGAGAGTATGTGAGAGAACAAATGCACCCAGTCATGCCTGTTTCCTCATAGTGTTAGGGCTCACTTGTACCCTAAATTCTTTAAACAATAGGTCCTCTCTAGCAAGATGCTGCCCACCCCTCAAAAAAAGCATAGCACTTCTTTCTTTGTAGATTAAACTATGGTACTCTATGCAGATATATTTAAGAAACAACAAAAACAAATCAAATGAAATCTGAGCTCACAATGTGGTAGCATTTGGAACTTTGCAATGAAAATACCTTTTAAAAAATCTCATAAAATGTTTAGTGATAATTTGTTTGAAAGTACAGTGGGGAAAGAATGTGGTAATTCAATGAATAGAAATACATGATTTGCTGAGCTGTACAAAATATCACATAATTTTCATTTACTTTCAAGGACTTCCTGAATTACCTCATCTTGTTGAAGTACCATTCAATGAAAAATTTACTTTTACTAAAGCAAACATAAAACTTATTTCAAGCATATGAGACAGCCATAAAATTGGTTGTACTTTTTGTGAATAATTAATAGTTTTTACAACACTAAATTGGGAAAGTATTAATTTGGGCCAGTATCTTTAATGAGAGGAGGAATAGTATGATGGGTAAAGAGTTGACCTTAGTTTAAAAAAAACAAGACTTGGAATCACGTTTCACCCCTGACACTTGCTGGCTGTGTAATGCTGGGTCAGTCACATATTCTCCATGTTCTAGGCAACTTTCTAAGAATATAATTAATAGAGAAAGTGTTTCCTCAGCCAGAAATTCTCCTTTGCAGTAATGTTACAGGTCTAGTTTGCATCCCTATGGCATTTTGATATTCCTATATTTTTGTGATATTACTTATAATTCCTTTTCAAAGAAAACATTTCCCAGTGTAGATTACAGAGGAGAGCTTTAGAGGCTTCAAAATCTGAAGTATAACAGGATGAAATAAAAATTGTAAAAGGAAACAGCAATTTGTGTATGTATTTATGGAACTCTAATATTTCTTAGGTCTTACATATCTTCTTTCTTAACATTACTTATATATACAAAAAGAAAGATGAAAGGCTGCTATTGTCTCTGGATTAGTGTGTGTCTGTGTCTGTATGTGACAGAGAGAGAGAGAGAGAGAGAGAGAGAGAGAGAGAGAGAGAGAGAGAGAGAGAGAGAGAGAGAGAGAGAGAGAGAGAGGGAGAGAGGGAGGGAGGGAAAGGGAGGGAGGGAGAGAGAGGAAGAGAGAGAGATTTTGCTGTTGCTGTTACTAAATATAGTTTATAGCTGCACAGAACTATTCAATACTTCTGAATTGTACTTCTGAATGTACTGCAGCATCCCAGTCTATTCTGATCCAAATCAATTCAAAAAATATTTATTAAACACTTACTCTATAAGAAATACTACTGGACTGTAGGAAATATGTAAAAAATAATTATAATATCTTTTTAAACAGGGTACTTATAATTTAGAGTGGGAAATAGTGGAAAAAACATTTCATAGATATCTATTATACAAAATGGATCGTGACAGATGTAGAAACAATGTGAGCTCCAGAATAAACTAAGTTGACAATTGGATATAGGACTTCAAATTTGGTCTCAGATATTTATTAGCTGAGCAAGTCACTATACCTCTGTCTGCCACATTGTCTTCATCTGTTAAGACATTGGAATAATAATATCTATCCCCCAAATCATTGTGTGAATCTAATGAATTAGTATTTTTAAAGTGCTTTTCAGACTTTAGAGTGAATGCAAGCTAAGTGGTTGCTTTTAGAAGGAAAGATGAGTAGCATGGATTGAGAGAGATTTCTTTGAAAATTTTTCCATGTGTCTTTTATACTGGGTTTTGAAGGATGGGTGAAGTTTCAAAAGGTAGAAATAGGAGAGGAGGAAGGGCATGCCAAGTTTAAAAAATAGAGACAGTAGGATAAAATGGAAAACTGACTCTGGAGTCCAGGTCTTGTGTACAGCACCTACTGCTGAGGTTTGCTACCTATTTGACCTTGACCAAATTACTTCATCTCCTTGGGCCTTAGTTTACCTACTTAGAAAATGAAAGTATTGGAATAGATGGCCTTAGATATTCCTTCCATATCCAGTTGTTTTTTGTTCTTTGTTCTCAAAGAAGACCATGGCATCAGGGATATGGTGCCATGTCTTGCAAGTGGATTGGATTTAAGTGAGGGAGGGTTATAAAAAGTCAGTAGTTTCACTTTCTCCTCTGGAGCCATCTGGATACGGTGGCAAGATGTGGATCAGGATGACTGGAAATGACCCACAGATGCAGTGGGAGACCTTGGCCTTTTTAAGGTAGGGTCTTTCCCCAGTCTCAGTTTGACTGATGCAAGGCTCCTTCAATGATTAAATCTGGGTAAGAAATGAGGCAAAGAATGACTTATTCTTTGTAGTAAAAACAAAAATCAGTCTGGGAGGGGGAGACTCTCTGGAATCTCTTTCAGAAGGTAATTAGTAGATTCTTTCCATTTCTATTTCCCCCCTTGGTTATAGAATATCAGGGAAGTTTTCCTTGATAATTTCTTGAAAGATGATGTCTAGGCTCTTTTTCTGATCATGGCTTTTAGTTAGTCCAATAATTTTTAAATGATCTCTCCTGGATCTATTTTCCAGGACTAATTTCACATTGTCTTCTATTTTTTTTCATTCTTTTGGTTTCACTTTATAATATCTTGATTTTTTTTATGGAGTCATTAGCTTCTATTTTTTCCATGATAATTTTGAAGGAATTACTTTGTTCAATGAGCTTTTGGATCTCCTTTTCCATTTGTCCAATTCTGCTTTTTAAGGGGTTCTTCTCCTCATTGTTTTTTTTTCTTTTGATCTCTTAGGAGAATATTTTTAAAGTGTTATTTTCTTCAGTATTTGGGGGGAGGTCTAGGAAGCTGTTGACTCATTTTCCATTATTTTCTTGCATCACTCTCATTTCTCTTCCCAGTTTTTGCTCTACCTGCTTTTCTTACTTGATTTTCAAAATCATTTTTGAGCTCCTCCTTGACCTGAAATAAATTCATATTTTCTTGGAGGCTTCATATATAGGGGCTTTGACTTTATTGTCTTCTTGTTGCATGTTTTGATCTTCTTTGTCACCAAAGTAAGATTCTATACTCTTGAGTTTTTTTATTTTTTTCAAAATTATTGAAAAATTATTATTATTATTTTTTATTTATTTTTCAAAATGTTTCCTCATTTTGCCAGGCAATTACTTAACTTTTTAACTGTTTATTAAGGTAGTATTCTACTTCCAGTTGGTGTGTGTGTGGGGAGTACTGTCCCAAGTTTCAGAGATCTTGTGTATCTGTTTTCAGAGATGCTTCTAGGTACCTGTAAATTTTCAGTTCTCCTAAGATGGTATGATCAAAGGAGAGGTGTTTACTCCTCTCCTGGCCTGTGCTCTGGTCAGTGAGTGGCCACAAACACTCTTTTTCTGCCTTGGAACTATGAGAAGTGTTCCCTCTCCACTGCTGCCACAAGCTCTGCCAGGGCAGCCCTCTTCCTCACCCTAGGACCACCACCCAGGACTGCAACCCATATATATGCAGGCCAAAGTAATGAATCCCACCTCAGCACCAGCTAAGAGATCCCTGAATTCCTCCTCTCATCAGTCACTGCATCCCCACACTATCTGTGGGCTGAGAGTTCTTGAAGCAGCTATTGCCTCCTCCACCACCCCAGGACTGGGGCCTGACCAAGCTCTTCTCTCCACCCTGGGGCTGGGGCTTGTGATAGTAATGGCAATTAAAGATTCCCCTGTATTGGCTTGGTTTTCAAATTGATTGTGTTAAAACCCAGAGTTTGTTAATCCCACCTGTGGGATGGGCTTGTTGATGTGAAAAGAAAGTCCTGAACTGGGAGGAGCTGGTGATGTAGATTTGGAGAGACACTAGAGAGAGGCGGAAGATCTTTTTTTTGGAAGCAGCACCTCGTGGAGAGAGAGAGACTAAGAGGATTGCTGGTGGCCGCTTTGAATTGCCCTGGACTTTTGAGACCTGCCCCCTGAGCTGCCAAGGACTGAGGAGACATGGCTGTTTTGCTGGTACTTTGTCTGTCTGTTTTGATGTTATTTTGCCAGATTTGTCCACTGGTGAAAGACTGTCCTGTTGAAGAAGTCCTGGAACCTGGCATTTGGTTAAGAAGGCCTGAGACTGTCCTGCAGACAGAGAGTGAATACTGTCCACTGGTGAGGGACAGTACTGAGAGTGAATACTGTCCACTGGTGAGGGACAGTACTGTTGTTGCAGGGGTCTGGAGACTGTCCGGCAGACAGAATGAATACTGTCCACTGGTGAAGGACAGTGCTGTTGTTGCAGGGGTCTGGGAGCCTTTCTGTTGGTTCAGAAGCCCTGAAGAAGGATTTTCTGAGGATAAATTCATGAAGGGACTGGCAATGTATCTTATGGCCTTGCTAAGCCTTGTCTCCCCAGGAACTAAGATTGCTGAGAACTTGCCTCGTGTCAAGATGAAGAAAAGACCTCCATTTGGGTATTAAGTGCTGTGTTTAAACTTGATGTAACTCTGGGGTAGATTCAATTGTGATCCAGGGGTGGGGAACTTTTGACCTTTTTGTGTTCTATGGTTGAGCAAATGAACGTATTTTACTTATGTTTGGAAACTAATCTCCATTTGAGAAGAGGGGCTTTGTGGTGGACTTAATTAAGGTATAGCCTAGGGGTGGAGAAGTATTTAGAACAGAGACTTTGTAATTGATTGAATGATTGGAAGGTCCTGGGATGGGGTAGTACTTGGAGATTATTTAATCACGCTTAGTAAATGCTGTATTTTGAATGATGTCATGTTTTGATCTTCTCTGTTCTGGGTTTGTTACTGAATAAAATAGAGAGCACCTATGCTGGTATTTTGAACCTGGGAAGTTGCCTTCTTTTGGCATTACATTACAGGGCTAGACCACACTTTTCTCTCAACCAGGTGCCATAGTCCCTTCCTATTAACCTTCCAAGTTTTCTTCGGAGTTTGTGGTTGGGATGTCTAGAAACAGCTGCAGTCTACAGTGATTCAGTACCCTGAGACCTGCTCCAGCCATGTCTCTGCTGGGGTAGCCCAAGCTTGACTGTGCTCTTCTCTCAGAATGGTGCAAAAGACCTTTCCTGTAGATCTTCCAAGTTGTCGTGGCCTGGAAATTTGTTTCACTCTGTCCTTTTATGGGTTTTCCTGCTCTAGAATTTGTTTAGAGTCATTTTTTAAAGGTATTTAGAGGGTTTGGGGGGGGGGAGAGTTCAAGCAAGTCTCTGCTTTTACTCCACCATCTTGGCTTCACCCCAGCCATTATGCATTCTTTTAGGACGATATGTTTTCTTTTTTATGATGTAATGATTTTTCTGTTATATTCATACATTGAAATGATAGTCATACCCCAATCAACAAATGACTACTTTTTTTTTTTTTAGCAATTGGGGTTAAGTAACTTGCTCAATGTTACATGGCCAGGTGTTTCTGGGTGGGTGCTAAGTATCTGAGCCCGGGATTCGGTCTCTAGGTCGTCCTGACACTGAAGCCGGTGCTCTTACTTGCTGTGCTACCTGGCCGCCCCCAAATGACCACTTTTTATAGAGATTTCTGCTAACTGGGTTCACTGGTAAAAGATTCTAGCTCCCTTTATTTAACTTAGTATAAACCCTTATAGGCCATATCCCACTTCCCCTCCCTACTGTGCAGTGTTAATAAGATAGTGAGAGTCCATCCATCCTCAACAGGATTTTGTACCACATCATTGTATACTATAAATAAACTTTATAGTTACATCAACTAAGTGAAGTACTTTGCATTTATAATTTGAAATCCTGAAATGATATAAGAAAAAAATGTAAAGGTGTCAACTTACATTGAAAAAAATACACCAGGGAAATAGAGAGTAAGCAGAAATTTGACAAATTCATTTGAACAAACACCTGGAGATTCAAGTTGAATAAAAACTCAACATAAGCCCATGGAATGACATGGCTGCCAAAAAGGTTAATGTACTCTTAATTTTTATTAAAAGAAATATAATGATGAAGAGAGGTAGCTCCTCCACTGTGTTCTGTACTTGTCCTATCACATCCAGAATATTGAATTCAAACCTACTAGAACAGATTGGCCAAGTCCCTTGGAATCCTTAGTAAAGCCAAGGGCAACCAATGTCAGGAAACATTTTCATTAAAGTATTCAAATGACATATTGATTATACACACTATTCGTAATTTTAAAAGTTTATAGATTTGCAACTAGAGGAAATCTTAGAGGTTAAATCCCTTTACCAGTTAATTAGCTAGTTAATTTGTAAGAATGGGATTGAAAAACCTTCACCCCAATTAACATAAACATCCAAACTTCTCAACTGAAGCAATTATTCAAACATATAAACTAAATAGAAAAAGTCTTAAATCAAATACCAAGAAGTGGCAGGCTTTTATCACTGGACAGAGATAAAGTCATAAAGGAAACATCTTGTTTATACACAGTTGTTCAAAAGTTGTCTCCCCATTAGACTGAGTTTCTTGAAGGTAGAAACTTTTTTTCCTTTTCCTTTCTTCCTTTCTTTCCTTTCTCTCTCCATTTCCCTCCCTCCCCTTTCTGTCTTTCTTCCCTTTCTTTCCTCTTTCTTTCTCTCCTTCTCTTTCTCTTTCTCTCTCTCTTTCTCTTTCTCTCTCTCTCTTTCTCTCTCTTTCTCTTTCTCTATCTCTCTTTCTCTCTCTCTCTTTCTTTCTCTCTCTTTCTTTCTTTCTTTCTTTCTCTCTCTCTCTCTTTCTTTCTTTCTTTCTTTCTTTCTTTCTTTCTTTCTTTCTTTCTTTCTTTCTTTCTTTCTTTCTTTCTTTCTTTCCTTATTGCTTAGTACAGTGCCTTGCATGTTATAGTCTCTTAAGTTAGACTTGTTTATGCATTGAAAATTCCCAAAATATCTCTGGGCCTATTTGTAATATAGCAGGCCACTTTAGAATCATAGATTCCAGGGGTGGCCAGGTGGCTCAGTGAGTAACAGCACCGACCCCAGAGTTGGGATGACCTGGGATCGAATCCGGGCTCCGATACTTAGCACCCTACCCAGAAATAACTGACTGTGTAACCTTGAGCAAGTTGCTTAACCGAGATTGCTTAAAAAAAAGGAATCATAGATTCCTATGCTAGTCTGGTTTAGTCTTGGAGCATATCTATCCAAACCCCTATCCTTTGAGAGGGAATTGCTTAGGGAAAATGAGGAAGGGAGAAAATTTCTTTCTCCTTTTACTCACAAGCAACTGTGAAGTTGAGAAATCTATCAGTCATCAGAAACAATCTCCCCATTCCCAATGCCTGGGAGTAGCAGTAACTGATAGCCATATCAGTTTCAGGCACTGAAAGATATTACAACATATGTTGTTACCTACCTGAACTCGACAATTCTTTTCTCTCGAGGAGCCTCATTTTCTTCATTTGTAAAATGAAAGTTGAACTAGGTGACCTGTGAAGGATCTTCCAGTTTCAAATCTATGCTCCTTTGATGAACACATAAAGGACCCTCTTAATGCCTAGGAGAAAGTTGACCTGGGTCAGTAGAGAGAAAACACACACCAAAGAAATTATATATCTGGATGTAATAACATGATAAAAAGGTAACCTTGGAGCTTAATGGAGAGGCAATTTGAAACTAATTATGAAACAGAACTTTAAAGTGCTTTGTTGATTTTCCATTGCCTGTGGCATTCCAGTTCTCAGCACTCTGAATATCAAGCCTACACAGTATCTTCTACAAAGCCTTTTCACTTTGTGGATACACAAAATAAAGAAGGAGATGGAGCCAATTAGCTAGATAAATCAAATAAAAAGACAACTTTCCTTAAAATGAAGTATAATTGAAATAGATGGTTAAGGGGGAAAAATTGCTTTTCTTTTAGTCTTTAATCATCTGACTAATTTTCCCAACTTTTCACTGTACTTTATGCATTTAGGCCCATACTACATCAATATGTTAAACAGAAAAACCTTATCCACCTCTAGCTTCTGTGAGTGTGTATGTGTGTGTGTGTGTGTGGGGGGGGAGTGTTTCTTCTGCAGAGAGGAGTTGATAATTGGAATCCTTGGAGACAAGAAGAATTATCTTGACTATACTATACAGTATGGATGATCTTTGATTAATCTACAAAGAAAGGGGATTCCAGAACTAAAGGAACTAATTCAGAAAGCAAATTTTTTATATGGGATAGATGATTTTGCTTGGTAACAGGACATCATCAAAAGAATTTGTATAGAATAAAATGAGCTCTTGTGTGATTTTTCTTCTTTTAAATCATCACAATGAGAAAATTTAGAGAAATAAGTCTGTATATTTAAAAAAACATAATTTGTTAGGAGAACAATTTTCTAAGTAATTTTTTTCTACTTTTGTTGTAGATGTTTGTATTTGAATAGGATATTTTCCCCTCTGCACTAAATTTGTCACTCACTTTACCTTTCACTAGAGATGAAGAAGTAATAACCTGAGCTCATAAAAGCAATTTAATCATTCATTCATGCAATCAACAATTATACACTTAGGTACAGTGTTAAGCACTGTTGATATATAGGACAAGTTAAATATAGTTCCTTCCCTCAAAGAGAAGGAAATCTATCAAGGAAGATTTTACTTTTTTAAAAAAAAAAATTATTGATAGATTTTATTTTTGTGTCAACTTTATTTCTAGATACAGTCTTCTTACTCCATTCTCAGTGTTCTTTACTTTGTAATAAAGATTGTAAAAGTAGAAAAATAATATTCTTCAGCAAAAGAACCAATTATTTTGACTGAGAATGTCTGACAGTGTATATAGTATTCCACATCTATATTCCCCAAACCCTACAAATCAGGGCAAAAGGGGGTGGCTAGGTGGCACAGTGAATAGAGCACTGGCTCTGGAGTCAAGAGTACCTGAGTTCAAATCTGACCCCAGACAATTAACACAAACTAGCCATGTGACTGTGGGCAAGTCACTTAACCCCAATTGCCCTCAAAAAAAAAAAAGCAAATCAGGGCAAAAGATATATTTATTATCTATTCTTTAGAGCCAGATTTGGTCCTTATAATTAGGTAGTATCTAGTTTCAGAGGTTTGATTCCTTAAATTTTATTAGGGTTATTGCGCATATTGTTTTCCTAGTTGTGATTGAGCAGATTCAATTTGAACACTCATTTTAACAAACGATTATTGTATATTTTTTGTGTTTTGAATACCATGATAGGTTCTTGAGAAATAGCAATACCACATATGTCATTTAATCTGTTCACAAGCATTTATTAGACACCTACTATGTGACAGGCTCTGTGCTAAACACTGAGGATATTGACACATGCGAAATGAAATAATTCTCACTCTCAGGTAATTTATATTTGATGACACGTGAAACTTGAATTCTATTAGGGGATAAATATATACCCAAATAGCTATTAGACAGTGAAGTGGCACAGTGGATTGAGTACCAGGTTTGGGTCAGGAAGATGTGAGTTCCAATTTGGCCTCAGATACTTACTAGCTATGTGATCCTAGGCAACTCGCTTAACCTTTGATTCCTGAGCTATAAAATGGGGATAATAACAGCATCTGTCTCCCAGGGTTGTTCTAAGAATGAAATGAGATATAATTATAAAGTATATAGCACAGTGCCTAGCATACAGTAAGCACTATATAAACATTGGTATTATTATTAACATACATAACAGAGCGATATAAAACAAATGTGATGGGGCAGGCTAGGTGGCACAGTGAATAGAGCACCAGCCCTTGAGTCAAGAGGACCTGAGTTCAAATCTGACCCAGACACTTAATACTCACTGTGTGACCTTGGGCAGGTCACTTTACCCCAAATGCCCTGCATTCCCCTCCAAAAAGCAAAAAAAAAAAATGTGAAGTAAAATTTAAAAGAACAAAGGTTGTTACTGACAGGTGATATCAGGAAAAGGTTTATAGAGTTTACAGAACAAGTAGGATTATATTTTACAAAGAGACATGGAGGTATTCTAAGTATAGGAAACAGCAAGATCAAAGGCATCAACACAGAAAAGCACAAAAATTCATCAGGTGACTGAAGTTATTCTAGTTTATTTGTCGTAGAGTACTAAGTGGAGAGTGATAGAAAATAAGACTAAAAATGTTTTAAAAAAGAAAATAAGACTAAGAGAGACTAAAACAAAGAGAAGCAGCATGGTGTGGGGGAACAAGCAGAAGGCTTTGAGTCAGGAAGAGATGAATTCAAATGGTTCAGATATGTGTCAGCCTGTAATAAAAGTCAGTTAACCTCTCTGTGCTTTATATTTCTTATTGATAAATTTAGGAGACTTGATGACATCTGAGGCCTCTTTTAGCTCTGAAGCTATAAACTTATGAAGTACACAAATCGGTATACTATAAGGTAGACTATAAGCCTCATAAGAGAGGTACAAATATAACCCCACACAGTTTCAGAAAAATGATAAATATTTTCTGGTTATGGTGATGATGGAAGGCTTCATGAAAGAGGTAGAATTTGGAACTCCATGGCAGTAAGATGGAGCAGTGGATAGAGTTCTTGATCTGGAGTCAGAAAGACTCATAATCCTGAGTTCAACTCTGGCTTCAAACACTTCCTAGCTGTGTGACCCTGGGCAAGTCACTCAACCCTCTTTGCCTTAGTTTCCTCATCTCTAAAATCCACTGGAAAAGGAAATGTCAAACCACTCCAGTGTCTTTTCCAAGAAAGCCTCAAAAGGGGTCATGAAAAGTCAGACAAGACTGAAATGACTGAACAACAATTAGAGCCAAGCAAAGAGAGAGATAATGGGAAACACCATTCCAGGAAAAAATGAACAAGGGAATAAAGATAGAAAAAAAGTGAAACCAATAGGGAAACTAACATGTTTTGTTGTCAGGAGCATAGAATATGGAAAGGATAACTTTAGAAAGATAAGTGATAAATATATAGATATAATTACTTAATATCTAGGACTTATTAAAATAGCCTTTAATTGGTCTCCCAGATTCTAATTTAAATTTTAAAATTACAATTTAAATTTTACATCACATTTTCCTCTCCTGTCCATCTTCTCCAGAGGTTCCAAAGTGATATTTCTAAAACACAGATCTAACCCTGCCCTCCCTCTAATACAAAACAAGCAAAACAAAAATAAAAATGTAAGGTCCCCTATTTCCTCCAATATAAAATACAAAATCCTCCACCAGACATTTCCCTTCACAATGTGTATACCATCCACCTTTCCAGTTATATTTTGTAACAATTCCCTTCATTTATATTCTAGATAGATTGGATAGATAGATAGATAGATAGATAGATACATACATACATACATACATACATACATACATACATAGATACATAGATACATAGATGACATTCTATTTCCCATCTCTTTGCATTAGCCATGTCTGGAATTCACTCCTTTTAAAGCTATATTTCTTGGAATTACTAATTTTTTTCCACTCACAGATCTGGTACGAACAGCTATATGAAACTTTTGCTATTCCTCTTTCCCCTTAAGAATGATTTTAGTTTTTAATATATTTCTACTTTTCTAGATGTATATATGTTTTTTTTACCCCCAGTAGAAAGTACTTGAGAACTGCTTTTATCAGCAGTAATTATGTGTCTTGCACATAATACTCAAGTTTTTCAAGTACCAAAATTGTTTTCTTTTAATTAATCTATCCTTCTTACTACCCCTATCTTGAACAAATTTAAAATAAAAAAACAGAAAATCAAATCCCTCACTATCTACATAGTCTGGCTAAACAAACCCATACATTTGTCATGTTCAAGAAATGAACATTTATGTCTGTATGGTAAATTTATCCTCTCTCTGTCAAAAGGTGATTTGATCTTCATTCTTTCATACTAATGGTTGAATGTTGTGTTTATTAGAATTCTAACATCTTTAAGTTGTTTTTCTCTAAAATATTGTTATTATTGTATAAAGCATCCTAATTCTTTCACTATTTACTTTCAGTTCATAAAGGTTTCCACCAATTCCTCTGAAATTGTATATTTTGTAATTTATTATGGCACAATGAAATATTCTATTACATTATAATATCAAATTTGTTTAGCCATTCTCCAAGATGAGGGCAGCTAGAGATTGCCAGCTCTGGAATAAGAAGTACCTGAATTCAAATACAGCCTCAGAGACTTACTAGCTGTGTGATCATGGGCAAGTTACTTAATCCTTCTTGCCTCAGTTGCTCTTTTGTAAAATGAGCTGGAGAATGAAATGTGAAACCAATTCAGTATTTTTACCAAACAAACCCCAAATGGAATTATGAAAAGTTGGAAATAGCTAATCGACTAAACAACATCTATAGCAACAACAACAAAAAAGCTGAGTATATCCTTAGTTTCCAATTTGGGGCTACCATGGGAAGAGAGGGAATTTGCTTGATAAATAATCTTAAAAATGAAATAACCTGATTTCTCTCTATTACAGCTCTTGTACTTACCCATCCCTCATCCTATGTTTTTTTTTCTATTTCTTCTGTTTAAGTTTTAATTCTCCCTTTACATCAGAGATTATTTTGCTTATTACTCTTCCCTTATCTACTCTTTTTCAGATATCTCACTATATCTTCCTTGTCACTTTAACTTCCTATTTCACATGATGTTGTTGCATTTCTATACTGAGATGTTTAATTGTAATTATATTCAATATTCTTTTAATTATTATTATTAAATATTCTTTTAAACAAATTAGATGAAATTGAGATTCATGAGTTGGTCATTGCCCCTACCCTTTCTCCACAAATATAAATGTTTCATATTATGCAACTCTATTAAACAGTAATATTTTCCCTCCAACTTCCTCTTCTTTTCTTGTTCCTTATAGAAGCTTTTCATTTTATACCTACATTATGCACTGGACAGAACACTGGGTGTGGAATCAGGAAGGCTTATCTCCATGAGTTCAAATTCCATCTCAGATACTTACCAGGTGTGTAACTCTGGGCAAGTCATATCCCGTTTGCTTCAGTTCCTCATTTGTAAAAATGAGCTGGACAAGGAAATGGTAAACCACTCAACTGTCTTCACCAAGAAAATCCCCAAATAGGGTCACAGAGGGTCATAAATGAGTGAAATGACTAAATTCCAAAATCTTACATATTTGGACATTCAAGTGGAGAGAAACAAAATGAGTTATCCACATTGGGTCATATATCTAGTGTGTCTGATTTGTAATCAAGATTGTAATTCAGTTCTTCCTGAATCCAAGTGTGGCACGGTATTCACTACATTTCTTGGATGTTTGAGTTGGGGAGGTCTTCTGAAGTGTCTTGTATATATTCTTTTGCCAGTTTAAGCAAAGAAACCTTAGATTAACTTTTTTCCTTTCTTTATCAACCTACAAAATCCTTTTATTAAGCTGCTGATTATATATTGCAGCATTATGTACTTTGTATAAAGAAAATCATAGCCCCCATTTTTAAAGAAGTATAGCAATTTTCTAATGTTAGAAGATTTGAAATATTGGAATAAAAGGAAGCATTAGAATCTAGCTCTGTTCCTATCTCTCAACAAAGACCTAAAGGATGCATCCAAGTGAATTCTGTTTGGAAAGCCAAGAAGAAATTACATTTTTTAACCCCGAGTGACCTAGGGAGAATGACATAGAGTCTTGTCAACTCTGGGGAAAGATCTGGTCAGGAAAATAGGACTTATATGGATAGTGGTAGGGACCATTACAATGCCCAAGAACTGAGAAACAACTGAGGAAGGGAATCAAAGAGATCCCAGGGGACCTCTGAGCAAGCATAGAGTGCAGGAATGAGTGACATCTCGTAGCTGTATCACCCAACATCTAGTGCTGAGTTATAGGTATAGGGTGGTTAAAAGTGAATGTGAGTGATGGTTGAGTATAAAACAATTTTGTAAAGTACACAGTAGTGTGTGACTGATATCAGAAGTAGAATTCAATGTATAATAGAACATATTGTATATATTTCTTTTCTCATAACATGTTTGTGTTTAGATATATTTGGACTACTGATACTGAATCTCAAGTGACTCCTCTATGATTCCTTGTTTTGATTTAGAAGTGAAATCTGAATTATCTGAATGCACCAAAAATATAGCTTTGTTATTTTTTTTTATTTTGTTGGCTATGAGTAAGGAAAACTTGAGGGGAAAAAATGTTGTTTTCTATGCACCGAATTTCTATTCGAGATCAGAAGCACTCTAACTTTCTTTAATTGTAAAGAACAAAGGAGTCATATCCTACTAAAGAAATTCTTGATATATAAAGAATTCTGTACAATTATTTCATGGCATCCCATAGCCCAGGGAAAAGGAGAATCTTCCTCTTTGCCTATTAAAATTGGGTGAAGGTTAAAATGACTAAAACACTATGCTAAATAGACCTAAATTTGTGACTAAGTAAATATAAATTTGAAGGATTTCCCACATTATGTAAGCAAGGAAAATCCCTCTCTTAAATAATAAAAAAATGGCAACAACAATTTACCTGAATCATAAACAAAACAAAAGCAAGACTCCAAGGCTATAGATAAATATATGAACATATGCATATACAAATATACATGTATATAGTATGCCACTGGAGGTTTGAAAACCCAGACAGAAAATCTTCACAAGAACACATTCTTCAGTTCCATAGCTAAATGGAATTCTTCATAAATATAAGTAATTGCCTCTTGTTATTCTAATCTTTTATTTTTTGCCTCCAGAATTCCCATCCTTAGCTCTAGGGTGCTGTGTGACATTGTTATTAACCACTACACACCATTTATAGAGTTTCTCTCACATCTATATCTTTGGAACAACCCACTCTCTCTCTTTATTATCATCTCCATTTTTCTATTACAAAAATGAAGGTATATAGACATGAGACAGAAAGATTTCATCAGTAATTACACAAAGATGCCAACACATTTTAGCCCTCATGCAGCAGCTTTTGCCTTCTATAATCTACATTGTAAACTGAAATTACAGACAATGACATATCCCAAAGCTGTGGAAGTAAAAGAGGGGAAAACCCTTGTTTGAGACATTTGTCTCTATGACAAAGCAAGTGATCACATTTAAAAAGTTCAGGTGGGGAACAGGATTGGCTTACTAGATTCTAAAGGATTTTTTCCACTTTTCCTGAAGAGAAAAAGCAATATAAAATCCCTCTAATAGAGAGTTTCTTAACTTTTTGTATTATGCACCCCTTTATTAGTCTGGTGAAGCTTATGGATCCCTAATAAGAATAACATTTTTAAATGCATGAAATAAAATACATGGAATAAGAAAGGAAATTAATTATATTGAAATAAAGATGCATTTTTCCCATCCAAGTTACCAGTATCTCCTGAAATCTATTAAAGGATCTATGATTGAATACCATTCCTCTAACTAGAGTTGACTAAAGCAGCCTCCAATCCTGTGACCTTATCAGAGCAATCTCACCCCTTTGAAAGAAGTGAATGGAGAACATTTCCATTGGCATTTTCTTCCTTTCACTGTGATTGGATGTCACAGTCTTGTCTTGAGAAGAGGTTACCTCTGATGGAAAAATGGGTAGAAAGTGGGAGCTTCCAAGGTCAAGAGTGGTGATTAAATAACATTACATACCCTCTGCCTTTTTCAAACTGAGATTAGATTAGAAATATCCCTATTTCTCTTGTATTTATTTTAAAATGCTATTTTCCTTACACTATTATCTTTATGCATTTCTAAAGTTTCTGTATTTTCTACGGCAGATATTACAAAAAAATGTCACACATTTAGAAGTTGATTTTTTGTCTCAGTTTGCAGGTGATTTTTGGAGGAGAGGGGCAGATCTTGTTAATAATCTAAATAAATAAATATTCCCAGCACACATACACATGCAAACATAATATTGTTTAATATCTCCTAGTTTTAACTAGAAATGTCTCAAGACTTTTCTAGCTCCTTTTAAATTTGATTAGTTTGAATTTTATAAGTTTAGTATTATGATGTTAATAAAGATTTTATGATTATGAAGCTGCCACTAAAATATAATATTTTATCTAAACTATGTAATTAATTTAATGTTATACATACATACAAAATATCAATTTATGAAATAAATTGATGAATAAAAATTCATTAAGCACTTATGTAAAAAACTTTGTGATAACTTCTTAGAATGCAAAGAGAAAAGCAAGACCCTATTATACTCAAGGAGCTCACATTCTAAAAAAAAGGAGGCTATTAAATAACCAATTGAGGATGTTTCAACTACCAGTTAAATGGAAAGTCCTAGTGATCATTTGGGTATAGGGGAAAAGCATCTGCCTATAGTTAGCTGGGTGCTACAGCTAAGCTATAGATAGAATATGTAGACTAGAATCAGGAAGATCAGAGTTCAAATATAGTCATAGACACTTATTATTGTCCAATACTGAGCAAGTTAATTAACCTCTGTTTACATGTTTTATCATCTATAAAATATGAATAATAGTACCTACCTCCCAGAGTTGTTGTGAGGATCAAGTGGGATAATATTTGTGAAAACACTTAAACCAGTACCTGCATATAGCAGGTACTTAATTAATGCTGGATAATAATTCTGCTTTAAGAGCCCCTGGGGTGAAGCCAAGATGGGAGAGTATAATCACAAATTGGTGTGGGCTCCCACTCCAGTCACTTCCAATACATATAAAAAATGACTCTAAATAAACTCTAGAGCTACAGAACCAACAAAATGACAGAGAAAACAAATCTCCTGCTGAAGTAAGCCAGGAAGGTGGACAGGAAGGGTCTGTCACACCAAGCTGGGAGCCAAGGGCAGTCCGGAGTGAGCTGTGCAGTTCCAGCCCCATGGCAGCCCCAACCAATGGCTGCCAGAGAAGATTTCAGGAGAGTGAAACATCAGTAGGTGTAGTGGTTTCCAGACTTTTCCACCCATAAACACCAAAGACAAAGTAAAAGATCAGTGAGGAATTCTGTTGGAAAAGGAGGGGAGAGGGGGGAAGACTGAAGAGCATGGTCAGGGCCCTGCCCCCAGGGCAAGAAGTAGCAGGAGGCATGGTGGCTGTGCAGCCACTGCTGTGTGGCTGCTTCCAGAGCTACTGGCTTGAAGATCATAGGAGGACCCAGCAACCATTCAGAGGGTAATTGCTCTTGCTTTAAAATGCCTGGATTTGGATTGCGGTCTTAGGTGGTGGTCCTGGGGTGTGTGACCAGTGAGCCAGAGCTTGTGGGAGCTGTAGAGAGGGCACCCTGTTAATTGCTCTGGTAGCTGTGAAAACCCCAGCAATTTGGGGCAAAGCTCTCCCCATTCTGGAAGCAGAGTTCTACTGTGGCAAAGAGCTCAAAAGTCAAGTAATTGGCTGTCAATATGAGCAAGCAACAGAAGCACAAACAGACCATAGTATCCTACTTTGGGGACAAAAAGGATCAAGGCATGGAGCAGGAGGAAGAAAGCAAAGTCAGCATTTCTGTATCAAAAGCCTCCAAGAAAAATATTAATTGGTTACAGGCCATGGAGGAGCTTAAGAAGGATTTTGAAAACCAAGTAAGAGAAGTGGAGGAAAAATTGGGAAGAGAAATGAGAATGATGCAAGAAAATCATGAAAAGAGAGTCAACAGCCTGCTAAAGGAGACTCAAAAATACACTGAAGAAAATAACACCTTAAAAAATAGACTAACTCAAATGGCAAAAGAGGCCCAAAAAGCCAATGAGGAAAATAATGCCTTTAAAAGCCAAATGTGCCAGATGGAAAAGGAATTTCAAAAACTCACTGAAGAGAATAACTCCTTCAAAATTAGATTGGAGCAATTGGAAGCTAATGACTTTATGAGAAATAAAGATACTATAAAACAGATCCAAACAAATGAAAAAAATAATAGAAAGCAATGAGAAAAATCTCATTGGAAAAACCACTGACCTAGAAAATAGATTGAGGAGAGATAATTTAAAAATCATTGGACTAACTGAAAACCATGATCAAAAAAGTGCCTAGACACCATATTTCAAGAAATTATGAAGCTAAATTGTCCTGATATCGTAGAACCAGCGGGCAAAATAGAAATTTAAAGAATTCACCAATCACCTCAAAAAAAAAATCCCCAAAAGAAAACTCCCTGGAATATTGTAGCTAAATTCCAGAGTTTCCAGGTCAAGGAGAAATGACTGCAAACAGTCAGAAAGAAACAATTTGAGTATTGTGGAAAAACAATCAGGATAACATAAGACCTAGCAGTTTCTACTTTAAGGGATCAAAGTGCTTGAAATGTGATATTCCAGAGGTCAAAGGAGTTAGGACTAAAAACAAGAATCACCTACCCAGCAAAACTGAGTATAATGCTACAGGGAAAAATATGGCCAATCAATGAAATAGAGGATTTTCAAGCATTCTTGATGAAAAAACCAGAGCTGAGCAGAAAATTTGACTTTGAAATATGAGAAACAAGAGAAACATGAGAAGTTAAACAGGAAAAAAATCATAAGGCACTTATTAAAGTTGAACTATTGACATTCCTATGTGGAAAAATGATAATTGTAACTCATAAAATTTTTCTCAGTATGAGGATAGTTAAAGGGTGAATGTGTGTATGTGTGTACTTATATATGTATACATACATATATGTATGCATAGGAGGGCCTATGTGCATATAAATATGTATGTGAGTGTAGGCATATGTATGTTCCTGTATACATAGAGGGCACAGGAGGAGTTGAATATGAAAAGATGATATCTGAAAAATAAAATTAAGAGGTGAGAGAGGAATTTATTGGGACAAGGAGAAAGGGAGAGATAGATTAGGGTAAATTATCTGTAGAAGAGGCAAGAGAAAACCATTACAATGGAGGGGAAGAGCAGGAAGGTGAAAGGGAATGGGACAATCTGATTCTCATAGCATTTGGCTTAAGGAAGGAATAACATACACACTCAATTGAGTTTTTTACCCTATAGAAAAATAGGGGGGGGGCAGGGGAGAAGAAGGGGCATAATAGAAGGGAGGGCAGATTGGGGGAGAGGGTAGAAGCAAACATTTTTGAAAAGGGATAGGGTCAAAAGAGAAACAAGAAGTGGAGAGAAGTTTAGGATGGAGGGAAATATAGTTAGTCTTTCACAATATATCTACTGTGGAAATGTTTTGTGTGACTACACTTGTAAAACCTTGAATTGAATTGAATTTCTTATCTTCCCAGTGGGGTGGGTGAGGAGGGAAGAAGGGAAAAAATCTGGAACTCAAAATTTTGTTGTTGTTGTTGTTGTTGTTGTTTTAGGGCAATTGGGGTTAAGTAACTTGACCATGGTTACATGGCTACTTTGTGTGTGTGTGTGTGTGTGTGTGTGTGTGTGTCTGTGAGTGTGTGTGTATGTGTGTGTGTGTTAAGTGTCTGAGGCTGGAACCAAACTCGGGTCCTCCTGACTCCAGGGCCCGCGCTTTTACTCACTGAGCCACCTAGCTGCCCCAAGGAACTCAAAGTTTTATAAACAAATGTTTAAAAAGTTGTTTTTTTACATGCAACTGGGAAATAAGATTCACAAGTACTTGAGTATAGAAACCCATCTTGCCCTACTAGAAATTTAGTGGGGTGTTGGGGGAAGATAAAAGAGAAAACAGATTGGGGGAAGGGGTATTCAGTAAGCTTGTTATTTTGGGGTGGGGCAGGGGAAAGACAGGGAGAAAAAAAATTATACCTCAAAATCTTGTGAAAATGAATGTTGAAAACTAAAAATAAATAAATTAATTAATTTTAAAAATAATTCTGCTTTAATATCATTTACTTCTATAGAATGGGTATATATTACTAATGTTGAACTATTTGACAGGGCCAAGAACTTTGGCTGAAAGAACTACCTTCCAGTTTTGTGCTTCTGAGGAGATGGGGTACATATCTTCTACAGAAGTGAGAGACAGGCCACATATCCACCAGGTTTGTTCCCCTGGATGATGGCTATAGGGATAAGTCTGTCAATAGAGTTGATGGTCTAGGCAAAAAAACAAAAACAAAAGCAAAAAAACTTTGCAATTCCACAAAATGTTGTGATTGCCTACTTGTCTGGTGACAATTGACCAGTAGTTAGTACTGGTAGTACAAGAGAATAAGGACCTGTTCTCTATGAAAGTTGTTCCCCTCCATTGTAGTTATGAAAGATAGGCTAGAAATCAGAGCAATTGGATGGTCACAGTGACACTGCAATTACTGGGATGCTTGGATTATCTCTGAGAGCCAGAGTAGGTGGTTATTGAAGTGATGCCATCAGTCATCATTTAAATTTTATGCTAGATCCTATTTCCTATCTCTCCAACAGGACCCGCAAATGATATGCTTAGCCATTGAATGACAGAATTGGCATGGGACTTATAAGATCATAAATTTCACAGAAACAATGTAAAGGTATAAAGAAATTTATAGATATTATTCCTATCCCCTCATTTTATATGTTTGAAAAAATTAAGAAAACAATTTGTGATATATTGACAAAAAAAAACAACAGTAAAAAGGTCATCAACCTTTAAACATCATGGCCCTGTTAATTTGCATGTAACAATTTTTTCTGTGGTTTTAGGTTTTATGAAAAAAAAATATGCCCTTGGTTACTTTTTTAAAAAGGAAATATTGTTTTAACAGTATTACCTATGAGCTATCTTTCCATTTAACTAAAACTTCCATTAATTTGTTAGCCTTAGTAGAAAATATGCTAAAATTCATATGATTTAGCTTCTTCAGCAGTATGTCCAATCATTGTACAAAGATCTTTTATTTTTAATAACAATAATAAAATTATATACATGCATGAAAAGTAGATAAGAAATAACTTAGGAGGGAAGGCACCAGTTATGGGGAGGGGCGGTTAAAGGGGATATATGGAAAGGTCTTAGAAGAAGATGCTATTTGAGCTTTTTCTTAAAGAAACCTGGAGACTCAAAGAGATGGGAGTGAGAAGGGAATTCCAAGTCTATGAAACAGCCAGTGAAGAAGCACAGAGATGAGGGGTGGAGAATTGTGCACAAAGAAAAAGAAGGTAGTCAATCTATATGGCCTGTAAGAATGTGTGAATAAGAAGTGCTATAAGGCTGAAAATTTAATATGGAACATATTGCAAAGAAGTATAAAAGCTAAATAGACTTTATATTTGATCCTGGAGGCATAAGGCACCAATAAAATTCACTGAATAGGAAAGTGATATTTCTCAAAGTTGCATTTGGGGAAAATCCCTTTGACCACTTTTTAAAGGAAAAATTACAGAGAGGGAAAGACTTGAGGTAAGGAGATGAATTAGGAGGGTATTATAATTCTTCAGGAAGAAGGTATTAGGTACAGTGATAACTGTGGAAGTTATAAGTAGGGGATAGATGCAAGAGAATTTGTGGAGACCAAAGTGAGATTTTACAACTTATTGGACAAGGATAGCAAAGGAATCAGGAGTCAGAAGTGAAACCAAAGTTAAAAACCTGGATGAAAGGATGGATAGTTTTACTATAGACTTAGATATGCAGTTTGGAAGTGATGTAGGTTTGGGGAAAGACAATGAGTTTTGAACTGAACATCTTAAGGTGCCTAAAGGATAGGTAGAGGGCTATAAGGGATTGGAACTGAAGGAAGACAAGGGATGGATAAATAGATACATGAGTCATTAGCATAGAGATGATAATTAAAAATAAACATATCTTTTGGTACTTGGGAACTTTCTTCTGACCAATTGATTGGAATTAAGCTTTCATAAATAGAAGACAAAATTGAATTCCAATGAGGATAGTTGACTTGTCAAAAGTTAAAACTCTCTTCACTGGAAAGAACTATCACTAGAATGCTGATTCCTAATCCAGTACTCTTTCTACTATGTTACATTGCTCTCCATGTTGGAGAGTGATTTAATGACTTCTTATTTATTTCAGATATAGTAATAAAATCAGCTTTTTTTGCCATAGTTGCCATTAGATAGTGCCAAGGGGAGGAATTATTATCTTTAAAACTAAGGCTGTCTAGCAATAAAATTATTTTCTTTTTCTTAATAATTATGGATAGCAAAATTTTATTGTTTATTTCCACATTTTTTTCATTGTTCATGTTGTGGTGGCAATTATCTTAATTTCTAAACTATGCTGTGATATATTGGCCCGTGATGTATCATACTCCCATTATTTCTGGACTGTTGGGGAGGTAGCAAGCTTTTGGCTGGCTCCAATTCTCTGATAAAAGGGAAAATGGACTTTGATGGAAACAGTATGAAGTCAAACTGGGACAACCTGAATATAAATAGGAACTATGAAAATGAGTGGAAGACAGGAGGAATTCAGGGTGGGAAATTTTTAAAAAGGAGAGTGTAAAAATGCCCAGTCAGTTATTTGTTTTGCATCACACCTCTTCTAAAGTAATTATCATTTGTTCTTTTTAGGGTGATTCCAAAAAAGAAATCTGAATATAATAATAATATTTTTCAATATGAAAATTAACTTCTCTTGTAGTACATAAAGAATAATTTTCTTTCTTTGTATATGATGCCATTGTACTGATTTTGTTGGTAGAAGGAATTTGTGTTTTTTGTGCTGATAAGAAATGCCTGCAGTCAAAACTTGATTCAACATATAATGAAGGTGGTCACTAGAGAGTGAAGCATAAATTTGTCCTAACACTTCTACACAAGATTTCAAAGCCAGATAACCTTAAACTTTTTCTTATTATTATTTTTGCTCTTCATTGCTTTTGGAGAAAAACCAAGATGTCTTCTTGGGGACACTTTATAGAAGAACATCAGTGCAGCAAATCAGTGCATCAGTTTACCTAAATCTCTACCTGGAATATCCAATTTTACTTCATGCCTCCTCTTTGCCACAAAGGTATAGATGTGTTTCTGGGATTTTGAATGAAAGTTTCAAATGGCATTACAAGGAGAGAATAGAAATTTTAGTTTCCACTTAATATTCAAATTCAATCTAACCCAATAAATATTTAGGAAAATTGCTGGGAATACAAAGACAAAAGATAACAAAACAAAATAGGATCAAATGAAATGAAACTAAATACTGTCCCTGCCCTTCAGAAAATTATAGTCTCTTGGGGAGGGAGAATAATGTAACATACTACCAGCTACACTTCTTTCTAAATATGATAGCATCTCAGTTTAGCTCTACGTTAAAACCCATAGGATTTAGTGATAGAATAGAGCTAAGAGGAAATCCACTTGGCATTACTCACTCTGTAGATGAATAAATTCATTTCATGAAGGAGGAAATGACTTGTGCAAGGTCTCATAGGTAGTAAACAGTAGAAATGAGTTTTGAATTCAGATGCTTTTTTTTAGTTACAGAATTCTTTCAACCCCACTGTGATTCAAGTTCTACCAATGTCTTCCAACCAGTGTTATATATCTTTGGAAATACAAAGTTCCTCCAGTTGACTTCTCTGAATAATTAAGCTCAACAATGCAATCCTCTTCCTCTGAACAGACAATCCAACCTTTGGACCAATGACGAAAATGTCAGATTCTCAGCAGAGCTTTGAAACTCACATGGGAAAAAGAACATCAAGTAGTGCCAAGAATGAGTTCAACTTGATTCAGATGTTTTTCCTCTACACGTGACAGACTACCAAAGTTTGTGCATTAAACTTATGCATGCAATAATTCAGCAGACTTTGGGTTTAGAACTCATAGCAGCTATAACTAGTAAGAAAGGCTTCTTTATAATTCTAACAGTGTCTATTTCCACCAAAAAATATTTCAAAGTGTCTAGCTCATAGGCTGCACTAACAACCCATAGAAGCCTTCTCTGTATACATTAGTGTTTAATGTCAACATCTATTCATAGAAATATGGCATATTGCCTTTGCCAAAACTAGCTAATAAGCATACCTCTATAGCTAGGGTGTAAAATCCCCTGTGTGTGCTGATGCCTGTACTGCCTAACTTGGCATACTGTTGAACAAAACTCAGAGGAACAAGTTTACGTAAGTTGGCATGATTGTGAATTTTCAACTATTATGCCAGGAGAATGTAAGGCCTGACAACCTTAACGAAGCTAGAAAAACAGATTAGGGGTTCAGTTAAGGAACATGGTTTATCTGGGTATTATCCTAGTCAAGTTAAAAGGCTGATTACTACACAGTGAATAAACATTTACTAAGTATCTACTATATGCCAGGCATTGTGCAAAGTTGTAGGATTACAAAGAAAGACAAAAACCAAACTCCTTTCTCCCCATTCAATGACAGAGATAATTATGTACAAATGGGATGCATATTAGATAAATTGAGAGGAACCTCAGAGGAAAAATATAAGATTAAGGAGGTCTAAGAAAGTCTTCTTGCAGGCAGTGGGGATTTAGCCATGACTTGAAGAGGCAAGGGAATTCAATAGGTGGACACAACAAAAGAAAATGTTTCAGAAATGGTGTTCAGCCAGGGAAAGTTCTCAATAATGGGGGAGCGAATGTCACATGTAAGGACAAGTAAGGAGGCCAGGGTCATTGGATCTCAGGGAGTAAGATGTAAGAGTACTGAAAAGGTAGAAAGAGGACAGGTTAAGAAGCATTTTGAAAGTCAGACGCTTTTGTATTTAATCTTGAAGGTGATAGAGACTCACTGTAGTTTATTGACACATATGAGTGACATAGATATACATTTTAGGAAGATCAATTTGACCATGGAATGGAGGATGTATTGGAGTGGGGAGTTGCTGTTTGTCCTTCATTCTTGAAGAGGACCCTGATATCATGGAGGTGATGCCATGACAGACAAGTGAAATGGATTTAAGTGAGGGAGGGTTATATAAAGTCATTAACCTTACTTTCTCCTGTGAAACCATCTCTGTCCAGTGGTGAGATATGGATCAGGAAAGCTGGAAATGGCCCAGAATGCAGTGAGATGGAGTGCAGAGACTTCAGTCAGAAAGACCTATCAGTAGACCATCATAATAGTCTAGGTGTGAGGGAATGAGGTCCTGAAACAGGATTGTTGCAGTGTCAGAGGAAATAAGGGGTCATATATGAGAAATAATGGCAAGACTTGACAATTTATTGGATAGGAGAGTTGAAAAATAAGATTAAAAAATAAAATATGACAGCTAGTTTGCAAGTCTACTTAACTGGAAGGATGATGATATCATTGACAGATATACTTGACAATAAGAGGAAAGTCAGACAGAATGGAGGTGGTGGGAAAAATGAATTACCTTTAAATATTAATTAGGAGGAAAGATAATTAACTCAGTTTTGGACATATTGAGTTTAAGATATCTAAAAGACAACTAGTTTGAGATGTATAGAAAACAGTTGGAGTTGTGATACTCAAAGTCTGGAGAAAAGTTAGGGCTGGATAAATAGATTTGAGAGTTATCTACATAGAGCTGATATTTGAAACCATAGAAGCAGATGAGATCACCAAGTGAAATAGTATACAGTGAGAAAAGAAGGCCAAAGACAGATCTTTGGAGGATGTCTACAATTATCAGATGTACATATGCCTGAAAGTCCAGGAAAAGGAGACACAAAAAATGAGCAGCCTGACATCTAGGAGGAAAACCAGGATAAAGCATTATTATGAAAACCTAGGAAGTTTTCAGGAAAATTATCAGTAGGAAAAGGGTGATCTGAAGTACCAAAGTCTAAAAAGTTCATGAAAGATGAAGATTGAACAAAGGCTATTAGATCTGGCAGTTAACTTTGGAGAGAGTTGTTTCTATTGAAAGCTGAGCTTGGCAGTCAGATTTCAAAGAGCTAAGAAAAGAAAGAGAAAAAAGGGAGTGGAATCACCTCATACAGATAGCCTTCTTCAGGACTTTAGCCATAAAAGGGAGGAAAGTTATAGGGTGATAGGTACTGGGCATTTGCATATCAGTGGAGAGTTTCTGAGGAAGAGAGACTTTTGGGTATGGTAGTAGGCAATAGAAAATGAGCCAGTAGACTCAGAGCATTTAAAGATGAATAAGAAAATAAGAATGAAAAATTAAAGAAATTTAAAGTGATGGGACTTTGTTGGAGTTGCATTTGTTGCTGATGTTGTGAGTTTTATTGTTGCTAGGGTTTATGAATGTAAGTATGTATGTATGTATGTATGTTTGCATGTATTATACCACAACAACTCACAAATTAATTTAAATTTATTAAGGCACATGGCGGGGGGGGGGGATGTTCATGAGATGAATATCCCCAATACTGAAATTACAGTTGAAATTACAGATCTTTTAACATATCACACATGGAAAATAATGGTGTCAATTGGAAAAAAAATAATTTTACAAACATTTGAAAGGAAAATACTTGGAAAGGAATAAAGATTTTAATGGTATCAGAATTCCTGGTAGTATATATTTCAGATGTGCTGCTATTATCAGATTTATAATGAAAAATATTTGTTTATAGGGGAATCTATGAAAAGCATGTTCTCTGTTAAGAGAGTGAGTGTCTTTGAGTTCAGGTGGAAGAAACTCAAGTTGGGAGGTGGACCATAGACATCTTTAGATATGCCTTTGTGATCACTTTCTTCATAGGTTGGAGTTTGAGGACAAAGCAGAGCAATGCTGAGAAACAGCTCAGCCATGACTACAATATGGTAACTTTCTATTTTTTAATCTGTTTTATTTTTGCCAATTAGGGACCTGGCCATGTTATATATATATATATATATATATATATATATATATATATATATATGTGTGTGTGTGTGTGTGTGTGTGTGTGTGTGTGTGTATGTGTGTGTGTATATATATACACATATATATACATATATATGTATGTATATATATATATATATATATATATATGTTGCTGAGAGATTAGAATGCTAACAATGCCTTCTAAACTTGGGTTCCTCTAAATTCAGCACTATCCCTCCCAAATCACCTTGACTACATCTACTTCTGCTCTTATAAATTGTGAAAAAAATCAATAACTTTATACACTAAGTGAAATTGCCTGAAACCATCATCTCCAAATAATGACTTCAAAATATTATAACTAAACTCCACTATAACGAATCTAAACTTGTTGTGATATTAGACAAGGAACAACTTCACAACCTGTGGGGAGAGCTCTTCACATCTGCTCCTTCCTCTCCACTGGTTTAGCTCAGTCTCTACTCAGGAGATTACCTTCAGTCATCCATTCCCAAATGGATCTCTTCCCAAAACCATGGAGGCAGGATCCTCATCATATGCCTAAGTCTCTTGGTTCAATTCCATTTCCTTTCTGGGGAAAATCTGACTTCTTTTATATTTCACTATGCTGAGAAGACTTCTGTTTTTCAACACCTTGGTGACTCCAGTAAAATAGTTTCTTCTAACAGTTCCATGTTGTTGATTAATACAATAAGAGGATCTATTTGTATATGGAGTTCACATTTTCTTTGCTCGCAGCACAATATTTTTGCTATGAGGAGCGTGTTCTAGAAAAAAAGGTTGGCAAAAGAGAGATTGCAGGCAGTGAGACCTCCATGCCTTTATTCCATCTCTCTTTCACCCCTCTGCTACCCTACTTTCTCTCCCTTCCCTCACAGCAAAGAAGATAGCTTTGTATCTCCATCAATAGAATTGTTATTGTGACCTTTATGATGCCAAGACTGGGAGAACAGGCAGTAAACTGTAGCTGAAGAGTAGGAAAAATGAAATGCAGAGGACTTTGAAATTGATGAAAATTTTCAAGGACTTCCAGTCTAAAACAAAATCTCATGATATGCCTTCAGAAATTCACATAACATTAGTCATTCAATTAGCATTTATTAAGTGACTACAATACATTAGGCACTTGACACCCATTGTCATAAAAGATGACTGTGATGATACCTCTTATTTTAGTTATGACACATGAATAATTAGTATAATATGAAATAAAAGTGCAAATTACTTACAATTATTAAATAAAGACATTGATATTTGATAGGCCATTAAACAATTAGAATTAGGAATATTGTGCTGTTATCATTTGTTTTAGTGTTCTTTAATTTTAGTATACAAGTGAATATGATTTGTTTGTTCCCATATTGTGTTTAAAAGACAGAGATTATTAATTTATTCAATACCCAACATCTGTCTGAAATTTGAAAATAGACATTTTTCTTGGTATTTATCATCTTTTCAGGTCATTGTATCTTGAGATCCAAAGAATTGGGATCAAATAATGATTTATTTTTAACTATGTGACTTTAGGCAAGTCACATCATTGGTATGGACCTCAGTTCTTTTACTTATAAAATAAGCAAATTTAACTAAGTAATATCTAAGGTTCTTTTCAGCTCCAAATGCTATGATCCCATATAATTAAAGTCACTAGGACTTCTCTCTGGTTGCTGACATTTTAAGAAGTTGTGAGGAAAGATTCCCTTGAAGTATTTAAATTGTCCTCCCCCTTTTCATTATGAGGGATATAAAAGTGGAGTTATTTTAGGAAAATAGAGGAGGAATGGGATAAAAATGGCTTTGGAAAAAGCTGATAAATATATTTAACTAAATTAAAGAAGCAAAATATGAATTAGAAATGAAAGGGGATAACAGGAATTTTCATTCTAGTCAGTAGAGACCCTTATAATAATGAATTCATACTTGATAATTTGGCAGGGGAGGTTATAGAAAATCAGCACAAGAACAAAAATAGAGATTAAGGTGATCAAGGTATATCTGGAGATAGGGGTTAGGGTATTAATTAGAATGAATTAATTAGAATTACCCCAAATGAAAAAAAATTATGAAAAATAAGTAAAGGAAGCCTAGAGAAGGGGGTACTAAATTGGATGAGGAGAGAAACAAAGGACATATTTAACAAATGTTTCATTGTAAGCAGATATTTGACTAGGGTAACATGGAAAATAACAGAGAAGCTTCAGGACTAGAGCAAGGAAGATGAATTCCCTGTAATCACAAAGTAGAAGGCAGTGTCAGATGAAAACTATAGACCATATTCAGGAAAATACTGTGAAGGTGATAGGTTTTTAAAAATTTAGAAAGGGTATCATTAATAGCCAATCTGACTTCATTTTGAACTAATCTCATTTCCATTTTTGACAGGCTTCCTATACTGGAGTTATAGATGCCATATTATTGTTTTACTTGAAATTAAGCAGGGGTGAATAATGATGACATTGTGACAATATTAAGAAAAATAGAGTGAATATAAAGAGTTAAAATATATAAGCATAATACAAACTCCTACAGATTCAAAACTCACCTTTGCTAGTATTGAAAGGTGAACAGATGAGAAAATGTTTAGTATTAAAAAAAACATCTGGTCCATGTAGTGAACTGAGAGAAAATACCAGTCAAGAGTATAATATGGTAGTAAAAAAAAAGTTATTTTCAATTCCACTGAGAAGTAATATATACACAGAGAGTTGACGTGATAGACCTGTGTAGTACATTACCCAGATCATACAAGATTGAGACAACTTCATTTTTAAGAAGGACATGGAAAAGTTGATGCATACCCAGAAAATGGCAGCTAATATGGTGATAGAACTGCAGATGATATAATGTAATTCAATGTGACCTGGGAATTCTGGAATTTGTCAATAATAATCCTGGGAATTTCCATTTTTTTGATCTCTTTAAGGAGGGAATCAGTGGACTCTTTCAATTTCTCTTTTACTCTCTGGGTTCTAGAACATCAGAGAAATCCCCCTTGATAATTTCTTGAAAGATTATATGTAGGCTCTTTTTTCATCATGGTTTTCAGATAGTTTAATAATTTTTAAATTATCTCTCTTGGATCAGTTTTCCAGGTCAGTTATTTTATCTGATGAGATTTTTCATATTGTCTTTTATGTTTTAATTCTTTTGATTTTGCTTTTTTGTTTCTTGATTTCTCATAAAGCAATTAACTTCCATTTACTCAATTACATTTTGAAAGAATCATTTTTATGGAGTTATTATTTTTCTTCAGTGAATGTTTATGAATGTTTATGCCTCTTTTTCAATTGGCCAATTGTGCTTTTCAATGCATTCTTCTCTTCATTTTTTTATACCTCTTTTTTACTATTTGGCCTAATCTATTTTTAAGGTGTATTTTCTTCAGGAGTTTTTGTGTCTCCTTTACTAAGCTGTTGACTTTTTTTCAATATTTTCTTGCATCACTCTCATTTCTCTTCCCAATTTTTTCTACCTCTTTTATTTGATTTTCAAAATCTTTTTTGAGCTCTTCCAGGGTCTGAGACCTATTCACATTTTTCTTGGAGTCTTTGGATGCAGAGTTTTGACTTTGTTGTCCTCTCCTAAATGTGTGTTTTGAACTTCCCAGTCACTATAATAACATTCTATGGCTGATAATTTTTTCTTTCATTTGTTCATTTTCCAGTTTATTGCCTGACTTCTAACTCTTTGTTAAAGTAAGGCTCTGCATTCAGGGTGAAGGGCACACTGAACCAATCTTCAGGGTTTTGTGCAGCTGTTTTCAGAGATACTTCTAGGGCTGTCTAAGTTTTCAATTCTTCCAAGGTGGTATGATCTAAGGAGAGATTTTTACTACTCTCCAGTGCTCTAGTCTGTGAGTGACCACAAGCATTCTCTTCTGCCCTGAAACTGTGATGAGGGAACCTGCTTCACTGAGGCCTTCAAGCTTTGCTATGATAGTGCTCTTCCTAGCCGTATGACTGCCAGCCAGGACTGTAATCCCTATTTGGTTATGGGCAGAGCAACAGAATACTGCCCCCAGTGCCAGCCAAGAGACCCCTGTAATCTCCTTCTGATTTGTTGTTCAATTCCCTTACTGTCTGTTGGCTAAGAGCTCTGGAGGCAGCTGCTGTTGCTGCAGATTCAGGGGCTCCCAAGATTGACTCCTGGTTTACTGGGGTCAGTTTGTGCTGGTAATAGATTGTGCTCCACTCTCACTCCAGTGCAACAGATCTTTCAACTGATCTTTTAAATTGTTGTTCGCTGGAAAATTATTTTATCCTTTCCTTTTGTAGGTTCTGTCACATATGGTATGATTTAAATGGTCATAAGGGTTTTGGGGAGAGCTCAGGAATGTTTCTGTCTTTTTGCTGACATCTTGGCTCTGCTTCCTGGAGGACTCTTTTGTTGGTGAATCCTTCAAAATAGATATTATTTATTGCAATAAATTATATTGATTTCCCCACAACATGGTCATGTTGAAAGGATTTATGATTTTTAAGTACAATTGATTTTTTTAAAGATGATAGAATTTTTATATGATTTTCCTCTGATGCTTTTGAAAACTCATGTTATTCTAATTGGTTGTTCATTATATATATATATATATATATATATATATATATATATATATATATATATATAAAACTATGATTTCCTTTTTTTCCTTGATTCTTAGAAAATATTGTCTATATAATTTTATACTTTTATAATTATGTGCCTTTGTGAATTAAAGTTAGGATTTCTTCTTGTTCTCTATAATCTTTCCATTTATAGACTGTTGAAAAATACTATATTTTGTGATTTTTTTCTCTAATTACATATTTGAGTAAAGATATAGCTCCTTTTTCTTATTTCTTTTAAGATCTAAGTTAATACAATTTCACTTCATGGAAAGGGGCCTTGATGGTCTCAGCACAATACAAGGTGTTATTTACCTCATATAAAGCTTATTTATTGTTTCATTTGGGGGGAATTATATGGAGTAATAGGGTAGTATAAAGTACTTTATATATTTCCAGAGCCTGGGTAATGAATGCAAAACAGCAGGGAAAATGTAATGGCTACTGGCCTATGCTTTCATCAAACAGGGCAGATTCTCTATGGAGATTTATAGGAAGAAATGAATTGTGATCTCACAAAATGAGAGATCAAAGAATTGATCATTAAAATATCTTTGAGAAATACTTGAAATTTAAAGTTTGTCTCACAATTACTCCAATCAATACATTACTCCCCTTAAAGAAATGGGAAGTTCTAGCAAAAATGTGCTACTCTCTATTCTCTGACCTCGGTATTCCCTTCACCTATCTCTCTGTCTTTGCATAGGTGGCCAGTCTGCCTTCCTGAGTTCAAATCTAACCTCACATAATTACTGAATTTGTGACCCTAAGCAAGTCACTTAACCATGTTTGTCACAGTTTGTCTCAATGGCAAGTCACTCTCATAGCTTTGCCAAGAAAACCCAAAATGGGGTCACAAAGATTAATACACAACTGAAAAATGTTTGAACACCAACATGCCTGGAGTATGTTTCCTCTTCACCTCTGGATTTTAGACTTCTCAGCTCCTTTCAAAACTCAATTAATATGCGATCTATGAAAGGAAACTTCTCCTTCTGACTCCTATCTCCCTTCCCAGTCTAATAAGTCATGCTTTCCAACTCCTCAAAGTATCATGAATATTTATGTGTTTGCATGTTTTATAAACAAATACATGTTTGAGTGTATGAGCTTTGAGAGCATCAGCGATTGTGAATTTCTTTTTATACCCAAAGTCTGGCACAGTGCTTTCCCCATAACAAGAATTTAATAAATGTTGAATTGAATTGCTTTAGAATGTAGCAATAAAAAAGACCATGATAGCTTATTCTGATACATATATAATTTCACATTCTTTTGTAAAATGAAATTAAAGAATAAAATCATCCAATAATAGAGGTAGCAGTAACCTTTGAAGGAATTGAGGTGATTAGGACAGCAAATGGCTGATTATGTTAATTGAGTGAACTACACTGACTCCATCTTGTGAGTAAGTTCTGGAGTTAGATTAGTTTCTATTTAATTATAGATCTAGTCCAAATTCTGTCTTGTGAGAAAAGTTTATTCAATTGTGGAGATTGAATAAAGGGAGAAAACCTTTTTGTATAGTTTGAACTTAGCCCTGCATGGCTAGTAAACTGAAACACCTCTCCCTGCTCTTTAGAGACACTTAACTAAGGATCTAGGTTATGCTGACAAGAGACTTGATAAGATCCAAAGACTGACACAAGTTTTTTCACAGTTGTGTAGCTCAAGCAACTCATACAACTTATCTGAAAATTGGCAATATTCTGATCAATCACTTATTGTTTCTATGTTCCTTTGATCATTTACACTTGTGGGGAGTGGGACAACTTTTTTCTTAATTCAGGTAATTGCACCTGTTCACGCTTACCTTCCCAACTTGGAATGCAAGTAGAAATCAGATAGCCTTTGTATTATTTTGTTTTAATTAAGTAACCTTACTTGATTAATTGTTTTTAATGCCTAAAAATTTGTTTCTGTATTCAGGACTGGGGCCTAAGCTAAGAAGGTCTGGCCCTGGTTGGCTGTGCAGTTAGCATGCATTGCTTAACAAATCAATATGCCTGAAAGATCAAACCTTTGTTTCTTTAGTCATTCTATCTTTCACCTGCCACAACTTCAAGATTATAATAATCCAATTCTCTCATTGTGCTGGTGAGGAAACACCAGTTCCAAAATGCAGAATGATTTGCCTAAAGTCAAACAACTGGTGATTAAGAGAGCTTGTGAGTCAACCCAGATGTTCCAGTTCCAAGGCAAATGCCCTTAGTACTACCACATGCTCTCTCTCAGGGAATTCTCTCCTCAGTACACTTCTGGTGCTCAAATGATTTTGTTCATAGGCATGCAAGGTTTTATTTGAAATTGTTCTGAAAATGCTTAGAATAGTAAATTAAAAGGTAAAAAGCATAAAAGGAGACAAAAATATTCTAACAGACAATAGGGGAGATGAAAATGTATCTCATTCAAATTTTCTACAAATGCATAAATTATTTATTGCTTGTTGTTCCAAATCACATAAAATACTTGTATAGATTCAATTACAACATAATAATTAATAAAATAATCAACACTGTAAATAGTTGGAAGAATTTTCAGTGCTCATAGCTAGGCCATGCCAATGTAATAAAAGTAGCAATACTCCAAACTTAATTTACAGATTTAATGCTATTAAACTACCAAAGGGATACTTTACAAAGGTAGTTAAAATATAAAAATTAATTTGGAGGAACAAAAGATTTAGAGTATCAAGAGAATAATGAAAAAGGCACAAATGAAGGGGAAATAACACTTCTAAACCTCAAATTTTAAAATACAGCAACAATCATTAAAACCATTATCTAGTGCTTACAAATAGAAAAGATATACATAAGTGAAAAAGGTCAGATGTCTTTCACAGGTAACGTAATGAGAATTATTAATCCAGTAAGAGACAAAGGCAATTACAAAAGATAGAGTCCATAATTCTGGTTGTGTGTGTGTGTGTGTGTATGTGTGTGTGTGGAGAGAGAGACAGAGATAGAGAGAAACAGAGAGACAGAGACAGAGAGACAGACAGACAGAGAGAGAGAGAAACAGAGAGACAGAGACAGAGAGACAGACAGAGAGAGAGAGAGAGAGAGAGAGAGAGAGAGAGAGAGAGAGAGATTGGCACCCAATATTTGTAAAGAGACAACACAAATGTGTGTATATCCAAAAGGCATTCCCTGATGAATAATTGGTCCATGGATATGAACAGTTCTCAAAAGAATAATTGTAAACTATTAATGACTATATGAAATAATGTTCTCCATCCCTAATAAGAAAAATGTAAATTAAAACAACTTAAAAGGTTTTACTAAACACCGAGAAAATTAGTAAAGATAGAAAAATATAAGAATACTTAATAATGGAGATGTTGGTGAAAAACAATCACACAGCCACATTGTTGATGTATTATGATTTAATACAACCATTTTGGACAGTTATTTGGTATTACACAAAGTAGTTAAAATACCCATACTTTCAGATTCAGAGGTTCCACTTCTAGGCACATGCCCTAAGAAGGTCACCAACAAAAAATAAAGACCCCATATAAAACAAAATACTTCTAGAAGTACATTTTGCTGTAGTAAAATATTACAAAGAAATAGAGATGAAGAATGCCAATCAACTGGGGAATTTGCTAAACAAGTTATGGTACATGAATAGAATGGAATATAACAATGATAAAAGACACAGCATTAAAAATAAACTA
This sequence comes from Petaurus breviceps papuanus, assembly GCF_028583685.1. Taxonomy (NCBI): domain Eukaryota; kingdom Metazoa; phylum Chordata; class Mammalia; order Diprotodontia; family Petauridae; genus Petaurus; species Petaurus breviceps. The sequence goes on from NW_027187327.1 coordinate 8,369,324, forward strand.
TGATGAATGCAGGGAAGCATAGAAAGACTTAGATGACTTGATGCAAAGGGAGGTAAGGAAAATCAGGAAAAAAGATATACACAATAAGCAAAATATTGTATTTCTTAAAAGAACTACCATTAAAAAATAAAAATAATTGTGGCAAAATAACAAAAATAAGCTTGACCCCAAAGAAGAAATATGAGAAGATAACTCTTCCCATTTTCTTGCATAAATAGGTGATCCACAGATGTGTAATATTAAACTTAATGTCATTTTTTCAATGAATTAATCAGTTTTGTCATTTCTTCCTCTTCTCTTGTTATCTCGTAAGAAACATCTTATATGGAGTGACTATTTGAGAAGGACAGAGAAAGGAATGGTGAGGGAAACTGTAATTATGCAAAAATAAAAGATATCAATTAAACTTTATTAAAATATGACCATGGTTAAGTTTCTTTTTGATGATGAGAAGCTATATTTGCTTGAGAACTTTCCCATGAATACAGTAGGAGGTAATGGTACTTCTTTACACTGATCTAATAAGGACTGATGGGAAATAATAGATGCCACAGATTTTTAGCTGACTAGAAACCCTGTTACATTAAGGTTGGTTGAAGGATTTCAGAATGATTGGCCTGAAAAGGAGAAAGTTTAGGGGAGACATGAAATATTTGTTTTCAAATATTTGGAAAGAGAAAACACCTGTTTTGCTTGGCTAGAACCTAAAACTAGGAACAGTGGGTAAGACCTGGAGATAGTTAGATACAAAGGAAAATTCCCTAACAATTAGAGTTATCTAAAACTGGAAAGAACTGCCTTAAGCCATTACTATAAGTGTTTGAGCAAATTTAGTCTGAAAGACTGCTTGTTTAAGATGTTATAAAGAAGATTCCTCTTTAGGAACACAACATTGTACTAAATGGCTTCTGAAATCCCTTTCAGCTCTGAGATTTAATGATTATATATATTTACCCAAAATTTGTTACTCTTGTGTTCATATTTTAAGGGTGAGGAGAAATAGAATGGAGGAAGTCAGTTTAAAAATTGACTGTTCTTCATTTATCATTTTGATGGTCACCCCTTTTCTTAAGTCAGGCTACATTTGAAATCTATCTTAGTCCCACAGTATAGCAGATACCCAGCTATATAATTTCAGTTAACTTTGCGGACCCCCAACCGAGAAAAGAATATGGTTCTTCTGCAATACCTAACTTGGACCTGCCTTTGAAATTGAAAGTAAGAAAGCTAATTTGCTATTAACTAAAGAGACGACCTGTATCTAAGGCAAATCTCTCTGAGGGGCAATCAAAGAGAATGTAGTAAAGGAGGAGTTAGGAGGATAAAAAGTGGACAAAGGATGGAAGCAGAACATAGATGATTTTCTTCTTCCCACAATCAATTCCTCCAATAGCCATTAGTTTTATGCTCTTTCCCCAAAAGAATCACACTTATTTAGAGACCTGATGTCTATAATATTATATTTGGTCATCATTTCCTTTTATTGATTAAAAAAGCTTTAAAATATTCCTCAAGAAATTATATAATTTAACCATCATCTATGTCTTAGGAATCAAATCATAGAAAATTGTTTGAGGCATAGAGACTTAATCATAGGCCTTTTATAAATTTTTATAAATAAAGTCAAAGAAATTCAAATGACTTTCCCAGATCATACCAACTGATGCAGTCTGAAGCAAATGGAAAAGAAGAAATACAATATGAAAGAACAGAGCATAGGTCAGAAGAATTTGAACCAAGGTTTTCCTGATTTGAAGCCTAGCAAATTATCCACTATACCATGCTCTCTGAGCTTTGTAATAATCATAGCAACTAACATCAATACAGTACTTTGTTATTACTAAGAGTTTCATCTATATTTGGAGGCAGTATAATAGCTGGAAATTGTGGAAAGAAGGCTGAAATCTGCTGCTGATCTTAAAGTCGTAATACCTGACCTTGAATCCCAGGTCTGCCACTTAGTCAATGTGTGACCTTGAGCAAGTCGCTTGACCTCATTGATCCTCAGTTTTCTGATCTATAAAACAAAAATATTCGACTGAAGATCCTTGAGTTCAAAGTATAGATTTAGGACCCTCCAGCCTCATTTGTTCCTTATTAAAATTCTGCCATATAGATAGTGTGAATATTGCTACCCTCATTTCCAGTATAGGAGAATTGAGGCTTAAAGATAAACTATGCTTATTTTCCATACCTTTCCTCCCAGAATGAGAAAAATAGTGCCCATTGTATTTATATGCTCAGTGCCTAGCACAGTGCCTACACATTAGATACGTTAGTAATCATAGTGGTTAGCGTGTCAGACTTGATTTCAAATCAAGCCCCAGGTAATTGCTAGCTGTGTGACCCTGGGGAAATCACTTAAATTCTGTCTGCCTCTATTTCCTCATATATAAAATGTGGCTGATCATAGACATACCTTTCTGAGTGATTCTGTAGATAAAATGAGATGATATTTCTAAAACATTTACCAAATCTTAAAGAATGATATACATGCTAACTATTATTATTATTATCAATGATTAATCAATGGTTGTGGATTGAGAATTTAAATTTTTTTTTAAAGAAAGAGCAATAGAAGCTCACCCAAATACTTAATATAATCAATTAAACTCTTTGTTTAATTGCATTTTAAATTATTTCATTCTTGATTTAGTTATCTGAGATTTTCCCCCCACAAATACATTTAATTTGCAAATTTTCAGGGTTTGGAAAGACCAATAATTCAACTTTTCTATATTCTTATTGCAGTACTAGAAGATAAAGACAGGAAAAAATTGCCTTATGTATAAACAAGGGAACACCATCAAAATAACTGCTTCAGTAATCAAATATATATTTTCCCCATCACTGAGTTATATCATTTTGGGTCTCAAAAATCTTTTCTAACATTCTTACATGACAAATTCCTTTTTTTCACTCAACCATGAAATAAAACTTTATGAAAAGATAACTAAATAAAATAATACAATGCTGTCAAGAAATATAATATTGATTCTGATTCTCTATAATGACACCACATAAAGTGACAAGAATCAGAAATTAATCTGGAAGTCCACTGAAATGAACACTTTTTAAGTCTAAAGAAAATGTTAAGCAATCTGACTCTGTATGACAGTCAGCATTATTACTCTAATTAAAGTATCTACCTAATTAATTTTTAAACACCATATAACTACATGATTAAACACTTTTAGATTACTACATTTTTGGCAAAAAAAAACTACCACCACAAGAAAGCAAAGTAAGCAAAATATAATGGTTTGTAGATAGTGCAATTAGGCAAGCATTTGGAAAATATTCTTTGTCAAAAAATGCAGTAAATAAGATTACAGAACTATATCATTATCAGTAGCTACAATAAAAGAAATAGAATAGCAATCAAGATACTGAAAAGTTCATAGGATATAATATAAAATAATTATTCAATTGATGATGATGATAATAATAATGAGTTAAGTTTGTAAAACATTTTATAAATATTATTACAACAACCCTGAGAGGTAGATGCCATTATTATCCCTATTTCGCAGAAGGGGACATTGAGACAGATAGAAGTCAAGTAATTGGCCAATATAATACAGCTAGTAAAAAGACTTGCAAAAGATAAACAGATGGGTCTTTCTGATTTCAGGCCAGGTGTTCTATCCATTGAGCCACTTAGCTGCTTAATAAAACTGAAGGCCTCAGATACTTATGTGTGCCCCAAATCTAGGCAAGTCTTTGTGTCTCTGACACAATCCTTTTGGTTAATTGTTTTTTTTTTCCAATTAAATGGGCCAACCTTAATTCATTTCTTAAAGAGGTCTCTTCACTGAATGGGTGTTATTTCACTCTAAGTGAGTAGGTGAAAAAGCCTTAGCCTAAAAGGACTTCTGTAATGGAAGCCCTGGGTCATCTTCAGTCATCCTGATGAATATCTTTTCACTGGATTCAGATGGCTCTGGGGGAGAAAGTGAGGCTGGGAACTTTGCATAGCCCTCCCTCACTCAAATCAAAGTCAACTGAAAGTCAGGTCATCATTTCCCTGATGCCATGGTCCTCTTCAAAAATAAAAAAAAAAATTGCAATGGTTAACTGTCTGCTTGGTAGTCAAGTTTACTGATTTAGGAACTGTGTTTCTGAATCTGCTGATAGAGAATTTATCTACAAAAGTTTTTTAATGTGTTTCTTAAAATATTTAAGTTATTAAAACATAAAACTCCACTAAGATTTTTAGGGTCACCTATATAATCAGTGAGGAACTTCCAGAATAAAAGACATTCTTCAGAAAATGCATACTATAAAGACAAGAGAGATTGTTCTGATGTAATAATGAGGGAAAGTAGGTAGATATCCCAAGTGATCCACTGGTAATTTTGAACTGTCATTAAAATGCAATGAATCCCTTTAGGATGGGTAGATCACCAGTTGGAAAACTTAGGGAAGGTATTGGACAGGAGTCAAACAGAATTTCTAGGAGGTGAGTTGTCAATCTGTGGCTGAAGATTTTTTTCCCCCATGCTAGAATCTGCAAGTTCAAATAACAGGTTTAGACACCTATTTTAATTTAATTCTCAGGTCCACAAAAAGATAAGAAAAAGAAAATTTTAATATATTCTGAGGGAAATGGCAAAAGAATGATAAATGACACTGCTTCTATTCAAACTAAATATCCCCTTTTTCCTACCTAGGCACAGACTCACAATCCATAATTTGCATTTCCTGTGGTAGAGAATTTCATTTCAGAGCTATCCTAATGCATCAGGTTCAGAAATAGCCAGTCTCTTCAAGGTGTGAAAATTTGTATACATTTTTATATATCTGTGTATAAATCTATCATATGTGCATGTAGACATATGTGCACATTTTATCTGGATATGTGCATATATACACCCACAAGATACATTTGTATAGTGTATGTTCATGTATGTATTCAATTGTTTATCATGTTTATGTATATTTATATATATATATAGAGAGAGAGAGAGTATACTTACGTACACTCCATAACTTTTCAGTTACAAGGAAGGAGAACAAAGTGAGAGGGTGTCTGTGTCAGTGCAAATTCATCATGCTACTGAGGGAAAAAAAATAAAATCTTCAAAGAATATCTCATTGATAAGCTACTATTAAGGTCTATTTTTACATCCATCCATCCATCCATCCATCCATCCATCCATCCATCCATTCATTATCAGAAAGTCATCCTTTTCAGCAAATGTACTGTATAGAATCTGAGAATATCAGACTTTCAGAGTTGAGAGTCCAGTCATTAATTAAGCAGAAATCTGCTCTACTGTAAGTCTGAGAACTGAGACTAAATTTCTTCCTTAAAAACTGCCAACAAAGTCTGTATATTTATATGAATTTATGATTATATATATATATATGTACACACACACACATATATATATTGCCTAAAACATTATAGGTAGTTAGTATATACTTGTATATACTATATATACAAGTATATACTAGTATATACATGTGTGTATGTGTGTATATGTGTATGTGTGTTTATATATAGATGTATATACATATATATGTGTGTGTGCATGTGGGTGTGTGTATATACACATATGCATATAGGAAAAATGAAAAAGGAGAAGATTCATTTTACTAGTAACCAAATCTGTTCACATCCTCCCCCTACCTTAAACCTCTCAGAGTATATTTTATAAATAACAATATTATCTTAAATAGATTCCTTAAAAGGGGAAATAATTTGCTTAGGTTGATGACCCAGAAATAGAATTTAAATATGATATTGTTGATGTTACTCTCTTTAAAGGATCCAGGAATCTGGGCACTTAAATTAAAATTCATGAATAAAGACCAAAAATAAATGTATTCAGCATTTAAGGGAGGAAGTTACTTTAAGATTTTATTTTACCAAATAGATATTCCTTTGCTTCATTTTTGGCACAGGTGGGAGATTGATGTTTGGAGGTGGAAGGGTTTTCTGCATGTTTCAGTATCTTAAGGAATATTATCACTCCCTAGGAATTAATAGTAATAGAGATCAGCACTTCAATAAATTGATTAGTCCAGGAAGACTTTTATTAAAATAAGTTATAGTGGTCAATTAACATAGAAAAGATAACCACACACATTATCATTATTATATTTTAAGAAGGTAGATATTTTTAAAACAACCTTTAGAACTCCCACTACTGAAGTAAGTCTTAAGAAGAAGCGTGTTACTCTAAGGTGCTAATAGCTGCACATTTACTCATATAGGCAGTTAGGTTTTAGCTTTCCAAATACACAGGGGAAAATATGCTCAGTTAAAACCAAGACTGTCCTTTTCTAGTTACAAGGAAGGAGAACAAAGTGAGAGTGTGGCTGTGTTAGTGTAAATTATCATGCTACTGAGGGGAAAAAAATGAAAATCTTCAAAGAATATTCCATTGATAAGATATTATTAAGGTCTGTCTTTACATCCATCCATCCATCCATCCATCCATCCATCCATCCATCCATCCATCCATCCATCCATTCATTATCAGAAAGTCATCCTTTTCAACAAATTGTACTGTATAGAATCTGAGAATATCAGACTCTCAGAGGTGAGAGTCCAGTCATTAATTAAACAGAAATTTGCTCTACTATAAGTCTTAGAACTGGGCCTAAATTTCTTCCCTAAAAACTGCCAACAAAGTATTACCTGCTACTTCTTAAAGCAACTCTTCCCCTTTGGGACTATTCTAATCATCAAAACGTTTTCCCTCACTCAAATATTCAAATAATTCTTAGTTGTTTTTTTTTTTTTTTAACACCTAGCCTAGATCAGCTTGTCTACGCTGTCTACATATCTATACTTTTTGGTTCTGCTATCTTGTACAAAGCAGAACAAGTATATTCATTTCCAAATGTTTGTTCTTCAAACACTTGCAAACACCTCTCATATACATCATTGTTTTCTCTGTCCCCAGTCCTTACATTAATTTTTCTCTATTTCATAAGCAATTTTAATTATTCAGTGTCTAAATACTACTGAAGCACTATGAATTTGGGATATGGGTATCACCGCCACAAAGCTTCTCACTTTCATCATTTCTTCAGTTTCCTTGTTATTTCTTAAGCTATACTATGAACTTCCAAATGGTATAATTTGAGATGAAATCCTAGGACTACTAGAAAGTTTTTTTAAACTGACTCCCTCAGACTACAAATAACAAACATGAAGATACTTGTGACAGGAATGACAAGAGAGGAATGAATAACAAGACCATTGATATTATTGGAACACCTGCATAATTCAATTCCATATCCTCCATTAAGGAAAAAACTCATCATAAAATCTTCATTAAGAGATAGTATAGTGTAGTATATAGTGACTCAGGATCAGAAAAATATGGATTGAAATCCCACCTGAATCTTACTAGCTTTCTGAGACTGAGCAAGACACTGAAGCTTTCTCTGCCTCAGCTCTTTCATTTGTAAAATGAATGTTGGGGTAAATCTAGCCTTTAAGTTCTCACAGATTTAAAAGTTGTGATCTTATAAAGCATATTCTTATTTTCCAAAGATGAAAAAAGGGAATGAGAAGAATAGCTGAGTTTATCCTTAGGTCTGTTTAATAGTAAACAAGGTCACTGTATCAGACAGACCACTTTGGGATCTCACACACACACACACACACACACACACACACACACACACTTCATTATCAAGATATGTATCAGAAACATCCATTGATATAGTGTTAATGTATTGTGAAAAATACTATATTCCTGTATCACAAGTTTGTAAAATTTCAGGCCTTGATATGCATCCATTCTTTTATTAATTAATTAATTTATTCATTCAATAAACATTCATTAATATTTACTATGTGCAGAACTTTGTGCTAGGTGCTGAGGAATATACAAGTTTAAATAAGACAATGTAACTGCTTTTGGAGTTTACAGTCTAGAAGGAGCATAAGATGCTGGCATCTTATACAAACAGGTGTACCATACATCAAGTAAATTGCTATTGCTGTTCATCCTCCCTTTTCAGAGGACCAGTGACATTACAGGGTTATGTCTTGACTTAAATGTGAATTAGATTTAAGTGAGGCAGAGTTATGCAAAGTCATCAGTCTCACACTCTTTTTACAAGTCATCAAAATCCAGTGGCAAGAGAAAAGTCAGGATGACTGGTAGTGGGCCTGTTTGCAGTGCATGACCTTGGCATCTTAGATGTCTAAGCTCCAAGCACTCCACAGTACCTGCTTCAGCTGCTTTCATGACTATTAAAGTAAATTGTTCTCATCCACCCATTCCAGGAAGGGAAGTCTTCACATGCTTGGGAAAGCCTTCCCTCTAACTCACCAATGGGTTTGAGTCCTTTCAGTTAATTTCAACCTTGGTTTATCCTTTTTGCCAAGATAGTTTTACCAGAGTGTGACTGCTGGGCATGCTACAGCTTCTTGGAGTCACAGGTGTGAGCTGGGTGAAAGGCAGATGCAAAAGATGTATGAGCAGCCCTAAGAAGGGCTTGGCAAGCCCCCATATGAGAGGTGCTAGTCCTGCTTGATCACACTATCAGGTGGATGCCAAAATATTGTGAGTGTTACATCTCAATCCTGTTTGGAGACACATTATTAGTGAGCCACTAATTGTCACTAATATTATCATTATTTTTACACAATTGGTGGAATTACAGAAGGCTTCATGAAAAAACAAGAATTCAGTTTGGTATTAAAGGATGAGTTAGAATTCAACAAGTGACACAAGGAAGAATGAAGTTCTAACCCTTTATAAAAGAAGGATAACCAGACTTCCCCTTACACCAGACAGAAACTATGATTTCTCCACATTGCATAAAGCATCTGTGTCATATAAGTAAGCATATAGTAAGTATTTAATAAATGTTTTTTGATGGAATTCTCATGTCCCAATAGTCTTACTTCCAGAAATAATTTCCAAGTCTCCAACCTCAAATAACTTACATTCTACCAAGGGGAGGAGGCAGTGTTTGTATTTTTTCTACCACTTATTGGAAACTTCCAAAAAATATAGTTTCTTTTAAATGATGAGATCAGAGATTTATGGTTAGAAGTGATCTTAGAAATAATCAAGACCAAACCTCTGATTTAATCAAAGAGGAAACTAAGATTAGATGAAGTAACAAGGTCACACAGTAGGTAGAACAAGGATATGAGCCTAGATGTCCTGACTCTAAAGCCAGCACTCTTTTCATTGTACCACACTGACTCTTCAAGAGTATTAAAGGTTTCAGGGTGCCTAGGTGATGCAGCAAATAGACCACCAACCCTCAAGTCAGGAGGACCTGAGTTCAAATCAGGTCTCAGACCTTTAACACTTACTAGCCGTGCAACCTTGGGCAAGTCACTTAACTCCATTTGTCCTGCCCTCCCCCCTCCAAAAAAAAAAAAAAACAACAATATTAAAGGCTTTTGTCCTATTCTGTGACTATACTGGGGAAAATGCAACTTGTTCTTAAATTTAATTTCAATTCCTGATTTATGTTCTCAATTTATTAGCAGTAAGACTTTTGGGGGCAAAGTCAAGATGGCAGAGTAGAAACAGCATTTTCACATGGCTCTGGCTTCCACATCCTCCAATTCATGTAAGAGGTGACTCTGAACACACTTTAGTGCTACAGAATGCACAAAATGACACAGAGAAGCTAACCTTCTGCCGAGGACAGCCCAGCAGGCTAGCAGGAAACAGCCTGCACAGCACTCTTGGAGTCAAGCCCAGACCTGCACGAAAGCCCAAGGTTTTAACCTTAGGGTGGTCACAACCAACCTGCTGGCTGGATGGCCTTCAGATCACCAGCAGTTGTGGCTGTTTCCAGATTTATCAACCCATAGATGCCAAAGACAAAGTGATAGGTCAGTGTAGACTTTTCGGGAACAGGGAATTTGGGAGTGCTATCCAGGTTTTACTCCAGGGCAAGAAGTGTCTGAGGTGTCTTGGCCCTGCAGCCGCTGCTGCAAGGCTGCTTCAGCTCCTGGCTGGCAGATTGTAGGGAGACCAAGAGACCAGTCTGAGGAGTAATCACTCTTGCTTTAACCTGCTTGGATCTGGATTGTGGTCTAGGGTGGGGTTCCTGGAGTTTACAACCAGTTTGCTAGAGTGTTTGGAGGCTTCAGAGAGGACATCCAACTAATAGCATCGGCAGGTGAGAAAACCCCAGTGATTGGGACAAAGCTCCCCTGTCTGGTAGCAGAGTCCTACTGTGGAAAAAGCTCAAAAGTCAAGTAATTGAGTGGCAACATGAGCAGGCAAAGGAAGGAAGGCAAACAGAGCAACCCAACTTTACACTCCTATTTTGAGGACAAAATGGATTGCGGCATGGGACAGGAGGAAGATAATGAAGTCAGAACTCCAGCACCAAAAGCTTCCAAGAAAAATATGAGCTGGTTGCAGGCTATAGAGGACCTTAAGAAGCAGATAAGAGAAGTGGAGGAAATGGGAAGAGAAATGAGAACAATGCAAGAAAATTACGAAATGAGAGTCAACAGCCTGACTAAGGAAAACACTACCTTAAAACAACCATAAAATAGTGCCACAGAACAAATCCTGAAATAGCAGAGCCAGCAGAAAGATAGAATGAAGCAGAATTCTAGTACAAGAGAGTTGGAGGATTGGCAAGAAAGATCCATCTCACTCAGGAAAAATTGGGAAGAGAAAAGAGAATGATGCAAGAACATTATTAAATGAGAGTCAACAACCTGACTGAAGAAAATAACACATTAAAAATAGACTGAATCAAATGGCAAAAGAGGCTCAAAAAGGCAATAAGGAGAAGAATGCCTTAAAAAGTCGATTTTGCCAGGTGGAAAAACAATCTTAAAAGCTCACTGAAAAGAATCATTCATTCAGGATTAGATTGGAGCAAATGAAAGTTAGTGGCTTTATGAGAAATCAAGATACTATTAAACAGATCCAGACAAATGAAAAAATAGAAGCAACATGAAATATCTCTTTGGGAAAACCACTGACCTGGAAAATAGATCTAGTGGAGACAATTTAAAAATTATTGGACTACTTGAAAGTTGTGATCAAAAAAAGAATCTAGAAATCATCCTCCAAGAAATTTTCAAGGAAAATTTTCCTGATGTTTTAAAACCAGAGGGAAAAATAGAGGTTGAAAGAATCCACCAATCACTTCCTGAAAAAGACTACCAAAATAAAACTCCTAGGACTATTATAGTCAGGTTCTGGAATTCCCAGGAAAAGGAGAAAATATTTCAATATTGTGGAAACACAATCAGGATAATATAACATCTGGCAGCTTCTACATTGAGGGATTGAAGGGCTTGGAATATGATGTTCTGGAGATCAAAGACCTGGGATTAAAAACAAGAATCACCTACCCAGAAAAACTGAGTATCATGTTTCAAGGTCATTCAGAGAAATAGAGGACTTTCAAATATTCTTGATGAAAAAGCCAGAGTTGAATAGAAAATTTGACATTCAGATATGAGAAGCTTGAGAAGGTATACAGGGAAAGAAATCATAAGGAACTTCCCAAAGTTGAATTATTTACATTCCTACATGGAAAAAGAATAATTGTAACTTATGAAACTTTTCTCAGTATGAGAATAGTTGAAGGGAATAGAAATGTGTGTGTGTATACATATACATATATGTCTATATAGGAGGGTATATGGGCATATGAATACATATGTAAGTGTGTGTATATATGTGTATAGGTATACATAGATAGAGGGCACAGGACTAATTTAATAGGAAGGGATGATACTTAAAAGGTGATATTAAGAGGTGAGAGAGGAATATAATGAGAGGAGATGGGGAGAGACAGAATGGGGTAAACTATCTCATGTAGAAGAGAAAAGGGAAAACTGCTACTATGGAGGGGAAGAACAGGAAGGCAAAAGGGAATGGGTCAACGTAATTCTCATTGAATTTGCCTCAAGGAGGGAATGACATACACACTAAATAGGGTATCTCATCCTACAGGAGAGTAGGGGAGAAGGGGATGAGAGGGTGAATAATGGAATGGAGGGCAGACTGGGAGGGATGGAAGTTGGAAGCATCCACTTTTGAAAATGGACAGGGTCAAAGTGGAGAATAAAACAAGTGGGATGTGGGATAGGAGGAATGGAAATATAGTCAATCTCTTATAATATATCCACTATGGAAATGTTTTGCATAGCTACACATGTACAACCTATATTGAATTCCTTATCTTCCCAGTAAAGGTGGGTGACAAGGGAGGAAGGGAATGAATCTGGAACACAAAGTTTTAAAATCAAATGTTTATATATATACATATATATGTATGTATATATATACTATCATTAATATTATTTTACATGTAACTGGGAAATAAGATATACAGGCACTGGGGCATAGAGATCCATGGTGACCTACTGGAAAGTGGGAGGGAGTATGGGGGAAGATATAGGAGAGAGCAGATTGGAGGAGGGAATATCTAGTGAGATCACTATTTTGGGGTGGTAGGTAGGGGAAAAACAGGGAGAAAATTTGTAACTCAAAATCTTGTGGAAATGAATGATGCAAACTGGAGGTTAATAAAGCATAAAAAAGAAAAAAAAAGTAAGACTTTCAAATTTAGTTTAAATTCTATGAATTAAAATCCAGTATTTTGCCACTCTCAAAATCAATTTTCATCTTAGTCTACCATTTATAACTATCTCTTCTCCATTTCTCCTATAAATTTTTACCTCTCTTTTCCCCCAGTGCTTGATAAATTATCCTAATGATGGAATCTGTGCTGAAGTTAATGGCCTGTCAAAGGGAGGTAGATTTGTTTCACAAATTTAGGATTCGTTCATACAGGACATGGAGGCAAGAGGCACATTTTCAGAAACAGCTTGCTCTTTCAGATAAAGATCTTATGATCTTGTTTTGATTTGTTAAAAATTCATCCCTAGTAAAAATGAAAAAATGAACTTCAGCACCACACACATAACACCAATAGTAATAACAAACTATGAGTGAATAAGATAAACATTTTATGAATGATGTCAAATGAAGAAAGGAAGCATTTTATCCAATTCTGCAAAAAAAAAAATCTATTAAAGCACCTCTGGAAAATACATACTGGAGTTAAGAAAGAAAATGGTCTGTTATTCCTAATGCTGTTATACATGGACTGAACTATACTGTTTAATAAAAAGAAGGATTTGAACTTTTAGGTAGGCAAGGAACTATTTTTCAGTTAAGTTACTCTTTAGGCAAACTTACAGTATAAGTAAACGAGTGGGCAGGTAGGTGGCAAAGTATACAGAGCAAAGGGCCTGGAGTTGGGAAGACTCATGTTCCTGCAATTCCAGCCTCATAAACTTACTAGCTTTGTGAACCTAGGCAAGTCATTTAACTTCATTTGTCTCAGTTTCCTCATCTGTACAATGATCTGGAGAAGGAAATGGGAAACCATTCCAGTATCTTTGCCAAAATAAACCCCAAATAGGGTCACAAAGAATTGTATAACACAATTGAAATGACTAAACAGAAATAATACAGTGCAAGTATCAAATCTTGAGCATATTAGTTTAACTCATTCATCTTCTGAACACTTCGTTTAAGTCAGGCCTGCACAATATACATACCATGGGCTACTTACAGTCCACCAAAGAATTTTGACTGGCCTGTAAAAAAAGTGTAGAGTATTTAAAAGAAAGTAAAAATGTGACAAGTGCCTTGTGCATGCCCCGTCTAACCCACCTTCCAATAGTCACTATTGTGCCCCTCGCATAACTTTGTGGGTGGGTTGTCACTGTGCACTCTTCCCTATGTGTTATCTGACCCTCTGTAACCAGTCATCATTAGTCTGTCTCTAGTCAGAGAGAAGCAAAAGTTGTATCTTTTTGCTGTGTTTTCAGTCATTACTAGCATTGAACATGGACAAATTGAGTGTAGCCATATGTCAATGCAGCTGATGCCCATTATAAGGTGAGCAGCAATAATGTAAAGGCTTCTTCTGTTCCCTTGCCATGGGGCCACTCTCCAAGTTAAATGAGTGTCTGGTGCTTTCTTCAAGGTCAGACATTCAGTTCAGTATTTCTTTGTATGGTAGCAGTTGCTGTAGAGATTTTTTGGTTCTAACATGAAAGTTTGGGGAGTGATTTTGTAAAATGGGTGATAAAAACGAAAAAGAAGAATGAATCATAAGATAGAGTGCTTAATCTGGATTGGACAAATACTTGTTTACTTACACAAGAGACAAAATATCCTGCCTTGTTTGCTGAGAAGTAATAGCTGTGCTGAAGGAATAAAATCTTCTTTGCCATTTTGAATCAAAACATCCTGACTTAAGCAATTTGGACACCACTGGAAAAGAAAGTAAAGCATCCAAATTGTTGAAAAATCTCAGTGGGGAACAATGGATTTTCAAGAAAGTAAACTCAAAAAATGAGGCAGAGACTAAGGTTAGTTTTCATATTTCCAAAGAAATTTCTGCTGTTGGGAAGTCTTTTACTAAAGGCGACTTCATAAAAAAGTGTTTGCTGATTGCAGTTTCTGGATTATGCCCTGCTTAGTAAAGTAATTTTTTTTAACATTAATGTGATTTCATGATAAATAAAAATCTTAAGTAATAAGTGTAATTAATTGATATTAATTGAAGTTTTCATTTTTAAAATATGGTCTATTTGCAAAATAGTTTAACCATTAATTATACCTTTACTGAAAAGTGAGCCTCTAAAAACCTGTCTACCACCCAAAGAAGTTTAGCCTATTTTAACTTTGACCCCTACATACTATTAAGTTGTGCAGATCTGTTTTAGGTAATATCTATGCATTTTTCAGGAAGGAACATTAAAATATCCTATCTGCTCATTTTTTATTTCAACATTATAGCTCAGAAAGAATACCAGCATTAGAGTCAGAGGTCCCTACATTTAAGTCCCACCTCTGCCAGTTATTATCTTTGTGATCTTGTGAACTACTTCACCAATCTGCTCCTTTCTTTCTTCACTTGGAAGATAAGGGGGTTGAACTAAATGGTCTTCAAGGTTCTGTATGTGCTGTAGCCAGCCATTGTTAAATTTTCAGTATGAAACTATCAGCAAAGATCATAAATTAGATTGATTTGATTTCTAAAGTGTATAGTCTTAAGGAAATGATGGAAAAATTTAACAATGCATATTAAACTTAGAAGTGTGCTGTGCATACTGAACCCCCCTCATAGAGCCTATTAAACATTTATCAGCATACCTTTGCTTCTCTCTCTAAATCTATGACTCCCCTTTTAGATAAAGAAGAGTTTTCTCTTGTATTCTTCATCATAATTCCAAAAAAAGTTCTAATAGAAGATTCATATTAATTGATTCAAAATGAAGTATGGAGAACCAAGAGACCAATATGCACATTTACTAGTATTATGTAAGTAAAAGAAATTAGTGAACTGAACTCTGGCTAATTATAATGACCACATCTCCATCTTCCCAGTAGAAGGCAATTGTGTATATAAAGTGTGTATAAGATATTAGACAAATCTGCTGTGTGTGTTTTTTTACTTTATCTTTGTTACATGGGAAAGATGGATGGAGTCTGAGTTAAGAGAAAATTCAGTGTATAAGTTAAAATATTAGTGTAACTTTTTTGAAAAGATTGGTGAAGGAGAAAAAAATGGTTAATAAATTGTGTGATGCACACCTGCATGTACCTTCTTATACTTATAAAGATAAATAAGAGCTTTTTGAACCCTTAAAAAATAGCACCCACCAAAAAACCAAATAATTCTAAAGATTTTATATCTTCCAATGAGAAGCTGATTTCTCTTCTTACAAAAGTTAAATCTACTTTTTATTCTCACTCAAGTTAGTCCATTCATGTTAAAGCCTTTGTCACTTGTATTCTTGAAGAATTTAGGGAGGAAGAAAAGCTTAACATACATTTCTTTCTTTAACAGTATGGCTTAAGATATGGTGTATCCTCAACATACGTGAAACACCAGTGTGGAAATTAAGTGGACTTTTATGTTTTGAGATTCAGTCAACAGCTTACTAGTGAGAAGCATATAAAAGCAGAGTTCTGATACAATAAAATTTTAAAAAATTAAAGATAAATCAATATTGTGTCTTTGTTTCTTGGTGCCATTTTATCTGGAAGATGCTAATTGAGTCAGTATCTGAAAATGCTTGTTTAGAGACTTATTTAAGGCTAAAACCTGGAGACCTTATTCACCTTAACTTTGCAGATGTGTTTGTGTATCATGGGCCTTTAATTAAAGCTGAAAAGTGTTATTTATTAAACATATAATATATCAGGTTCCATGTCATTACCTCTTATCTAGTCCTTATCCTAAAATCTATTTTATTTTTTATTTTTTTGCTTTTTGGAAGGCAATTGGGGTTAAGTGACTTGCTCAAGGTCACATGGCTAGTTTTTGTGTTAAGTGTCTGAGGCCACTTAACCTAAAATTTAACTTATCTTCAAGGTCTGCAATGACCTCTTAGTTGGCAAATCTTAAGTCTTTCTAAAAGGCTTACTAAATATAACAGATATTTGTAAAGTTTGAAAAGTATATTATTTACATTTTCTCATTTGATCCTCATGCCAGTCTCAGAAGCAAGTACTATAGTTTTAGCACTATTCCCATTTCACAGATGTGGAACCATGTTAACTAACATGCCTATGGTGAAATAACTAGTCCAAGACAAGATTTTAATTCAGGGTTTTTTTTATTCCAAGTCCAATAGTCTATCCATCACACCTCTTCTCAATATTCTGTCCTTAATATCTTGGAAGCATTTGCTACCTTTGAATTGAGGTTGTACTCTTCTTAAAATGGTCTACTTCCTTGCTTCCCAATACACTAAATTATTCTGATTTTCATCTTATCTCTATGATCTTTTCTGTTTCCTTTACTTGCTTTTCTTCTACCAAGGCTATACCTTCAACCCTCTGTTCTCATCAGTGTTTTCTTCTCATTCCCCTCCCATAGAAATCATCCATTCTTAGGGAATCAATCATCAATCCTTTGCAATAATTCAAAAGCTTATCCTTGATCCTGATGCAACTCTATCCCTGAGTCTAACTGCAAGCATTTTCACTGCAATATCTTGCATTTATATTCATTTCAACACATTTAAACAGAAATTAATGACCATCTGAGGATGTAAGCTCCTTGTAAATAGAGATAGGTTTGTTTGTTCCTTCTCTCATTGTTTCTGTGCCCCCAATACTTGTCAATGTCTAGAAAAAAAGCAGGCATTTGAAAGATGCTTGTTGATAGATTGCTTTTCCCCATAAAATAAATATGCCCTACTGACTTCCATTTTTTTTACATTAGCAAAAATGTCTTTCTTATCCAAGACGATAAGATTGGAATTATGTTTAATCTCCTTCACTGCATCATGTTCTACAGATGCTTCACTTGAAACAAATAAATACAATTCAACATTTTTAGGTACTCATTTATGAAAAAGCAAAACACTGTGCTAAGTGCTTAGGAATACAAAGGTAAATTAAGCATTGATCCTGCCCTCAAGAAACTTATAGTACAGTAGACAAGATACAGGCACCACCCTAGTCCAGACAAATTTCATTCTGTCTCTATTGTTGAAATAGTCTCCTAAAAGAGTTATCAGACACCAGTCTTTCCCTTATCCTGGTTATGCTGCATGGAGTAGCCAGATTAGTCTTCTCAAAATTCATTTCCAATCATAACCCTCTCAACCTCAAAAACTTTCATTGTTCCCATTGCTTATAGGACATATATATCTTCTACTTAAGGCTGATGTATACTTGTATTCCCTATTTCATATGTGTGTATACATATATATGTAAATATGTGTGTGTATTTTTTTTCTTTCCCATCTCTGCCTTTGATTATACTATGTCTTTTTTCCCCTTCCCTCCTAACCTTTACTTGGTTAAATTTATCCATCCATTGAGGTCTATCTTATGTAGACCTTCCTGATTATTCAAATCAGAAGCAATTTCTTTCTCCACTGAAATCCTGTAATAGTTCTCCATCAATCTTTATACTTCATCAAAAGCTATCATGTATTATTGTTTAATGTTTTCAGTGTATGTTTGTTTTTATACACCATATTACCCATGAAATTCGTAAGTGCATAATAGATACTCCATAAATTCACTTTGAATAAATTATCCAAAATATTTTTTTGAATCTTGTTCTAGTTTAATTTTTTCCCATATGTTATATTAACAATTTTGCCATGTGTTTATATATAATTAGAGTGGCAAATTGTTCCTATTCTCTAACATCATGATCCTACTACCAGAACTATATAACATTATAAGATCATAGATTTAGATTAGTGGCCATATAGAACAGACTCTTTCATCACATAAATAAGTGAACTAAGTCTCAGAGAAGTTGTTTGTTGAACAAGGTCACACAACTAGTTTGTATCTGAGTTGTAATATGAACCTGGGTAATCAGACTCCAAATTTAGCAAGCTTTCCATTATATCATGAAAAGGTATTTTATATATTCATTATTAAAATATGTTGTCATTATTCACTCATTTTTCAATCATATCTGACTCTTTATGACCCTATTTGGGGTTTTCTTAGAAAAGATACTGTCATGGTTTGACATTTTATTCTCCAATTCATTGTACATATGAGGGAACTGAGGCAAACAGAGTAAAGTGCTTTTCAGGGTCACACACATATTAAGTGCCTGAGGTTGGATTTCAGCTCAGGTCTCCCTGACTTGAGACCCAGCTCTCTGTCCACTGCTTCATATAGCTGCCTCAACTATATGTATTTTCCCTATTATGAAAAGTTGGAAGAGGGAGACTGAGACAGAGAGACAAAGACAGAAACAGACAGAAAAAGAAACAGAGTAGAGAAAAATATTGAAGCTTATTTACTGATGATTATTTTTTAAAGCAACAAGCAAAAACAACAACAAAAACCCTATATTCCAGAAAACTGGTGGACAAGGTAAAACTTGTGACTGGTAGGAATGGACCTTGATGCCACAAGGCTTCTTCGGTACACCAGAGAAGCACCTTACCCTCCTCCTTCACCCAAGTTCAAGGTTCATTGCAGTCACCAAACTCGTAACTGAGGGAGGCAGACCAAGGGAAAGAGAAGCTAAGATAAGTTGAACTGATCTATTATTGTGGCATAATGAATGCAGATTTGGCCCACAGTGAGGTGAACCCCAACAAGGGTGATGATCAGCCAAGGCATTTGGCTAGCCTACATCATCTTGCTAGGGCCTCTGCATGTGGTTCTACTCAGCATCCCCTTCTTCATCATTCCAGTTGTCTGGACCTTGGCTGTCATCCATAACCTGGCTATGCATGTCTTTTTGAAAACTTTGAAGGGGGCACCTTTTGAGATCCCTGTCCAAGGCAAGATCTGACTCTTTACACACTGAAAGCAGATGGTCTATGGGCTCCAGTTCACCTTCTCAAAAAGTTGCTCAGTTATTCTCACAGTGTGCTTTATCTCCTGTCCAGCTTCTATACCAAATATAATCTTGCTCACTTTATCATCAATGCGACTTCACTACTCAGTGTAAGAAAAAAAACAATCAAGAAAACATATTCCAATAATTAAAGAGAGAGACAGAGAGACAGAACTAGAAACAGAGACACAAGGAAAGAGAGAGAAAGAGAAAGGGAAAGACAGAAAAAGAAACAGAGACAGAGAGGAGACTGGTCTATATAAAAAATACTGACAGCAGGTTTACTTATAATAGTCAAAATCAGAAAAAGCGAGAAGCAAAAGTCAATGAGAAAAATCCATATACCCAGTGTTGAGGGATGAAGAAGCAAAAATATGAGCATGGTAAAAGATTTTTAAATAAAGTGAAGAAATTAAAGACATGTAAACTACATAGATATTTTCATAGAATCTGAGAAGTTCAGAGTAAAAAATAGCACAACTTCAATGGTAGGACAGATGAGGAATAATAGTCAATGGAAAAAATATCATTGTTGACACTTTTCCTGAAGTTTCAGCCCTAGATTAGGTGTTCTAAGCCTGTAGTCCATTAACTTAAAAAAAAAAACAAGAACTGTATTTCAGCATGATTGCTTTTCTTTGTTATACTACATATTTTATGCATTGAAAGGCATTGAATTGAGAAGGGGTCCATAGGTTTTACCAGACTAGCAAAGGAGTCCATGGCACAAAAATGGCTGAGAATCTTTTACTTTAGGACAAATGCAGAGGGTTGTATTTACAGATGTGGTCCTTCCTAGTGTTATAACCCAATGATCTCAAAACTATTCAAAGGAAATAGATTATAAGATGTGATATGGCATGGACATGAGTAGTTAGCAGTAGAACTATTCATATCACAATTTTTTTGTTCTTCTGCATTTTGGTGTGGAAAGCAGAAGCAAACATGACTGTGAGGGACAAATCAGTAGTCTGAAAACTGTTTGGATAAGTCTGTGTTTAGCAAGATAACTTCCAGTCTATTTAATATTACTCTCTTTCATACATATTACTTTCTCTACCTTCCAGCTTAAGGGTAAGCTAACCTGTTTGATGCTTTCTGCTTTGCCCATTCCATCTCCTTTATCCGTTCTTTTGCCACATACCTAGAATGTTTTCCTTCCTTACCTCCACTTCTCAAATGTCTTGACAGGGATTAAATCACACATTTTCTCCTTAGTGAGACAAGGATGCACAATAAATCTGAGCTAATCACTGTTCCCTGAACATTTGCTAATATAGGGCTACCCTCTGGGCTTTAATGATTATACATTATTGCTTATGAAAATGTCTCACCAGATCAATGTAAATAATGTATTTTATCCAGCCTGGACTGGCTTGGTATGGCTAAGCTTTAGGAGTAATCCCAATAATTAAACACACAGAACCTAAGAAAACAATCAGTATCCAGTTTCTTGGTTCATTGGTTCTTTGAAGAATAACAAAACAAAACAAAAAAAACTTTTCCTGCCTATGGTTTGACTGAGTTGTATCTAATGAAAGGAAATGGTGTTTGGCAGTCTATAAATTAGTGCTTTCCCACCACAAAATCGCTATGAATCAATTTTTTTTTTCTGGATAGTCAGGAAAATGTTAGGATTGGTCTCATTTCAGGGGGTTCAGAGACTGTTATATAAATCTCTCCATTTTCCTGAATTAATTAGACCTTTGGTGGCAGCTGCCCAATGGATGCAAAATGCTGTTTTTTTGCTCATTATCCTGGGTTGGGAGTGTGGATGGGATGCTCAACCTCCTAACTTTAGTCAGAAATCCAGAATTATTTGGTAGAAGTTCTCAAATGAAGCACAGCATTTTTTTTTCCTGCAGTAGATTGTATATTACACTTAAACACATACAACTTAAAACAGGGATAATTTTGTTATGTGAAAAAAAGAAATGCATGAAAGAACATATATAAATAAATACAGAAATACATACAGTAATAAAGTTGATAGTCTCCCAGGGCTATCAGTTTTATGATTTTTTTTTAATTTCATGAGGAACATGCAAGAACTTCTGCTGGCGATATTATCCACTATTGTTTAAGGGATTGTTTTTATTTAAGGGAAAAACTTTCAATAGAAAATTGATTGTGATTTTTGGCATTAGGTAAGAGGGAATAATGAAAAGAGAACTGAGAATTAGTATTACTGGTTGCTGGGGTATTGCTTCTGGGCTCTGTCTCTAATACGGCTGTAATAAGTTGTGTGACTTTGAAAGAATCACTTCATTTCTCTGTAACTCAGAGATTCTTGCCTATAAAATGAGAGAGTTGGGAACATAATCTCCAACTTCCCATCTAGTTCTAACATTTTCCTTTTAAGTGATCATAGCAGCAGTACTCTGAACTGGATTTGTAAATGAAGGACCAGTGGCTACCATGCTAAATTGCTGAAGGAGATAGATAAATGAGAGAGAGAGAGAGAGAGAGAGAGAGAGAGAGAGAGAGAGAGAGAGAGAGAGAGAGAGAGAGAGAGAGAGAGAGAGAGAGCAATTTGGTAAACATACATATATAACAAAAGATACATCTATGTGAACCATGTGTATATCTATCATACATATGTATATTCACACAGATATATCTGTTATCTCTTTATATGTGATTTGTATCACATCAATTATATGCACACATGTTGCGTCCAAATCTTCATGACCTCTTTTTGGGGTTTTCTTGGCAAAGACACTAAAGTGGTCTGCCCTTTGTTCTTTAGCTCATTTTACAGATGTGAAAACTGAGGCAAACAGGGTTAAGTGATATGCTCAGGGTCACCCAGAGAGTAAATATTTGAGGTTGGGTTTGCACTCAGCTCTTCTTGTTTCCTAAGATTCTATTCATCACACTACTTAACTATGTTATATTAATCTCTACTATAAATAATAGAGACAGATATAGAACCCTTTCTTCTTGGGATTAGAGATTCAAACAGGGAAATGCCCTTAAGGGGAATATTTGGCCTTCTCAAATTGCCTAATACATGAGTAAGGATAGTCTTCTTTGGTTTGCTTCCTGTGTCTTTAAAACTGGAGAAACTAAGCCATTCAATCTCTTTTCAACTATAGTCCTTTTTTTCACTTACCTTTCTACCAACTATCAGTATTTCTACCAACTATCTAATGCATCCAATATTAACACCGTGCCAACCTGTGAGGGGTTAAAGGATATTATTTCCCTGCTGTCATTTTCCTTTACATCCAAGAAATAGGACCTGGTGGGTTTCTTTCTGTTCTGTGCTGTTTGTCCTCAGTTTCAGTCACTAAAGGTGATCTGCATGGGGCCAGGTATTTAAACCATTACAACTTTGGGGTCAAGATCACAGGTGAGGTCGTGCAGAGTGCCCGGACTTGAACCAAAGTGTGTTTTGGACTTGGAAATGGAATTGTGCTTTAAATAAACTGAAGAAAATTTTGAAACTGATACTCCTCCCCTCCCACAGTCTGAGGTGATACAGTAAGAGTAGGATTATGTCTCCTTTTATTAAGGAGTAAATTTGCATACTTGTGATTATGCTTTCTGAAGTAAATATTTTTATGGAAGAGCTAATCTCACTCCTAGGGACTAATTGAAAGGAACTTGAAGGGAACGCCACTGCTGGGGTGGGAGCCATTGTCAGAGAGCTTGAAGACCCCTAGTACCCTTAAGGTTACTGAAGAACACTGGAGAAACAGTTCTAATCTAATGTATCTGGCCTTCGGGTGATAGTGATCACTGGACTTAGTGTGTATGTATATGTGTGTATACATTTATATGTGCATATATATAATTATATTTGTTAATATACACATATGTAAACATGCATATAAACAAATTTGTATATGAATATATTTACAAGTACATGTATATTTAACATACTGAATGGGAAAAGTGAAACTTCTCGGACCATAAATTTTCTTGTGGGAGCAAGCCAGAGTTTTGGCTCCCTCCTTCCCCCATATTTCCCCCTTCTTTACTCCCCCTAGTGCCACATAATCATTAGGCCTCCTTTGGGAGTCTTTCAACCTCCACCTTTGTTTGCCACAGCCTTATCATCAGTAGGCCCCCTTCAGGAGCTTTTGGTCTCCACCCTTGCTTGTGACCCTTTTCCCCTCCCTTGCTTTTGCTTTTGCCAACTCCCAGCCAATAGGGGTAGTCCTGGGCTTCTTTGTTATTCACCATTGGGTAAGATTTCTTGCTAAGATTGTAAACCCACCTTCCATCCAAAGGGAGAAAGGATGGCAGAGGGGAGGGTGCTTGACTTTGTTAGGGTATAAATTCTTATTCTTTTGTAACACACCTCATTCTGCTGGTTCATGCTGGTGTAAGGATGCTCTCTTCTCATGAAAACTGAATAAACTTCCTGTTCCTTCCTCAAGATACTTCTGACTTTTAATTTTTCTGGGTAAGGGATTTTTTGGGGGTCCCTGTACCCCCACACATAGACTCTACAAATTCCTCAAAGTTCTGTTATGTTTGTGGTAGAATGAGGTAGAAAATCAAGATTTTATAACCCCAATCTTAGTTATTTTGTTCCTCATCTCTTTTAAAATAGGTAATTGCCTTTTGGAAAGAAATCCATAGTCCCAAACTATGGAATACTGAATTTTGGCCTTTTTCCTTCCAGTTAAACAAAGGTGTTAAAAATCTGAATTTTCTTTAGAAGCTATGTCATATACTCCATATGAGTTTTTATCACTTTTCTCTTTTTCCTTTGCAAGCATTTTTTGCTTAATTTTTATTATGTTCAGGGATCAATATAGCAATTCTCAGAGGCCAACTTAATACTTAAAAATTCAAATGAGCATTAACTAGAGTTTGTCTGAAAGGATAAAGCTCCTGTTTTATATTTAAAAAGCTCTGAATTGTAGTCACATTTTATCTTCAGAATCCAAAAATAATCTGTTTTAATAGACACTTGAACAATTCCCTTTTCCAAAAAAGAAGAAATTAAACATACATTTTAAAGTCAGGACTTTTATGAAGTATTTTGAAGGGAATCATGTGTTCAGGAAAGTTGTCAAACTGAAGTCTTTTGTCTCTTTCTGGAACAAGTGCAGTGAGAAGGAAAGAAGGAAGGAAGGGAGAGAGGGAAGGAGTGAGGGAGGGAGGAAGAGAGAGAGAAAGCCTCTCAAATCTGGTTATCTTTTCATTTGATTTATTTCTTCTGTCCAGAGTTGTAGTTTTATAGAAAAAAAAAGACCAGAGTCTTAGAAGTCAAATTACTACTATCTGTGACCCATTTTCAGAACTCAACTATGTCTATCCTTTAAGTGAAGTGAAAAAATATTTCTTAAATTACTATTATGTGCCAAGCTCTGTGCAAGATACCAAAGCCCAAATTCAAAAAGGAAAGAATCAAAGGAGACTTTAGAGTCCATCTAATGCATCCTCATCATTGTACATATGAAGTCCAAGTTGGTTAAGTGACTTGCTTAAGGGATAATGTGAGAGAGGGTGGTTGAAAGTATGTCATCAGACTCCCACTCCAACACTTTCCATTAGGGTTCTCTCCTCTAACCTCCAGCATCTACTAGAAGACAACTACATGTACAAGTAATTAGTCAATTAGTCATTCAACAGGAATTTTTTAAAAACTAATTTGTTTACTTACTTTCAGTTTATAACATTCAGTTCCGCAGTCCCTTGAGTTTCAAATTTTCTCCCCTTCCTTTCTCCCCCTCCGGCCCTCCCCCCCATGGTGGCATGCAATCAAATATAGGTTCTACAAATATCTTCACATTAAAAATTAGTCAGGTTGTAAAAAGGGTTATAACTGATGGAATGATCAATGGGAAAGAAGAAACAAAACAAAACAAGAAAAACAAAGAGAGCAAGTAGTTTGCTTCAATCTGCATTCAGACTCCACAGCTCCTTCTCTGGATGTGGATATCTCTTTCTATCATGAGTTTTTTGGATCACTAGAAATTTTCAAGCACTTACTTGGAGCCACCCATTCTCGTAAGGTGAAAAAAAAAATCTTTCTCTGCTGTTAAGAAGCTCACATTCTAATTTAGGAGACAAATTTAAATAACAGGTACATACTGATGAGGTACAGCCTCTGGGAACTCCCTTTAACTCTGATTGATTCTTCCCATTTGATGAGGCATTTGCCAGAGGCCATAAACCTTTCATTGTGGCTTGGCCTAAATCTCTGTTACTTGCCTAGCCCTCCTTTGTCCAGCTACTTCCCAACCTTGATCCTCCCAAAATTTGTCCACCCTTAAACTAGCCTAGCCCTCCTTGTCTCATCTCCAGGTAGCCTCCAGCTATTTCCCACCCTTAATCACTGGAATCTGATCTCATTTGACTCTTCCTGAAGACTCTCCTCCTCTAGACCACCCCTAGATTTCTCCCATAACCTTTCTGTACATAAGACCTTATCTTGCCTCCATGAGAGAGAGAGAACACCAGAGAATGCTCTAGCACAGACTCACTCTGTGTCAGATTATTCTGGGCCACTTGTCCAATGCAAGCATCACAGATACTGAGTATGGGCTCTGGGAGCCCCCTAGAGCTCTCCTTCAGTCCTTCAGGTACAGGCTCTGGGAACCTCCCTTGGCATTTGCATGAGGCAATGAGCCTTACATTGTGGTTGGGCCCAGACCTCTAGCCTAGTTACTAACTGCTAACTACTACCCTAGTTACTATCCTTGCCCTCCATTGTTCATCTACTTCCCACCCTTGAACTGGCCTAGCCCACCATTGTCTGTAGCCTCCAGCTACCTCCCACCCTTAATCACTCATTGACCTCATTAACTCCTCCTGAAGACCCTCCCCAAACTCCTCCTCTAGACCACCCCTAGATTCTGCCCACAACCTTCTGTATATGACTCCATCTCACACCATGTGGTGTGAATGACCTAGCATAGACTTACTCTGTGTCTAATGCAAGTGAACTTTTAATAAATTTTACTTTTCTTTGGCCAAGAAGACTTGAGTTGATTTCATTTGGCAGGACCCAGCGTGTTGGTATTTTGGGGTCTCCAGAGCAACCCTAACCCTCTTAGTGGGTAACCTCTCCAATACCAATGCTCCTTAAGAGTCTAGCCATTATGGTGAATCTTATTAAACTTTGCTTTGCTTTGGCTGAGAGAAGACTTGAGTCGAATTCATTTGGCAGAACCCGGCATGGTGGTATTTTGGGGTCTTGAGCACCCCTAAACCCTAGACCTCTATATTTTATGGTTCCCTGACCTCAACATACACGAGATATATCCATGGAAAATGACATAACCTACTATAGTTTTGTTATACCTAGGCCACCAACATGGAGATGCTCTTTAGGAACCTTTGGAGTATGTCTAGATTGCCTAACATGGAGGACTCTTTGTCCCCATTATATACATGGAGTTAGCCTCCTTTGACTGGATGTCTGCATCTTTAAAACTGTAGAGACTGAGGCAGTTGGTCTCTTTCTGAACATGTTTTGCTGCTTTCTTTCCAGTGCTTGATCAGAAGTTGAAGATTCAAATTCACACATAGCACAAATGCTATGAACTGAACCTGTGAGAGGGAAAGGACTTGCTTCTGTTTTGCTCCCTCTTTTACTTTGGCTCTGAGAAAGCCGGAAAATATTTTTTGTTTGTTTATTTCTCTTCCGTCTTTATTTGTCCTCCTCACCTTCAGGTGACAGAGGTGATCCTTATGGGACCTTCAGACTCTCAATGGAAATTCTTAATCATGACCATGAGGGCCAGGATTGCAGATAGGATCACATAGCAAAGCAGGGTGGCATAGAAACCCTGAGAAGCCAAAGTGCCTGGGATTTCAGGGCCGGGGCTCAAGAATTTTCTTCTTTCCCTCTTTCACCAACTCCTTCCTACCTCTAGCATAAGTATTGTATTGCTTTCCACCAATGGAAACAGAATCCCATATGAATGGACTTTGGGACTCAAGTTACATTCTAAGTAGTCAGTCATTCAACAAGCATTGTTTTAAGCACTTATTTTGAGTCAGGCATTGGGCTACGCACTGGGGATGGGGGAAAAAGGCAAAAAATGGTCCCTGTTCTCAAGAAGCTTACACTGTAATGTGGGAGACATTTAAATAACCAGATACAAGTACATAGAAGACATATAAAGAACATACTCGAGTAATCCAAAAGAGGAACGAAATAGAAGTTGGGGGATCAGAAAAGGCTTCTGCAAATTTGGGATTTGAACTGAGTATCAAAGAAAGCCTAGGAGGCTAAGAGACAGAAATGATGGAGGTAGATTATTCTAGCCATGGGAAACAGCCTGCACAAAGGTTCAGAGACCCTAAGAATTGCAAGCAGCCTAGCTGTATAGCTAGCCAAGTATAGCTTAATCACAAAATGTTGGAAGAGGACTATGGTGTAAGAAGAAAAAAAATTAAGAAAGGTTCATGTCATGAAACTCATTAAATGCCAAACAGAAGATTTTGTATTTAATGTTAGAGGAGATGGGGAGTGATAGGAGCTCATGAAGAAGGAGGGTGGGTGGGGCGTAGAACAATCAGTCCAATGTTTTAAATGAAAAACAAAACTTGGCAGCTAGATAGAGGATGGACTATAGTATGGAAAGACTTGAGGTAGGGAAACCACTTTGAAGGCTATTGCACTAGTTCAGGAGAGTGGTAATGAGGACCTAAATTAGGGTAATTGCTGTATGAGTGATAGAAGACAGACACAAGAGATATTGTGAGTGCAAAAAAAAATGACAAGATTCCACAACAGATTGGATTTGTGGGTTGGCATAAAGGAAGGAGTGAAATATGAAACTGAATTTGTGACCTGAGTGACTAGCAGGATGGTAGCTTTAATACAGAAGTTTGGAAGAGGGAAGGTTGGTTTTTATGGGGGGGAGGGGAGGAGATAATGAGTATTGGTTCATGCATTTGAGTTTGAACATCTAGTTCAAAATTTCCAAGAGGAAGTTAGAGGTGTGTGACTGAAACAGCAGAGAGACTAAAGTTGGATATATTTGCCCTCCCAGGTTAAGCTCATCACCTTTAATCTCATTACCATACTGATAACACAACCTCTCTCAGCTTCCTTTGCCCTCTTCTTGGAGGGCTGGGGGTAGAATATGAAACTCCTCCCAATTCTGTCCTTTACAAAGGACAGAAACTAGACTTTGGGGTTTACCTCACACTACAATTGTTGCACTGCCTGTTTGTTTGCTTGTTTTGTTTTTTTTTTTTTATCAATTCCATGGAACAAGATGCCACACCACTGCATATGCTCCCTGCTAGTGTTCTCTGCCTCCATAACCACTCATTTCCCACCCCACCCCCACCTATCTTTGAGTGAACAGAAATGTTCCAGTGTGTTTAATCAAATAGTTTTGCCTAGTTTCCTTATAACAAATAAGGACCAAAGCAAAAAGAAGATAAAGTTTGCTAAAACAAATTCATCTTGTTTTTATTCCAAAACCCTTTGCCAGATTGCTGCCTTGATTCAAAACATAAATCTGTCTTGTATCTATGTACTGCATTGCATATACAAGTGTGTGTGTGTGTGTGTGTGTGTGTGTGTGTGGAGAGAGAGAGAGTGTGTGTTCAAGTAAGATGAAAATTGATGACAATAGTGAAAGGAAAGATGATGCAAATTAATTAAAGTTAACATTCTTCTATTGTGGAGTCACTAAAAATCAAAAAGCATTTTTGTCCTTTCTTGTACCCCTAATGCAAAGTTTTCATATCCTTAAATTATCTTAAAAATAAAAACAAATTATAAATATAGTACATGCTAAATCCAAGAATCTGTGGAGTCTTAAGTCATTGTCCCTCTAGGGAATTTTAATTTCAGAATTGGATTCCCTTGAAAAGAGAAAGGAGAAGGTTGGGACATCACTGTTTGCCCAAATGTTTCTGGCATAGGGGGAATAAAGTGTTGAGCAACAAAGAGAATAGATTGCACATGGAGAATCTGGGTTTGAAACACAGCTCTATTCCCTAGCCATCCTAAACAATTCACTCTGACTACCTGGGGTTCAGTTTTTTTCACTGATAATATGAGCAAATTAGCCTGAACTATTTATAAGGTGTCTTCCACCTCTCTATATAGCATGCTTAGAAAGTCTGATTTACTTTTTACTTCTCTCCCCTACCAACATCTCTATCCTGTTGACCAAATCTAGCCAAACATGATACTGAGATTATTTCCCCTTAATCAAGTTGCTCGTCAAAGGATTAAAACCATCACACCCATTCCTAAAGAAAGAGGCCTATGACAACATATGTACATTGGAAGGAAAACAGCAATAGAAATATAAAACTATAAATGGTATATTTAGTACAAATTGTTGACATTATTCATCTTAATTTAACTGTTCAATGTGCACTGAACAGTTAAATTAAGATAAATAATCAATATTGCCTAGCTCTTTTTTACATTCTTATAATCTGTGTGTATCGACTATTTTTTCTGGGATTATAGTTTTCCATGTCTAAATTCTAATTTTCCAAATACCAGATGGAACCTAGCATGACACATTTACAGATTGCTACTTTATGTTCTTTCATGTGAAAATGTTAATGAATATATTTCAATATATTTTATTCAAATTAAAAAGAAAAAGTAATCATTTCATTCAATAGCCATAATTGAAATCACTGACTATATATATAAATGTAGATATGAATAGTGTGTATATATGTATACATGTATGTATATATAAAATTATACATTACTTTATCTAGCAAGTAAGATATATTATCTCATTTGGTCCTGGCATCAAACCTTTGAAATACCTAGTAAAGTATCATTATTATAATTTCTATTTTAAAGATGAAGAAAGTAAATCATATAAGGGCTAATATAAAAATAGGTATATCCAGAATTTGAACTCAGATCTTTTGATTCTGTCACAGATCTATTTCCACTATGTTTATAGAATCACATGCAAAAGAACTAAGGTAGGACACAGAGTAGCTTTGAATTTAGAAGAAATATTCCACAGATTATAATATAAATGTTATGGAATGGACATTATTCTAAAATTACCCTGAAGACTGGTTTTCTGCTAATATCCTAGTAATGAAGAAATTGTTTCATCAGGAAGCATTTTTAATTTCATTTTTGTTCATAGAGATTTTCAAGTTTAATTTTGCCCAAGGTTATGTAGTACTTTCTTATGGTCTTATGCTAATAAGCAACCACCACTGAAATAATTAATATGCTACTAATATTTTCAGGGCTCTTAAGGCTGCATTTTCAATTAATAAGGCCCCAAAAAAGTTATCACCAAAAACAATTCAGCTGATTGTCACAAACTTATGCATTTTTCTACATTTTTGAAGCAAACTTTCTTACTGGATCATAAACCTCTTAAATACAATAACCATGAATTGTTTATCTTTTGCTTTTGATTCTTATAAATAACTTGTGTAATACAAGTAAAAAACCATTTGTGCTCTCTGAAGGAACCCAATATTTTTCCAGTCCTTTCTGAACTAATAATATGGTACATTGCCTAATCTTCCTCATTCTGTAACCATTTTGCCATGTCAACATGATATTTTGCCCTTCTAGATTTCAATTTCTAGAAGCATACTCCAGAGCTAATTAATGACAGAAATATAGATAAAAAATAAAAATACTAATTTCCAGTCCCACAGCTTTTCTACCACATTATGAAACTTTCCTTGCAGAAACTTTTTTTTTTCTTTTTGGAGGGCAATTGGGGTTAAGCAACTTGCCCAAAGTCACATGGCTAATTTTTGTGTTTTGTCTGAGGTCATATTTGAACTCAGGTCCTCTTGAGTCCAGGGCTGATGCTCTATTCACTGTGCCACCTAGCTGTACCCAGAAACTGTTTATTAAGTCAGTTTCCTCGACTTATTTTCCTTTTGAAAGAACTTCTGTGATCTAACCCCAAACAATTTTTTAGCTTTTCCTTCCCAGTTTCCTATATTATTCCTAGATGGCTAAGTGGCTGGCATTCCTTCCTTATGAAATTCTCCTCATGCTTTTCTTCATTGGTTCAAATTTATTTTCAAGACCTCCTCCTGTCTATATACTCTAGGAAGAATCTCTTGGCAAAAGGAGTTCACAGTAATTTTCATATTTAGGAGCACTCATGACCTAAACAAAATACTTTGCATTCTATTATTTAACTTTTGTATCACTATTTAAATTGTATTTGTGCGTATTGTGTATCTCGTTCCCTTAAAGAAACTGTAATATCCTTAAAATAAGGGCTTTGTCATACTTTTATGTTGTAGAGTGCTTAGCCTAGTGTTATGCACACAGTCAGTACTCAATATATACTTTTCTGAATGAATGAAAGCCTGGATGGGAGGTTAGATGGATAAAAGAATGAATGAAAGGTGAGACATGATTGTCAATAGAAACATAGAATTAGTGCATATGTATATACATATATATTTACAAATTGAGTAAATAATGGAGTACTATATGGACTGCTGAATTTTATTTTTTTTATTTTTTTATTTTTAAAAACTATATTTTTTTACATTTTCACTTCCTAATTTTCTCCCTCCCTCTGCCCACTGACAAGGTAAGCAATATGATATCAACTATATATGTGAAAATATATTTGCATATTAAGTAAATTGCAAAAAGAACAGCAAATAGAGGAAAATATACTTTGATTTGCACTCAGACTTCATCAGGTCTCTCTTTCTCAAGGTGGATAACATTTTTCATCATGAGTCTTTTCAAATTTACTTGGATCATTGTATTGATTAGAGTAGCTAAGTCTTTTATAGTTGATCATAATTAAAATATTGCTATTACCATGTATAATGACCTCTTGGTATTGCTTACTTCACTTTTCATCTGTTTATAAGTCTTCTCAAGTTCTTTTTTTCTGAATGCTACACCCTCATCATTTTTAATAGCATAATAACACAGCTTGGGCAACCATTGCCCAGTTGATGAACATTCACAAAATTTTGTAGCCCTTTGTGTGAGCAGGAATCCCCCAGAGGCCAGAATTCCCACCCCAACCCCAAGAGCTGCAGTATTGCTAACCCCAACTCAGCACCAGATAAACTGCCAAACATCTACAGTCTCCAGCTTCTAGCAACTGAGGCCTTAGAATAGAAGGACAATGACTGGGTCCCTGGATACCAATACAAGAAGCTTGGGTCAGTGCCCCCTGTGTTCCAGCAGGAGAGCTCAACTCTGTAAGACAGGAGTTAGGTAAACACTTTAAGCAAAAAGGCAAAATAAGCAATGACCATAGATTCTTATTATGTGGACAGGGAAGACAAGGCAAAAATTCAGAAAAGGACAACATTGTCAATATACCCACATTCAAAACTTCAAAGGGGAATATGAACTGGTCCCAAAACCAAAAAGCCTTCTTGGAAGAACTCAAGAATGATTTTAGAAGTCAAATAAGAGTGGTAAAAGAAAAATTGGGAAAGAATGGAGAGGTAGTCAAGAGAGAGTCAATAGCTTGGAAAAGGAAGGACAAAAACTATCTGTAGAAAACAAGTCCTTAAAAAGTAAAGTGGGTCAAATGGAAAAGGAGGTAAAAAAATCTAATAGAAGGAAATAATTTGTTAAAAATTAGAATTGGGCAAGTAGAGGCTAATGACCCTATGAAAAATCAAGAATAAGTCAAACAGAAACAAAAGACTGGAAAGAAGTAGAAAATATAAAATACCTCATTGGTAAAACAAGTAACCTGGAAAATAGATCCAATTTAAAATTATTGGTCTACCTGAAAACCATTTTGAAAAAAAGAGCCTAAACAGCATCTTTCAGGAAATCAAGGAAAACTTTCCTGAGGTCCTAGAACCAGAATGTAAAAAGTGTTCAAAAGAATCTACCACCAATCACCTCCTGAAAGAGATCCCAAATTGAAAATACCAGAGAATATTGTAGCCAGATTCCAGAATTATCAAGTCAAGGAGAAAATACTGCCATCAGTCAGAAAGAAACAAATCAAATATCATGGAAACACAGTCAGGACGATGCGGGATCTTGCAGTTTCTACATTAAAAGATCAGAGGGCATGGAAGACAATATTCCATAAGGCAAAGGAATTTAGATTACAACCACAGATCAACTACCCAGTGTAATGGTAATGGGAATTTGAAGATATTCCCTGCCCCTTGTATTTGCAAGCTAACAGGGACTTAAACTTAGTTTCAAGTTCATAATTGTGTCAACTATTAAGACCCAGAACCTGTGAATCCCACAGTGGGATGGACTTGTTTACATAACAGGAAGGAGCAGAAAAGGGAGGAGATAATACTGTATATAAGGAAAAGTCCAAGCTGAGAGAGTCCAGAACTTCTGGGAATGAGCATCTGGAGGCTTAACTGCTACTGCTGGAGAGAGACAGAAGCGACCTGAGAACTGAACTGAGAGCTGAGAAGAACTGAGAAGAGAAATGAAAATTGAGGACTGAACTGAGAATTGAGAAATGAGAAGAGAGAAGTGGGAGGAGACATGGCTGTGGTGTTGGTACATTTGTTGGTACTTTGTTTTGATGTTACTTTGTCAGGTTTGTATGTTAATAGGTCATGGTGCTGTTGTTACAGAAGCCCTGGTACTTTGCTGCTGGTTCAGAAGACCTGAAAGAGAATTTTCTTATTGTATGTTTACAGAAACATGATTTCAGAGGTCCTGGGACTATACTGATGATTTATGTTGATTCCTCAGAGCATGTTGTTGGGTCTATGTTGATTTCACAGGAAGAAAGTGAATTGATGAGGGTGCAGAAAATGTGACTAGATGTTATTGTGGATTTGTTAAGCTCTGTCTTCCAAGGAACAAAAACTATGAAGGGCTTGAGGTGGACTAGACACTGTAAACTTCAGTATGGAACAGGATCTGGATGAGGAGCTGGACAACAAGGAGATGGCAGGAGCTGAAACCATGGAAGGGGAACAATGGAAGCAGAGAGCCAGCCTCCAGTTAAGATGAAAAGACCTCTCCTTGGGTATTTAATGCAAACTGAGAAGATCATGATTTACTGGGGGTGGAGAATTTTGACCAGAGCTTTTAAAAGCCAGAGGTTTTAGCCCCAGGGCAGGCCTGACCAGCTGCAAGCTGGAAAGAATTCAGATAACCACCAGCTGCAGTGGTTTCCAGAATTATCAACCCATAGATGCTAAGGACAAAGTGAGAAGTCAGTACAGTGTGGACTTTGAGATCTGTTAGTTTAGGAGTGTGGTCAGCTTTTATCCCCTGGAGGGAGAAGCCATTGAGGTGCTGCAGCTGGGCAGCCACTGCCACATAGCAGCTTCAGCTCCTGGCCTGAAGACTGTAGGGGGATGAAGCAACCAGTCTCAGGGGTAATACCTCTTGTTTAACCTGCTTGGATCTGGATTGCAGTCTAGGGTGGAGGTCCTGGGGTGTGTGACCAGCTTGCCAGAGTGTGTGGAGGCTTCAGAGAGGGCATCCAACTAATACCTTCAGCAGTTGAGAAAAATCCCAGCATTAGGTGCGAAGCTCCCCTGTCTGGTAGCAAAAAGCCCCAAAGTCAAGTAATTGAGTGGCAACACGAGTAAATGAGGGAAGCAAAGCAAACAGAAGAATCCAACATTAGATTCCTATTTTGGGGACAAAAAGGAGCAAAGCATGGAACAGGAGGAAGACAGTGAAGTCAGAACTCCTGCACCAAAAGCTTCAAAGGAAAATATGAGCTGGTTACAGGCCATACAGGACCTTAAGAAGCAGATAAGAGAAGTGGAGGAAAAATTGGTAAGAGAAATGAGAACGATGAAAGAAAATTACAAAATAAGAGTCAACAGCCTGAGAGGAAAATCATATCTTAAAAAGTAGAGTAGCTCAAGTTGCAAAAGAGGCTCAAAAAGGTAACGAGGAGAAAAATGCCTTAAAAAGCCAAATTTGCTAGATGGAAAAAGGATCTCAAAAGCTCAATGAGGAGAATCATTGCTTCAGAATTTGATTGGAGCAAATGGACGCTAATGACTTTATGAGAAATCAAGATGCTATTAAACAGATCCAAACAAATGAAAAAAATAGAAGGCAATGTGAAATATCTCATTGGGAAAACCACTGACCTGAAAAATAGATCCAGGAGACATAACTTAAAAATTATTGGACTACTGGAAAGCATGATAAAAAAAAAGAAACTAGAAATAGTCCTCCAAGAAATTCTCAAGGAAAATTGCCCTGATATTTTAGAACCAGAGGGTAAAATAGAGGTTGAAAGAATCCACTGATCACCTCCTGAAAAAGATCCCAAAAAGAATGATTGAGTTGCTTATACTTTGATTAAAAGTATGTGACCACACTGGTGAAAACTATGTGGTCATTTTAGTGATAAGTTGTGAAGTTATAACATGGTGAATGTTGTATTTTGATTTTTCTATGAATGTTTTTTCTTAGTTTGTTACTGAATAAATGGAGCATTCACTATACTGTACAATCAGAACTTTGAAAGTTGTTCACAGCATCCGTCCTCTGCAAATCTGCTTGTGCTTGGCTATACACTCAGTAAAACTGAGCATAATCTTTCAGTGGAGGAGATTTATATTCTTTTTTTTTTTGCTTCTTTTTTGGAGGGAGGAAGACTGGGCAATTGGAGTTAAGTGACTTGCCCAGGGTCACACAGCTAGTAAGTGTTAAGTGTCTGAGGCCAGATTTGACCTCAGATCCTCCTGACTCCAGGTCTGGTGCTCTATTCACTGTGCCACCTAGTCACCCCAAGGAGATTTATATTCAATGTAATAGGGGACTTCCAAATCTTCCTAATGAAAAGACTAGAGCTCAACAGAAAATGTGATCTTCACATACAAGATTCAAGAAAGGCATAAAAAGGTAAATAGGAAAGCAAAAACAACAACATGTTTTTCAATGTGGAAAAACTAGTTACATAAATACAAAGGAAGATAATACAATTGTTAAAAACTGTATCTTGATTACAACATTTAGAAGTGGGTATACATAGACAAAGGGTTTGGGAATAAGTTGACTTTTATGTAATGATAAAAATCTAAGTGTTGAAAAGGGATTGTACTGAGAGAAGAGGAGAGGAGGAGGCAGACAAAGATAAATTACATCACATGAACAGGCACAAAGACATTACAGTAGATGGAAAAAAGGGAAGGATTTTAGCATTTTTTTGAACCTTACTCTCATCATATTTGGATCAAAGAGGGACTTACATACTCCAGTAGGTATAGAAATTCATCTTATCCTATAGGAAGTAGGAGGGTTCAGGGGGAAAGAAAAGGGAGGAGGTGATAGAAGGGAGGGAAGATTGAAGGATGTAGTGGTCAAAAGCAAAACTCTAGGAAAGGAAGAAAGGAGAGAGAAAAGCATAAATGGGGTAGGGGAGAATAGGATGGAAAGACATAGATAGTACTCATAACTATGAATATGAATGGGATGAACTCTCCCATAAAGTGGAAGTGGATAGCAGAGAAGATTAAAAAGCATAATCCTATTGTATGTTGTTTGCAAGAAACAAATTTGAAGCAGATTAAAAGAATAAAGTTAAAAGACTGGAGCAGGATATATGACACTTCTACTGAAGGGAAAAATAAAAAAAAAAGCAGGGGTAGCAATTCTGATCTCAGACAAAGCAAAAGCAAAGATAGATCTAATTAAAAGAGATAAGGAAGGAAAGTATATCTAGTTAAAAGGTGTCATAGACAATGAAGTAATATCACTACTAAACATATATGCACCAAATGGTACAGCATCCAAATTATTAGAGAAGTTAAGAGAGTTACAGTAAGAAATAGACAACAAAACTATACTAGTAAGGAACCTCAACATCACCTTCTCAGCACTAGATAAATATAACCACAAAATAACCAAAAAGAAAAGAAGTTAAGGAGGTAAATAGAATTTTAGAAAAGTTAGATAGGATAGACTTCTGGAGAAAACTGAATGGTGATAGAAAGGAATATACCTAAATCTGGCCTCAGACACTTAACTCTTACTAGCCATGTAACCTTGGGGAAATCATTTAACCCTGATTTCTTTACCTTCCCCCCACCAAAAAAAGCAAAATAAAGGCTATACCTTTTTATCAGAGGTACACAGTACCTACACAAAAATTGAACATGTAATAGGGCACAAAAATAACAGTCCAATGTAGAAAGGCAGAAATTAAATGCATCCCTTTCAGATAATGATGCAAAAAATTACATATAATAACGGGCCATGGAAAGATAGACTAAAAATTAATGGGAGAATAAATAATCTAATCCTGAAGAATAAGTGGGTAACACAATAAATCCTAGAAACAATCGATAACTTCATCCAAGAGAATGATAACAAGACGACATACTAAAACTTATGGGATGCAGCCAAAGCAGTACTTAGGGGAAGTTTCATATTTCACAAAGCTTATATGAATAAAATAGAGAAAGAGATCAATGAATTAGGCATGCAACTAAAAAAACTAGAAAAATAACAAATTAAAAATCCCCAATTAAATACCAAAGTAGAAATTCTAAAAATCCAAAGTAGAGATTGATATAATTGAAATTAAGAAAATTATTGAACTAATAAATAAAACTAACAGTTGGTTTTATAAAACAAAACAAACAAACAATAAAATAGATAAGCCTTTGGTTAATTTGATTAGAAAAAAATTGTCAGTATCAAAAATTAAAAGGGTGAATTCACCACCAAATGAAGAGGAAATTAAAGCAATAATTAGGAGCTATTTTGCCCAAATGTATGCCAATAAATTTGACAATCAGCAAAATGAATGAATATTTACAAAAGTATAAATTGTTCAGATTGACAGAAGAGGAAATAAAGTATTAAATAAACACATTTCTGAAAAAGAAATTGAACAATCTATCAATGAACTCCCTAGAAAAGAAACCTCCAGGACCAGACAGATTTAAAAGTTAATTTTACCAAACATTTAAAGAACCATTAATTCCAATACTATATAGACTATTTGGTAAAATAGGCAGAGTCCTACCAAATTCTATTTATGATCCAAATATGGTATTAATACTTAAGCCAGGATGAGCCAAGACAGAGAAAGAAATTATAGGCCAATTTCCCTGATGCATATAGATGCAAAAATTCTAAATAAAATATTAGTAAAGAGATTACAGCAATTTATATTGAAGACAATGCACTATTACCAGGAAGGATTTACACTAGGAATACAGGGCTGGAAAACTATCAGTATAATTGACCATATCAAAAATAAAACTAACAGAAACTACATGATTATCTCAATAGATGCATAAAAACTTCTGACAAAATACAATGTCTATTCCTATCAAAAACACTAGAGAGCATAAAAATAAAAGAAGCCTTCCTTAAAATCATAAGTAGCAGCCATCTAAAACCTTCAGGAAACATTATATCTAAAGAGAATAATCCAGAGGCATTTCCAATAAGAGATGTTCATTGTCACCACTGTTATTCAACATTGTACTAGAAATATTAGCTTTAGCAATGAGAAGAAAAAGAAATGGAAGGAGTTAGAATAGGCATAGAGGAAACAGAGTTGTCACTCATTGCAGGTGACATGATGGTATGCTTAAAGAATCCCAGAGAATCAAGTAAAAAAATACTTAAAATAATAAAGAACTTTAGCAAAGTTGCAAGATATAAAATAAATCCACATAAATCATCAGTATTTCTATATATTACTAACAAAGTCCAACAGCAAGAGATAGAAAAAGAAATTGCATTTAAAATAATTGTAGATATAATAAAAGATTTTGGAGTCTACCTATCAAAAGACACCCAGGAACTATATGAACACAATTACAGAACACTTTTCACAAAAATAAGGTCAGATATAAATACTTGGAAATATCAGATACTCATGAGTGGGCCAAGATAATATGATAAAAAATGACCACTTTACTTAAGTTAATTTACTTATTCAGCGCCATGTAAATCAAAATACCAAAAATTATTTTTAGAGCTAGAAAAAATAACAGCAAAATTTATCTGGAAGAACAAAAGATCCAGAATATCAAGGGAATTAATGAAAAGAAATGCAAAGGAAGGTAACCATACCAGATTTCAAATTGTATTATACAGCGGCAATGAACAAAACTACTTGGATACTGTCTAGGAAACAGAGTTGTGGATCAGTGGAATAGGTTAGGTACACAAGACACAATAGTCGATGACTATAGTCATCTACTGTTTGATGAACCCAAAGGCTTCAATCTCTGGAATAAGAACTCATTGTTTAACAAAAACTCATGGGAAAACTGGAAAACAGTATGACAGAAATTAGGTAGAGACCAATATCTTACACTGTATACCAAGATAAAATCAAAATGGGTATAAAATTTAGATATAATGTCTGCTACTATAAGCAAACTAGGAGAGTCAGCAATAGTCTACCTTTCAGATTTATGGGGAAGGAAAGAGTTTATGACCAAACAAGAGATAGAGAAACATGAAATGCAAAACAGATAATATTGATTATATTAAATTAAAAAGCTTTTGCACAAAGACAATGCGAAAAAGATTAGAAGAAAAGCTGTGAGCTAGATAATTTTAATAGATAGTGTTTTTGATAAAGGTCTAATATTGAAAATATAGAGAACTGAGTCAAATCTGTAAGAATGCAGGTCATTCCCCAATTGATAAAGATCAAAGGATATGAACAGGCAGTTTTCAGAGGAAGATATTAAAGCTGTCTACAGTTATAAGAAAGAAGGCTCTTAATCACTATTGATTAGAGAAATGCAAATTAAAACAACTCTGAGGTACCACCTCACACATAAAAGACTGGCTAATATGGAAGAAAAAGAAAATAATAAGTGTTGGAGAAGATGTGGTAAAATCAGAACACTTATGAATTCTTAGTAGAGTTGTGAACTAATCCAACCATTTTGGAGAACAATTTGGAACTATGCCCAAAGGGCTATAAAAATGTGCATCCCCTTTGACCCAGCAATACTAATTCTAGGTCTACATCCCAAAGAGATCACAAAAAGGGGAAAATGACCCATATGTACAAAAATATTTATAGCAGCTCTTTTTGTGGTGGCCAAGAATTGGAAATTGAGGGGATGCCCATCAATTCGGGAATGGCCAAACAATTTCTGGCACATGAATGTAATGGAATGCTGTTGTTCTATAGGAAATGATGAACTTGGGCATTTCAGAAAAAGTTAGAAAGGTTTTCCTGAACTGATGCTGAATGAAGTGAGCAGATCAGGGAGAACATTGTACACAGCAACAGCAAAATTGTGTGATGATTAACTATGATAGACTTCTCATCAATAAAATGATGCAAGACAATACCAAAAGACTCATGATGGGAAAAGCTAACCACATCCAGAGAAAGAATTATGGAGCCTGAATGCAAATAGAAGTATAAGATCTTCACTCTTTTGTTTGTTTTTGTTTTTTACTTTCTTGGGGTTTTCCCTCTTTTCTCTGATTCTTCTTTCACAACATAACTAATGTGAAATATATCATATTTCTTTCTGTCTTGGAAAGAGAGCAAATGAAGTAGTGAGGGAAAAAATTTAAAACTCAAAATTTTACA
Source organism: Petaurus breviceps papuanus (assembly GCF_028583685.1). Taxonomy (NCBI): domain Eukaryota; kingdom Metazoa; phylum Chordata; class Mammalia; order Diprotodontia; family Petauridae; genus Petaurus; species Petaurus breviceps. The sequence goes on from NW_027187327.1 coordinate 8,410,072, forward strand.
AAAATGAATGTTGAAAGCCATCCTTACATGTAATTGGAAAAAAAAAACTTAAAATGCTATTAAGAAAAATAAATTTAGGGGCGGCCAGGTAGCACAGTGAGTAAGAGCATCAGCTCCAGTGTCGGGATGACTTGGGGATCAAATCCGGACTCAGATACTTAGCACCACACGCAGAAAAAACTGGCCGTGTAACCTTGAGCAAGTTATTTAACCCTGATTGCTTTAAAAAATAAATAAATTTAAAAGTATATCCAGGCTATTGGGATCTTGAAGTATGATCAGGTTATCCTAATAATGAGCTTTCTTGGATGTGGTGGAAAAGTCAATGAAATCCTAAAATAGTGCAACCAGGTGAGAAATGAAGATAACACTATATTAGATTATTTGCCCTTCTTTGTTCTTCAGATATTGAATATTCTCATGTTGTAACATTTTCATTCACTGTATGCATGTAAAGAGAACTACATATGTTTTGATTGACATTGAATTTATTGTTATTGATTTAAGGTAATCTTTACATGGTGTTTATTTGTTCATTTCTTCTTCTGACAAATAATCATTCTTATCCTTTGACCATGAATCTATAAGGAAATGATTCTTGGTCTTTTATATTTTCAGCAATTCTCAGTATATATTGGATACTAAAATTTTACCAGAGGTATTTTGATGAAAATGTTTTGTCAAGTCAAAAATGCTAGTTCTTATACTTGCTGCACTTATTTCATTCATGCAAAGGCATTTAAATGGAATTGCCCATTTTATTTTACTTTTAAAATTTATTTTATAACTTATTTGACTAAAAATAATATATATTCAATCTATATATATATTTACATATAGTCATAATTATCATATATAGTCATCATAGCTTCCATTTTCCTTCATTAAAAAATGTGACTTTTCAATTTAAGTTAAATATAAATTTGAAATTTCTTATGGTATATGGTGTAAGGTTCTGGTCTAAATCTATTTTATATCCAATCACCTTCTAAGTTTCCTAGTAATATATGTTCAATAATAAGACATTACCCAATTAGTTAATTTTCTTTTTTTTTTAAGTAATCAGGTTTAAGTAACTTGCTCAAGGTTACACAGCCAGTTATTTCTGGGTGGGTGCTAAGTGTCTGAACCCGGGATTCAATCTCCAGGTCATCCTGACACTGGAGCCGGTGCTCTTACTTGCTGTGCTACCTGGCCACCCCACCAATTAGTTAATTTTCTTGATTTTTTGAACATTGAACTGTTGAGGTTATTTTGTTTGCCTCTTTAACCTATTTGTTACCTTGATCTAATTTTCTAATTTTTAATCAGTACCCAGCAGTTTTGATGTGTACTAATTTTCAATATGGCTTGACATTTCGAGTACTCTTTTCTCATTTTCATTCCTATTTTTTATTTTAAATATTTTCAATCCAGATCTTTTTTTTTCTTTTCCTAAGTTATTTTCTTATTATTTTGTCTAGTTCTACAATGCAGCTTCTTGGTAGTGTGATCAGCCTTACAATAAACCTTTAAATTAATACAACTGGTAACTACACAACTATGAGCAATAAATACCTATCCAATTATGTAATTCTTCAATTCTTTACAAAATATTTTCATATTGTTTTTATATAATATTGAAGTGTATCATGGAAGCCTGATTCCCAGGTATTTTATACATCTTGAATTTACTTTGACCAGGATTTTTCTATCATGTTATGTAAGTATTATTATTGCAATATGAGTGATGACAATTTTGTGGATTTAATTTGTATCTCACTATTTTTCTAAAACTGTTTATTATCTTACTTTGCTCATTGTCCTGCTATACTCCTGTGGGTCAATATCTGATTTGAACTTCAGATTGCAAAAGAAAAACATTTGTGTCTCTAGGCATTGTGTTCAAACCTAAATAGACTTTATTTGAAAGTCATGGACATTCTGTTTGGTGTTAGATATTGCGTTTCTTTCTGAATTCAATATTAGGCACATGCCCAGCAGTCTTAGCAGTAAATATATTTTTACAAATTGGAAAAAAATAATTAAAATAATATCTCTTTATAAAGAGAAGTTAGAGAAGGAAAAGAAAACAGCCTCAAGTGTCTATTTGAGATAAGTTGAATACATATTGCACTCTAATTTGAAAACATTATCTTCATTTTTCACCTCCTCCCCCATTAGAAATAAATGTAAATGTATATTTCTTTACCCAAGTTAGAGAGTAAGGAAAGTTATTAAGTGACAGCTTATAATTGAGTGAAGGATTGGAAAACATTTTTCCAAAATTCCATGAGGTAAGAGGATCAGTTTGTGTATGGGATGAGCAACAGATTTGGGCTATCATCAATATTTTTTTCCAGTGATGAAAAATAGCAAAGAAATTAGATATTCCCTAACTAAATAAGGTTTTGACTGCTATGTCTGCACAGAATAAGTCTTTCTAAGCACACACAACCAACAAATGGATTTCCACTGTTCCTGAACCTTGTCCCTTATCCCTTAAACTTGGAATACAAGTCTATCCTTGAACAATTTTCTTCTTCACAAAGTAAGGCTCATTTGGGTAATTTTTTATATGAGATAGGGTGGGAGGTTCTTGAGCAGCATGTTTTATAGTCATGGCTATTAACATATCTCTAATATTTCTTTATCTTACTAGATGAAACCTCTTTAAAAGTTTGGACTCTGTCATCTTGATATTCTGAGTGCCTTGTATGTTTTAAATATTTAACAAATGTCTATTAATTGAATGTGAAGCCTGTGAAGAAAGTGAGAGTGAGTAGATGATGGGTTGAGGGAGGAAGATGAAGACAATAAATCCATAGGGTATCAGTGTTTGGAGTTGGGAGGAGGATTTGCCTCTGAAGTTTAATCTTTCCTTCCTCATCTTTGCTGCTTGAAACAAATAGCATACTTAATGTATCAGATATCAAGTATGATACTTAGTATGACAGACCCATCCTTGAACAAACCACTGACATAATGAAAAGAAGGGTATGGAGTTACATGGGGAGTTGGGACTGACCACAAGATTATAAATTTAGATCTGAAAGGGGACTCCAAGTGCCCTTGTTAAACTGTCTAATTTTATAGATAGTGAAAATGAATCTAGAGAGTTTCTGACTTGATAAAACTCACCTAGGTAGTAACTGTTAAAAGCAGAATTCAAATTTAGTTCAGGGACCCTAACATCAAGAGAGCTCTCAACCACAAAGAGGGAATAAGAAATCTTGTGGTTGCCCACCTATCAACTCTAAATGTATGATCCTCAGAATTATGATGCTCATTCCAATTTAAGCAAGTTTTGTTGTTGTTGTTGTTGCTGTTTTTAGTAATTTCAGTCATGTCTGACTCCTTATCACCCCTTTGTGGGGCATCACCACAAGAGTGGCTTGTTATTTTCTTCTCTGGGTCATTTTATAGATGAGAAAACGGAGGCAAACAGGATTAAGTTACTTGCCCAGGGTTACACAGCTAGTCAATACATGAGGTCAGGTTTCATATTAGGTCTTCCTGATTCCAGGTCTGGTACTTCATCCACTGAGCCACCTAGATTCCCTAAGTAAGCAAGTAATATGCACCTCAAATGGGAACTGCCTACATGACCTCTTACCCCTGGCCTAATTACTTTTTATATCACATATATATACAGTTATCTCCCAAAACTCTCTCATCATCACACTTACCTAGTAAACATAATCTCAGGGTTCAGAACCTACAGCTCTCATAGTCCTCAGTAGGCCTGCTGCTTCTATTGTTGACTATTCTGGTATCTCAATGATGGTTGTAGTCCCCCTTACTGGTTTTTGTTCTGCTGAAAATATTTTGGGATTCATGTGCATTTGTGTTCTGGATGCAAGAAAGTATGCAAGCTTCAGTTTACTTAGAAAAAGAAAAGAAAATTCAAGTAATGCAAAGCAAACAAACAAAAATTCCCCTTAAACCAGGGAAGTATGTGGACAGCATTTATGAGAGTAATCTGCCAGATAAGGATGGGAGAAATTCACAAAACTTGATAGGGACGGAAATTTTCTACTTATGAATAGAAGTCTAACTGAACTAGTAATAGTATTGATTTAAGAAATTTAGAGTACATGGGTTAAGGTTTGAGTTCTGATTTGGAGGTGAAAAACAATGAATCTGTGACATCAATTTGCATATCCCCCCCCCCCCCAAATGTAGATCCATCCTTTCCCATACTGTATATCCTGCTTACATCTTCTGTTATTTTTTTTTAATTTGACAAACTTATAGTAGATGAAATTATGGACAAATATGTCTATGTATAGGGAAAAATATAAAATAACCAAGCGCTCTCTCTCTCTCTCTCTCTCTCTCTCTCTCTCTCTCTCTCTCTCTCTCTCTCTCTCTCTGTCTCTCTCTCTCTCTCTCCCCCTCCATATAGATAGATATAGGTATCTATGTATCTATATAGAGATATGGAATATATTTATTTATTTATATATATAAATAATATTAAATTGATAAACAAAGTTATACCCCTTCATATTTGCATTTTCTTCTACAATTTTGCAGGTAATTTGTGTATGATTAACTCTACCCTGAAAATTTTGTTTTGCTTGTAAAAAATGTTGGGTTTTATTTATTTTGCTTATGGGCAATGTTGACTTTTGTTTTCTTCCAAGTCCTCCATTGGGATGGGATTAAGGGACTATAGTTCTTCAACTAAGGCTAACCCTGAAGCAAAATCCCTTCAAACTAAGATCACTTGACCTTGTAGAAATTCAAACTCAGTGAATACTGATTACCCTCTTAGCTCCAAACTATTTTTCTTTACTCTGGGTCTTTTTTTTTGCTCTGTAGCCTCTTCTAAAGTTTCTCTGGTTAGGGAATTTCAAGAGCCCTCTTTTTCTTTCCTCATTGCTGTTTCCTAGTTGCTGTTTTTGTGAGGATCTGCAATTTTCTCTATCATCCCTAACCATTATGCAGCTGACAGATGTCATTCAGGTTCCCTGACTATCTATTTATCATGTATCTCCTTCTTTCCTTGCTACATATAGGGAGAAAAAAGTTGACAAAAATGAAAGCAAGTAATAATAACTGAATGAGAAAGTTGGGCTTGAGGATGTTGGGTTCAGGGAGCAAAGAATGAAACAATAAGAAGGCAGTCAATGATGCCAACATCAGTCATTCAAGATTCCAGCCAATCCCAGGACACACACATAAGAGCAGGAAACAGAGATTAAGTATTCAAAATATACTAGAGTTTTCAGAAGCACTAGTTAGTCCATTAAAGTTAGAACAACAACAAAAAAAGATATTTTCTAAGTTTACATCCTGAGCTATTCATTTTACAATATGTAGAAACATTTTGTGTCTACACATCACAAAGCAAATAGAATATTTGGTAATTGTTCTGTTAATTTGATTAATGCAAGCAGACATTTAAGATGAGTCAGACCCCAAAATTGAATTTTTGGTTGCAGATTATCCAGTTTGCTATTTCACGGTGCAAATTTTCCAAATATCATTCCCTTCCATTTTGTGCAATGTGTTTCTAGGCACAGCTATTCTTTAAGTAAGTTGAAGTGTTTGGGAATTCTTATAAATATCTCAGGTTTTTCATTTTTTCTGAATTTCTTCTGTCTTCTGGTTCTTCCCTAGAAATGTTTATCTCTAGGTAGCCAGATCATGTTGCTCACAGTTAACCATAAAAAATTTATAAAGTTTTCTCAAGTTCAATTCAAAAGCACCACCTGATCTGTCAAAACATATTTTAAAATGTCAAAACCTCTTTCCATTATGGTTTAGTCTGTGTTGTAGTGCCCTATACTTCCATTCTATGGTGGGGGGGGGGGGGAGGGAATGCTAAGACTCAGAGGGAAACTTTCTGCTGGGAAAAAAGCTAGCCCAGCATTGATGTCATGCAGGACTTCTTTAAATCAGCAATGTTTTCATTATTTATGTTTTAAAATTATGTAAATGCATATTCAGACCTTGAGGCAAAGAGTGCATTTTGCAAACTGAAATAGAAATTAATCTTGTGGATTTCTCTAATTGCTTAAGACAAGGAAAGCATATTTCTCACTTCACTGTTAATTCTTTCTGATTTTAATGAGTATTCTAGGCACCAAAAATTCCTCATCCTCTTCTCTTTTTACACCCTTGAAGAATCTTAATATCTACTCATCATTTAAATGATCCACAAGAGATTATCCCCACAGGTTAAATTACTACCAAGGAATTACCCCCAAAGCTTAAATTATCCCCAAGCCCCACATACCCAAACCCAGTTTTGGGGAGAACCCCCAAGCACCAGTCCCACATTTCCATATGCTTATGAAACATTTCCTCCTGTTCTGACTCACACTCAAACTCAATATATCCCCAATTAGAAATGAAAAAAAAAAATCAGCAAGCACATACTATGTTTCAAGCACTGTGCTAGGGAATAGAAGTATAAAGAGAAAAACATTTTTTCCCTTTAAACCTACTTCTCCATTCATATAACCATCATTTTTCCTGAGTCAACAACATGGGGTTATTTTGAACTCTTCTTTTTCCCTCATTCCCTATATCCAATCAGTTGCAACATTGAGCCAACCCTACTTCCTCCAAAATTTTCATACCTGACTTCTCCTCACTCACATGACAACGAACTTTTTGGAGGATCTTGGTGCATCTTACTTCACTATTATGTTATCTTTCTAGGTGTTCTCCCTGTTACCAGTCTCACCATCCTGCCATGCATATTCCATATGTTACCATGAGTCAGTTGTCTTTCTCCTTTTACTAATCCCTACCATGACCCCAGGGACTCAAAGTTGCTGTAATAACCACCACCACTAGAGGCATCCTTTCTCCTTTCCTTTCCCTCTTCCTATTTCTCTTTCGCTTTCCTTTCACCTTTCTTTCCACCATTCCTTCCCTCTTCAATCTGTCCCCTAAGGATGTCCACCCAAAATGATTCCAACTTCTTGACTGCTCAAACAGCTATGATAAAGTCTAAGTCAACAACTATATTTTTTCCAGTGAGATAAAGGTCTTTCAGGACTTACCATATGACCTACCTCTATATCCTGCTTATCACCTGACATTGTCATCAGACTTACTGACATAGCCTAAGGAATCCTGGACCTTGACATCTATCAGTCAGATAAACCATTTTGATTTCTCACCTGTTCTGTCCACTTTGTAGCTGCATGGCCTTATATTTGTTGTTGTCCCGAGTAGAATGTTAATTCTTTGAGATCAAGGACTGTCTTGCATTTTTCTATTTGTATCACTAGCACTTAAAACAGTACTTGATACATAGTACTCATTTAACATTTTTCACTTATTCATTCATTCATGCATGCATGCATGTTTGCATACATTCATGCATGCATTTGTTCATTCATTCATTTATGTATTGATTCATGAACCTGCTAAAGTAATCTTCAAAATCCATAAGACTCCTTATACCACAAACTTGCCTTCAAACTTTCAGTAGTGAGAGGATAAAATACAGATTCATTAAACCTTCATTTAAAAAAAATAACTGCAATATGATATCAATCTGTCTTTTCAATCTAATTTCATATTATATTCCTTCATAATGACACTTAGATATAAGTAGGTGGTATGGTAAATAAAATTCTGTGCCTAGAGTCAGGAAAAACTGAGATCAAATCCAGTTTTAGATATTAGCCCTGTAACTTTTAGCAAATCATTACATCTCTCTGCCTTAATTTCCTCAATGTTAAATGAGGATAATAATAGCACCTACCTCCCAGAGTTGTGGTGATCAAAAGAGATATTGAGGTATTATTTGTAAAATGTTAAAGCACAGTTCCTGGTGCATAGTAGGTGCTTAATAAATAATTAACTCCATTCAAGTACTCTATATTCCAGCTAAATTGGAGTTATAAATTCAACATGGCATCTTATCTCTCAGTATTATCACATATCATCAGCTATGACAGGCTAGAAATGTACTCTCTCCTCATTTTGGCCTTTCTTATTTTCCTTCAAGGCGTATGAATTCAACTTTAATCACTTCCCTCATCATACACACACACACACGCACACACACACACGCACACACACACACAAACACACACACATATACACATGTGATTTTTTACTTCTAATTTTCCTAAAATCCTTTTTCTGAATCTATTTAATTTTTTTTCCTTATCAAATTGTTCTCAGATTCTAGAGAACTGATTTCAAATTTTTATGTAATGTTCACATGCATTGTGACAATGGCCCAGTTATTCAGCCTTTCTGAGACCCAGTTTCCTCATTCATAAAGCAGGGAGAATAAAACATATCCAACCAATGGATTTGTAAGAAAAGAAAGTCCTTTGTAAACCTCAGCATGATAAAAAAAATGAGAGATTAATATTAACATCATTATTGTCACCTTGCATCATCCTTTCTCTGTACATATTATTTTCCCCTCCTCCCTTTTCCCTACTAAAGAAGTAAAAGACTATGGCATTTTTTGAACCTCATCACCAAAATACTTAGCATAGGGCCTTGCATATAGTAAGAGCTTAACACATGTTTGATGAATTGACTATAGACTGATGATATTTTCAATATTAATATCATATAGAACTTAAATTGGGGGTAGAGGAATAACACACTAGGTGGTATAAAGTAGAATAGGAGCTAGTCCTGTGATTTCATTGGTAGAGGAAACTCCTGCACATGCAAAATGGCACCTTACCACAACTTATATATTAAGAGTTGCTTAGAAAACTAAGAAGTTAATGACTTGCCCAAGGTCACACAGTCAGTATATGTCATAGGTGGTACTTGAATCCAGGTTTTCCTGACATCAAGACTGGCTATGTATTTATTAGGCCCTCTACCTCTCACAATATTTTATGAATAGCTGCTGAACATTGCCATTCAAATCATAGTTACTTCAATTTAATTTTTGTCTGTATAGCCCCATTCATACTAAAGAAGTACTTCATATTTGGTCAGACTATAACAATGCTTCAAGATCATAAGTTCATATCTCACACTGAATAATTCATTTTGTTTGTCCTACGTCTTTAGATTATATCAGGGGAATCATAGTTCTATAAATGTAAAGTGCTTCAGAGATGTTATGTTCTAAAGTTATTCTATTCTAATCATCTAATTTTACAGAAAAAGACCTAGAGAGGTTAAGTTACTTGCCCAATATCATAAAGTCAAAGGATCATGGGAAAACAAATCTAGAACAGGAAAGGCCCTCAAGGGCCAACAAAAGACCAACAAAGGATCCAGTCCTTTAATTTCATAGGTAATGAACTGAGGCTGATAGAAGTTAATTGAACTGCTCAAGGTCATAGAGGTAACAAATCTAAAAGATGGAACTGGTTTCAATGTAATTTTATCAAGACATTTTATATGTCTTTAGGTGATGATGGGCTTTATAAAAGAAAGTATACAAAGCCATCATGAAAGAAAAAGTAACTTAAAGAGAATGACATGTTGATGGAATTTTAATAGCATAATTTCCATGTACAAAGGCAAAGACTTCAATTTTAGAAAAGTCTTTTTGGTTTTGCATTTCATTTCAATTACGTGTATAGATGTAGCCTAAAGTCATAAACTCATTAGTAGACCATGATGACCAAGTTTACTTTGTTATGGTACAGCAATCAACTGGATTTAATGAATAGTGTTCCCCTTAAATTCTCACTGAGTGGTCATTATCCCTACTCTCTAGACTACAATATGTATGGGATTGAGAACAATCCTCCAAAGACGTGTGTTTTCTACATCTGCTTTCCTCTTTCAAGAATTGTGGGAGGTTGAGTCAATTCAAGAACCTGAAAAGGCTTTTTTTTTCTTTAAAAACTGAACCTGTGAGAATCAAATTAGCTTTAAAACTCCTGGTCTGAGAACTGTCAGGATTTGAGTGGCCCTGCACATTTACATGTAGCAGTTAAAAAGGCAGGTATTCTTAAACCTATCAAAAATGACAGGTTTTGGGGTGGCCAGGTAACACAGTGAGTAAGAGCATTGGCCCCAGAGTCAGGATGATCTGGGATTGAATCTGGGCTCAGACATTTAGCACCCACCCAGAAACATCTGGCTGTGTAACCTTGAGCAAGTTACTTAACCCTAATTGCTTAAGGGTGGCCAGGTGGAGCAGTGAGTAAGAGCACCAGCCCCAGAGTCGGGATGACCTGGGATTGAATCTGGGCTCAGATACTTAGCACCACAACCAGAAATAACTAGCCATATAACTTTGAGCAAATTATTTAACCCCAATTGCTTAAAAAAATGACAGGTTTGTTCCCTTTCCCCTCTGCTCCTTTCCCCTCCCCAATTAGGTATTATGAGTTAACTATAAACCAATTAATTCAGGATGTGTGGAGGTTAAAAGACAAAAAGGGTGTTTGTTTATTTTATGGTTGTGTCCTATAGGAAATATTCCTATTGATAACAGTATGACAGAATAAAATGTTTAATAATACATGAGAAAAGAAAAATCTACTAAATAAATACTTGTGTTTTTTTTTTCCCCTCTGTTGTAAACCATTCCCATCCTATTAATAGAGTTCTATATATGCAGCAGGTCAGAAAGGAAGGAAGGAAGGGAGGAAGGAAGGAAGAAAGAAAGAAAGAAAGAAAGAAAGAAAGAAAGGAAATGTTTTTAAAATTTCTGGAAGGTATAATGTTAAGCATTTGAGATATTAAAAAGAAAAAAAATCAAAATAGTCCTTGCCCTCAAGGAACAGATTTCTAATAGAGAAGACAAAACATATAGGGGAGGTGGGAAAAGAAGACAATTTAGGTCTGAAATGTCACAGTCATGTTGACTGAAAACATTGGGCTATTAATTGACACATATTTGGTGAGAACTACCATCAATCAGGAGTTCAAGGTCCCAAGGCAAGAACTTGAGTGTTGGGTCTTGTCCAAGAAGAGTAAGAGGGTAGAACAAAGACATACAGCATAAAAGTGACCTGGAGAGTACTGTGCTCCTTATAAATAGTTTGAGAGTAAAAGAAACAGTAATAATTTTTTTTTAAGATTCTTTACTTTCATTCCCCGATACCTGGATATGAACATACAGTTCTCAAAGGAAGAAATCCAAGCAATAAATAAAAATATGACAAAAATATTCTAAATCAGTAATAATTAGAGGAAATCAAATTTAAACAGCTCTGAAGTTCTGCCCCATTCCCATAAGATTGGCAAGAATGACAAAAAAAAAAACAATAAATTTGGAGGTACTGCTGAAAAATGTCCTATTAATACTATTTTTGGAAATGTAAATTATCCATGACATTCTAAATAGAGACTTAAAACTAGGTCACAAAATTACTAAACACATCATACCTTGCAACCCAGTAATATTCCTATTACTACTATTCAACTGAAGAGATAAAGAGGAAGAATAATAATAATTACAATTGTTATAGCAGTTCTTTTTAAAATATTTATTTATTTACTTTTAGTTTATAACATTCAGTTCCACAATCCCTTGAGTTCCAAATTTTCTCCCCATCCATTCTCTGCCCCCTCCCCCAAATGGGGCATGCAATCTTGTATAGATTCTACAAATACCTTTGCATTAAACCTTAGTCAAGCTGTAAAGAAGAATTATAACCAACAGGGTAAGAAAGAACGAAATGAAACAAAACACAAGACAGAGAGCAAGTAGTTTGCTTCAATCTGCATTCAGACTCTGTAGTTCTTTTCTCTGGATATGGATAGCACTTTCCATCATGAGTCTCAGAGATACGATGTGTCTGTGATTGTATACAATATTCTCCTGGTTCTGCTCCTCTTACTCAGTATCAGTTTATATGTCTTTTCAGGTTATTATGATGTCCTTCTGCTCCTCATTTCTTATACCACAATAGTATTCCATTCCATTTATATACCACAACTTATTTAGCCATTCCCTCAATTTCCAGTTCTTGGCCATCACAAAAGGAACTGCTATAAATATTTTTGTACATATGGGTCCTCCCACTTGTAGGATCTCTTTGGGATACAGTCCTAGAAGTGGTATTGCTGGGTCAAACATTAATGCACTTTTTTTACAGTCCTTTGGGCATAGTTCCAAATTGCTCTCCAGAATGGTTGGATCAATTCACAACTCCACCAACAATACATTAGTGTTCCAATTTTTCCACATATGCTCCAGAATTTATTATTTTTCTGTTTTGTCATCTTAGCCAATCTGACTGGTGAGATGTGGTACCTCAGAATTGTTTTGATTTGCATTTTGCTCACCAATAGTAATTTAGTGCATTTTTCCACATGTTTATGAATATCTTTAATTTCTTCCTCTGAAAACTGTCTGTTTCATATCTTTTGACCATTTATAAATTGGGGAATGACTTGTATTCTAATAGATTTAACTCAGTTCTCTGTATATTTTAGAAATGAGACTTTATCAGAGACACTGGTTGTGAAAATTATTTCCCCATTTTTCACTTCTTTCATAATCTTGGTTTCACTGGCTTTATTTGTGCAGAAACTTTTCAATTTAATGTAGAGTTATCCATTTTGCATTTCATAATGCTTTCTCTTGTTTGGTCATAAATCTTCCCTTCTCCATAAATCTGACAGATAAACTGTTCATTGCTCTCCCAGATTGCTTATAGTATCAGCTTTTACATGTAGATTGTGCATTAGACTTTGTTTTGGTATATGGTGTAAAATATTGGTCTATGCCAAGTTTCTGCCATATAATTTTCCAATTTTCCCAGCAGTTTTTGTCAAATAGTGAGTTCTTATCCAAGAATCTGGGTCTTTGGTTTTATCAAACAGTAAAGTACTATAGTCATTGAATGCTGTGTCTTTTGTACCTAATCTATTCCACTGATGCACTACTCTATTCCTCAGTCAGTACCAAATAGTTTTGATGACTGCTGCATTACAATACAGATTAAAATCCAGTATGGTTAGGCCACCTTCCCTAGCATTTCTTTTCATTAATTCCTTTGATATTCTGGACATTTTGTTCTTCCAAATGAATTTTGTTACTATTTTTTCTAGATCTACAAAATAAATTTTGGTAGATTGTTTGGTATAGCACTAAATATGTAATTTAATTTAGGTAAAATTGTCATTATTATTATATTATCTCAACCTAGCCATGAGCAATTGATGTTTTTCCAATTATTTAGATCTGACTTTATTTGTGTGAAAAGTTTTGTAATTGTGTTCATATAGGTCCTGGGTTTGTTTTGGCAGGTAAATTCCTAAATATTTTATGTCTACAGTAACTTTAAATAGAATTTCCCTATCTCTTGCTGTTGGATTTCATTTGAAATAAAAGGAATGCCAAAGATTTAAGTGGGTTTATTTTATATCCTGCAACTTTGCCAAAATTATTTATTGTCTCAAGTAGTTTTTTTTACTGGATTCTCTGTGTATATCATCATATCATCTGCAAAGAGTGATACCTTAATCTCTTTTTTGCCTAATTTGATTCCTTCAATTTCTATTTCTTCTCTTATTGGTACTGCTAACATTTCTGGTACCAAACCGATTAAGATAGTGGACATCCTTCTTTCACCCTTGCTCTTATTGGAAGTGCTTCTACCTTATCGCTAAATAGATATGATATTTGTTGATAACTTTAGATAGATGCTGTTTATTATTTTAAGGAAGACTTCATTTATTTCTATTCTTTCTAGTGTTTTTAATAGAAATGGGTGTTGCTATTTTGTCAAAAGCCTTTTCTACATCTATTGAGATAATCATATGCTTTCTGTTTGTTTTGATGTTGATATGACCAATTATACTGATATTTTCCCTAATTTTGAACCATCCTTGCATTCCTGGAATAAGTCGTACCTGATCAAAAATTATAATTCTGATGATAAATTGCTGTAGTCTTTTTGCTGTTTTATTAGACATTTTTTCATCATATTTATGAGGGAAATTGGTCTATAATTTTCTTTCTCCATTTTGTCTCTTCCTGATTTACATATCAGCACCATAAATGTGTCATAAAAAGAATTTGGTAGGACTCTTTCTTATCCAATTTTCCCAGATAGTTTATAAAGTATTGGAATCAAGTGGTCTTTAAGTGTTTGATAGAATTCAATTTTAAATCCATCTGGCCCTGGAGATTTTTTTTCTAGGGAGTTCATTGAAGGCTTATTGAATTTCTTTTTCTGAGATGGGGTTATTTAAGTAATTTGCTTTCTCTTCAGTTAATCTGAGCAATTTATATTTTTGTAAATATTCATTGATTTCACTAAGATTGGCAAATTTGTGGGCATACAATTGGGCAAAATTATTCCTAATTATTGTTCTAATTTCCTCTTCACTGGAGACATTCACCCTTTTCATTTTTGATACTCATAATTTAATTTACTTCTTTCTTTTTTATCATATTGACTAAAGGTCTATCAATTTTATTGTTTTGTTCATAAAACCAGCTCTTAGTTTTATTTATTAAATCAATAGTTTTCTTAATTTTAATTTTATTAATCTCTCCTTTGGTTTTCAGTATTTAATTAGAGATTGTCAATTTGTTCTTTTTCTAGCTCTTTCATTTGCATACCCAATTTATTGACCTACATTTTCTCTATTTTATTCATGTATGCATTTGGAGATATAAAACTTCCCCTACAAACTGCTTTTGCTGCATCCCACAACTTTTGGTATGGTGTCTAATTATTTTCATTTTCTTGAATGAAGTTACTTATTGTTTCTATAATTTCTTGTTTGACCCACTCATTCTTTAGGATTAAATTATTTCATTTCCAATTGGTTTTTAGTCTGTCTTTCCATGGCCCCTTATTATACATAATTTTTATTGCATCATGATCTGAAGAGGATGCATTTAATATTTCTGCATTTCTGAACTGAATTGTGAGGTTTTATGTGCTTGTACATAGTCAGTTTTTGTTCATGTGCAATGTACCACTGAGAAGAAGGTATACTTCTTTTTATCCCCATTCTGTTTTCTCCAGAGGTCTATCATATCTAGCCTCTCTCAAATTCTATTCACCTCCTGACCTTGTTTCTTGTTTATTTTGGGGTTAGATTTATCAAGTTCAGAGAGGAGGAGATTGAAGTTCCCCATTGGCATAGTTTTGCTATTTATTTCTTCTTCTAACTTCCTTAACTTCTCCTCTAGGAATTTGGATACTATTCCACTTGGTGTATAGGTTTAGTAATGATATTGCTTCATTGCCAGTGGTGCCTTTTAGCAGGATGTAGTTTCCTTCCTTATCTTTTTTAATTAGATCTATTTTTTTCTTTTGCTTTGTCTGAGATAAGGATCATTACCCCTCCTTTTTTTTTAACTTTAGATGGAGCACAATATGTTCCACTCTGGTCTTTTACCTTTACCCTGTGTGTATACCCTTATTTCAAATGTGTTTCTTGTAGACAGCTGTAATGTAATGCCAAAAGAAAGGAAACTTCCCAGGTTCAAAATACCAGCATAGGTGCTCTCTATTTTATTCAGTAACAAACCCAGAACAGAGAAGATCAAAACATGACATCATTCAAAATACAGCATTTACTAAGTGTGATTAAATCATCTCCAAGGCCTACCCCACCCCAGGACTTTCCAATCATTCAATCAATTACAAAGTCTCTGTTCCAAATACTTCTCCACCCCTAGGCTATACCTTAATTAAGTCCACCACAAAGCCCCTCTTCTCAAATGGAGATTAGTTTCCAAACATAAGTAAAATACATTCATTTGCTCAACCATAGAACACAAAAAGGTCAAAAGTTCCCCACCCCTGGATCACAATTGAATCTACCCAAGAGTTACATCAAGTTTAAACACAGCACTTAATACCCAAATGGAGGTCTTTTCTTCATCTTGACACGAGGCAAGTTCTCAGCAATCTTAGTTCCTGGAGAGACAAGGCTTAGCAAGGCCATAAGATACATTGCCAGTCCCTTCATGAATTTATCCTCTGTCTGTAGAACAGCCCTAGAACCCCTGAACACATTAGCAAAGCCCTCTCCCAGGATTTCTGTAAACATACAACAAGAAAATCCTTCTTCAGGGCTTCTGAACCAACAGAAAGGCTCCCAGACCCCTGCAACAACAGCACTGTCCTTCACCAGTGGACAGTATTCATTCTGTCTGCCGGACAGTCTCCAGACCCCTGCAACAACAGTACTGTCCCTCACCAGTGGACAGTATTCACTCTCAGTACTGTCCCTCACCAGTGGACAGTATTCACTCTCTGTCTGCAGGACAGTCTCAGGCCTTCTTAACCAAATGCCAGGTTCCAGGACTTCTTCAACAGGACAGTCTTTCACCAGTGGACAAATCTGGCAAAATAACATCAAAACAGACAGACAAAGTACCAGCAAAACAGCCATGTCTCCTCAGTCCTTGGCAGCTCAGGGGGCAGGTCTCAAAAGTCCAGGGCAATTCAAAGCGGCCACCAGCAATCTCTTAGTCTCTCCCTCTCCACGAGGTGCTGCTTCCAAAAAGATCTTCCGACTCTCTCTAGTGTCTCTCCAAATCTACGTCACCAGCTGCTCCCAGTCAGGACTTTCTTTTCACATCAAAAAGTCCATCCCACAGGTGGGATTAACAAGCTCTGGGTTTTAATACAATCAATTTGAAAACCAAGCCCAATACAGGGGAATCTCCACATTCCATTACTATCACAACAGCATAATGTAGAATTATGGTTTCTAATCCATTCTATCTGTCTCTTTTTATGGGAGAGTTTATTCCATTCATATTCAAAGTTATGATTACTATCTGTGTGTTTCCCTCCATCCTATTCCCTCTCATCTTTATGCTTTTATTTCTCCCTTCTCCCTTCCCCTCCTTAAGAGTTTTTCTTTTGACCACCACTTCCCTCAGTATTTCCTCCCTCTCAACTCCCTCCCTTTTTTTACCCTACCTCCTCAACACCTACTGCCTGGTCTATTTTCATAGTTTTCTAACTGGTTTCCCTGAATCATGTCTCTCTATTCCAATCCATCAACCACTAACTTGCCTAGGTGATTTTTCTAAGCATAGGTTTGTCCATGTCAATGCACTCTAATGACTCCCTCTCCTTATTCTTTCCACGAACAAAAATAATGTACTCTGTTTGTTTATTAATATCCTCCACAGTCTGATCCCATTCTACCTTTTCAGTCTTCTTAAATTTTGTTCCCCTACATGCCTTCTACAAATCAGTAACACTAAGCTTCTCATAGTTATAGTAAAAAAAATGTTATCTCCTGTCACCACTGATTTGTACAGTCTATCCCATATATCTGGAATATTCTGTCTCCTAACCTCTACATTTTTAGTTGCCCTGACTCCCTTCAGGACTTATCTCAAATCCCATCTCTTTTAGGAGCATTTTCTAGGCTTCCAGTTACAATTGACATCACTTAGATTTCCTTATACCTATTCAGTTTATATCTTACATGTATCTAATTATTTGCATGATTTCCCCATTAGTATATAATCTCCTTTTTTGTATCCCAGAATATAGCAGGGTGACTGATATAAATGGTTAATGAATTACTGCTACCTGACTTTAAGAAAAAAAGAAAAAGGAAAAAAACAGTCATTGAAGAATTTCTTTTTAAAATGCTCAGAAGAGAATATAAGGAAGTATAGAGAAAAAACAAACCGGACAGCTTTGAAAGTAACATGATGAAGTTGTATAAATTGAAAAAATGGGATGGTATTTATACTAGATATTCATTTTCACATAGATTTCTTTTTTCTTGTCTATTGTGTATTTGTATATCTTCTTTTCATTTTTATATTCAAATACTTCAGAATAATTTTTAAAAGGAAACATTTCTTGGAAATAAACATCTAAATTAAGAAGTGTAACCAAGTATAAACATGAGAATATATATAGTTTATAATATTTGCAGTGGCTCAACATTTGTTTCAGGGGTGGAGAAAAAAAAATATATATATAGCCTTCTAGGTCCCTGAGTGTGGACTTTTGACCGAGTCCAAGTTTTACATAATAAATCCTTTTATTAAGGGGCTTTGTTCTGAGATGTATGGATTCAGACATAGGTCCACACTTGGGACCCTAGAGGGATACAGCTAACGCTGAGGCTAAAGGTTTCCCACCCCTGGTTAAATAACCATTAAAAAAAATCTCTTAAGCAATTTCTATATGCATAGCGTGATTCTAAGTTCTATGGGAGATACCAGGGCCTTGACTCATATAGTTTCCAAGGTAGTAGGAGATAAGAAATAATCTTAGTTAAATAAAATATAAAGGACATTATATAGCATTTTACAGTTCTTGAAACATAGTTATTGAAATCAGGTGAAGGAGAAATCACTGATAATTAAGGGTGAATTGCTACTGAATTACTTTTCTGCTGAGATTATAACATCATTACACTGACTGTCAGACTGATACTCCATTTGTTTTACTTAAACTATGCATCCTGGACTCCATCCCTCAACTTTGACTTTTATCCTTTTTATTTTGCTCACTTCTTATTATTAGTTAATCTCATATATTCCCTTCAGTCTCTTTTACCCTTGCCATCTTCAATCACTATTTTATATGACTCATTATATCTAAAGTAAATTTCTATTTCCCAACCAACTAGGTTTCATGTATAACTGGTAACCTGACTTCTGGTCCTAACAATGCCATTAAATTGTTGTGTGACTTTGGGTAAATTATTTCACTTCTTCTGACTGTTTCCTCATCTATGAAATTAAGGAGCTATAAGTACCTCATCACCAGTTTCCTTTTGGGCATTTCAAACTGTATATCCCACATGTAGCTCAAACTCACCATGTTCCAGACAGAATTAATTATCTTTCAACGGAATCTTCTCATTTCAAAATATTTCTATTTCTATTGTATACAGCACCATCCTTCTACTCTTGTAGATTTTATAAACTCAGAATTATCCTTGACTCCTTATTTTCCTTTACCCCACATATCCAATCAGTTTCAAAATATTTTTCTTTCTATCTTTGTAACATTTTTTTTTTCACTTCTGGCTTCTTAAGATTCATATAGTTGATACCTTATTTCTTCAACCTTTTAATCGGTTAAGTCTCTGAATTCCAGTTTATCTGCTCCTCTTATGCCAAAGTGATTTTCCTTATGTGCAGCAGATCTGACTATATCACTCATCTACTCTATAATATCCAATGGCTCATTTTTATCTCTAGAATCAAATATGAATGTCTTCATTTAGTCTTAAAAACCTTATCCCAATCTGTGTTTCTAGATTTATTTTAAATTACTCTGTTTTGCATACTCTGCAATCCAGCTAAACTGGCTTTCTTTCTGATCCTCATTGAAAGTAATCCCTATCTGATCTCTGGCTGTCCCCCATACATTTAATGCATATTTTATTCATCTCCAACACCTCGAATCTCTCTCTTACCTCAAGATTTATTTCAAAAAACACTTTAAGATGAAATATTTAATGATATACCCAACTTCTAGTGTTCTCCCTTCCAAATTGTATTAGCTACTTGGCATTTAGTTGTATGCATGTATGTGTAGGTATGTGTATACATACATAAAGACACACATATATACATACATATGTACACACATACATACCTATATGTATGCACATACTCACACACATACACACACATACTTGTTTTCTTTACTATTAAAACATAAGGGCCCTAAGAGTAGGGTTTATTTCATTCATTGTATTCATATCTTCAGCATATAATACAGTGTCTAGCACATGGGAGATAATGCTTAAGGTCTCATTACTGCCTTTTAAATCTATTTACCTTCACTCTGGCAAAATTTTCTCAAGTTCCCTTGCTTCTAGATAAGGGAGTAAATTGTTTTTCTGCACACTGAGACTCAAAGAAGGTAAAATGTTATGATGTATAAGAAGGAACACTGGAACCAGAGAAAATATATCTATATTAGAATCATAGCTGTGCTATTTAATTGACTCTGAGATGATTACCATGCCACTAATAAGGATTTCAGTTTCTTCTTGCTTAAAATGAAAGGACTGTACTATATGATTGCTAAAGTCGCACCTAGTTTGGAATCCCTTGAAACAGTCATTAATTGAGCTTTGTTGACTTACTAGCAGCTTTACATATTTACCTTATACCAATAAGTGTTAAAGTTTCCCATCTCTTTTCATGCAATGACATAACTTCCAGATGAAACTGCAGAACTCCAAAGGATGGGCATTTTTTTCTGTTGCACATTTTCTATTTGCTTCTTTACTTTGTTGAAAATGAATATGGTATTATATTCTAAGAAGCTTTTGATGTGCCAGACTTTAAAGGGGGTATAAAACAATGGCAGAACAAACCCTAAAAAAAAATTGCTCCTTGCTATTTCAAAAGAGAAATGATGTATCTGTTGTTGTTGGATATGATCTGACAGGAGGTGGAGGACAATTACATGAGAAATGGAACAAAAAAGTAATAATGATGAAAATAGGTCACCAATTTCCAAAGAAAAGAAACTATCCATTGCCAGTTGAATAATCAAGGAGATCTGGTGTGCATTACTCTTAGAGATATAAATTCATGCATTATTCTAACTTACTGTGCCAACATTTAGCTCTTTTATGAATGCAAAGAGCTCTGAGGTTTTGAAATTCTTATGCTAATATTTTAAGGTGTTATTTACAAAGCTATTTTATTCTAAAGTTTGTTTTTTTTATTACATAGGTTATTCTTCTATAAAACTAAGATGCTATTAGATGATATTACACTATTAAGTTTACCTTGCTGTCCTAGGTGAAAATATTAATTTGGGCTAAATTTACCAGACATAGAAGTTCCCCATTTAATTTTTCATGTTAGCAAAATCTTCACAACGACCAATCAAAGGAACTTTCAAATCTTAGCTAGTACATAAAGTTCATAAATTGGAATTGGGCAAGTGGAAGCTAATGACTGTGTAAGACATCAAAAAAGAATCAAAGTCAATAGAAGAAAAAAAACAAAATGAAATATATCATAAGGAAAATGATTAATCTAAAAAAATAGTTTGAGGAAAGATAAATTAGGAAGTACTAGACTACATGAAAGCCACAAACAAAAAAGGAGCCTACACACCATATTTCAAGAAATAAAGGAAAATTGTCATGATAGCTTAGATACCAGGGGCAAATGAGAAATTGAAAGAATCCACCAATCAGCTCCCAAAAGAGATCCCAAAATGAAAATCCACAGGAACATTGTAGATAAATTCTGGAACTCTCAGGTCTGAGTATGATACTTCAGAGGAAAAAAAAGTTAGATATTTAATGAAATAAAGGACTTTCAAGCATTCTTGAAGAAAACACGGAGCTGAATAAAAGAATTGGCATGATAACGCAAGACTCAGGAGAAGAATAACAATGTAAAAATGAAAGAGAAATGATAAGGGACTGAATAATGTCAAATTGTTTCTATTCCCATATGGGAAGATGATGTATGTAAGTCCTAAGTACTTTATCATTATTAGGGGAGTTAGAGAAGTTATACATAAACAGAGGGCTTGGGTGTGGATCAATTATATTGAAGTGATCTCAAAAATGCAAAGAAGTGCATTGGGAAAAGGAGGGAATAATTGGGGGGGAAATGTCATATAAAAAGATATGTAAGAAAGAACTTTTACAACTGAGAGGAAAATGGCAGGAAGCAGCAGGCAAGGCTTGAATCTCACTCTCATCTTAACTGTTTCATAGGGAAGCTTACACATATAAACTCAACTGGCATCAGGGGAGTAGAAGAAGAAATAGATAGGGGGGGTGATAAGAAAGAGAATGATTTGAGGGCATCTGTAGTCCTAAGTAAATAGGCTTTTGAGAAGGGACTGGGTAAAGAATAAAGAAAAGAAAATAGGATGGAAAAGGATACATAGTAATCACAATTGTGAATTAGATAGGATGAACTCATTCAAAAATGGAAACAGCAAAATGGATTAGGAAACAGAATTCAATGTTTGTTACCAGAAACACACTTGAAACAGAAAGACAGACACACACAGTTAACATAAGGGGCTTGAAAAGATTATATTGTGCTTCAACTGATATAAAAAAGTTGGGGGTAAGCATCATGATCCTCAGGCAAAGGAAAAGCAAAAATAAAGCTAATTAAAAGAAAGAAGGAGAACTTCATCTTGCTAAAAGGTACCATAGACAATAAAGTCATATCAATGCTAAACTCATATGTACCACACGGCATACTCTCCAAATTCTTATAGAAATAGTTAAATGAGTGAAAAGAGGAAATAAGGAATAAAATTATGCTAGTGGGGCACCTCAAATTTCCCCTCTCAGAAGTAGATAAATATAATCATAAAATAAATGAGAAAAAATTAAGATGAGTAGTATTTCAGAAAATTTAGATGATAAATGTCTAGATAAAATTGAATGGAAATAGAAAGGAATATACATTTTTCTCCACTGTACATGGAATCTTCACAAAAAACAGTCATGTATTGGGCATAAAAACCTAACAAATAAATGCAAAATGGTGCAAATGAAAAATGCATCATTTTTAGAATGCATTGAATTAAAAATATTCAATTAACGGCCCAGGAATCAGAGATTAAAAATTATTTGGAAACTAAATAATCAAATCTTAAAGAATTAATGGGTCAAAGAATGACTCATAGAAACAATAAATAATTTCATTAAGCAGAATGACAATGAAGAAACAATACACCAAAATTCATAGGTTGCAGCCAAAGCAGTAATAAGGGGAAAATTTATGTCTCTAAATGCTTATGTCAATAATAGTAATAATAAACAGAAATAGAGCAGATCAATAAATTAGACATACAATGAAAAGAACTAGAAGAAAGATAAATTAAAAATCCCCAATTAAAATGAAATTGGATATCCTGAAAATTAAAGATTAATAAAATTGAAAGTTAAAAAATATTGAACTAATAAAAAAGCTATGAGATGGTTTTGTTAGAGATTTAATGATTAATTTGATGTAAAAAATGAAGAAAACCAAATCACTAGCATCAAAAATGTAGAAGGTGAAAGCAAACTCAATGATGAGAAAATTAATTATTAAGAATTTTTTTGCCCAATTATATGCCAATAAAGATGACAACAAAAGTGAAATGGATGAGCATTTACAAAAAAATATAAACTGCCCAGATTAACAGAAGGAGAAAATAGAATACTTAAACATCCCTGTCTAAGAAAAAGAAACTGAACAAGCCTTAAATGAGTTCCCTAAGTAAAAATCCCCAGGATAAGATGGATTGCAAGTAATTGTAACAAACATTAAAGGAATAATATTTCCAATGTTATGTAAACTATGTGGAAAAAATAGGTGAAGACAGAGTCTTACCAATTTACCTTTGTGACACAAATATTGTTTTGATACCTAGACCATGGAAAACATAAACAGAGAAATGAAATTATACAATTTCCTTAATGAATGCTGATACAAAGGCTTAAATACTAACAAGGATATTATAGCATGGTATCATAAAATCATACATGATGACCAAGTGGGATTTATACCAAAAATGCAGGCCTTGTCAATGTTAGTATAATTGACCATATCAATACCAAAAATAATAAGAATCATAGTTATATCAATACATATAGAAAAAAAGTTTTGGACAAGATACAACACCCTATCTTTTTTAATGCTAGAAATCATAAGAATCAATAGAGTTTTTCTTAAAAATAATACCTTTTATTGTTGACTAATTTCAGACTTTTCATGACCCCATTTGGAGTTTTCTTGGGAAAGATACTGAAGCAGTTTGCCATTTCCTTCTATAACTCATTTTACATATGAGGAACTGAGGTAAACAGGGTTAGATGAGTTTCCCAGAGTCACCCAGCTGGTAGATATATGAGACCACATAAGTTTTCCTGATTCCTAGACTGGTGCTCTATCCTCTGCACCATTTAGTATCAATCAAAAATGTGTGATGATGATAAATTAGAACTAGGGTGAAGCAAGAATGTTAATTATCAGCATTATTATTAATAGTGTACTAGAAATGCTAGCTGCAGTATTAAAAGGAAAAAAGACAATGAGCAAACTAAACAATCACTCTTTACAGATGATATGATGGTACACTTAGTGTACTATCCAAGATAATTTCAATGGATTCATCAAAAAAAAAAAATGATACGTATATCCAGAGAGGAACTAATGAAATGAGTATAGATTAAAGAATACTTTTTTCACTTATTTTATTTTTATTGTTTCTTTTTTTTTTTTGCAGCATGGCAAAAAATGGAAATATGTTTTGTTTGATCTCACATGTATGAGGTGATGCGGGCCAGACCCAGAATGGTGTCAGTGTCAGATGAGAGAAAGGAGCCTATTTGAGAAATGTTGCAAATTATATGAATGAGCCTCAGTGTCAGATGAGACATAGGTAGTGAGAGACAGCAAGACGTTAAGAATGACACCTAGGTTGCTGGTGTGAGGGAGTGAAAAGATTTTGTTTCTTTTATTACTAAGAAAGAAGAAGAGTGTTGAGGGGGGGAGATGGTGGAGGGGAGGCAAGGATTCACCTGAGATCTCCCAGAAATTACTTCAGATACCTATAGGGAGTGAATCTGAACAAAGTTTAAAGTGGCAGAATTGACAGGGAGACAGAGTGTGGCAGATTTTCAGTCCAAGACAGCTTGGAAAGTTGACAGGAAGGATCTGTTGCACTGGCCTGGGAAAGGAACACAAAGCATGAGGGCTGTACCACCACAGACTAGACATAGCAAGCCCAGAGCACACCCCAGATGACTGAATCACTGGCAGCAGTGGTGATTTTTAGAGCTCTCAGCACAGGGTGGGGGTCTGTCAGAGCTGGATGAGAGAGAAGTGTAGTCCTGCGCAGAGCCTGTGGCAGAGGAAGCAGCTACTTTCTAGGGATATCAGTCAACAGACTAAGGTATGAAAGTCACCTATTTAAACTTCCAGGAGTCAAGATGATGGAGTACAGTAAGTGCTCCAACTTTCCCTTCTTGACCTTGAAAAACCCAGATAATATTGCCACAAGAAAAATCCTGGAATAGTAGAACCAGCAGAAAGTGAACAGCAGTCCTTTAGCTCCAGAGGCTTGGTAATTAACAGGAAATGTCCCTCTGGCTGTGGCTGAAGGGAACCAGTATAGGATGAGAGGCATCTCAGTAAACCCCACTTCAGCAGACTAGTGGGAGATCCTGCTCCCCAGGGTGATAGAGCCAACAACCACCAACACCAGGACCCCAGGTGTGCCTAAAAACAGCCAAGGAAATCAGCAGAAAACAGCATGAACAGGCATCTACCAGTGGAAGAGCCTCCCTGTGCTCTAGTGCAATCCTGGGGAGGAGGAGACCTCCAATGGTCAGATGACCCCTCCACCACACTTTAAGCAACCAGCTTCAGTATAACCCTGGGGAAACACAGAAAGATTGCACCTGGCCTCAGCACACACTGGACAGCTCTAGAACAGAGCCAGGTAAGCTATATCATTATATAGCTTCCAGCTCCCAGAACCAGAGGCCACAGCACACAAAACCAATAATCAAGCCCCTAGTCCGAAGCACAAGAAGTGTGAGACAGAGCCCCCTATACCCCAGAAGCAGGGATCCATTTGACAAGTCAGGAAAAAAAAGCAATCACAATGAGAAAGAAGAAAATTGGAAAATCAAAGATCATAGATTCTTACTATGTGGACAGGGAATATCAAAATATGAATTCAGAACACGGCATTGACACTATTCCCACATCTGAAACCTCAAAAGAGAATATGAACTGGTCTCAAGCCCAAAAAGCATTCTTGGAAGAGTTCAAGAAAGATTTTAAAAATAAAATTGGAGAGGTAGAAGAAAAATTGATCCATTATTTTAAAAATACAATCGACAAAATGGAAAAGAAAATCCCTAAAGAGATCAACTCCTTAAAAAGTACAATTGGTCAAATGTATAAGGAGGGAGAAAACTTAAGTGGAGAAAATAACTCCTTAAAAGATAAAATTGGTCAAAGGGAAAAGGAAGTACAAAAGCTAGATGAAGAAAACAATTTGTTAAAAATTTGCATTGGGGAAGTAGAAGCTAGTGACTCTATGAGGCATCAAGAATCAAAGAAAACCTAAAATATGAAAAAAATAGAAGAAAATATAAAAAAATCTCATTGGCAAAACAGGTGACCTGGAAAATAGATCAAGGAGAGACAATATAAGAATTACTGTTATACCAGAAAGCCAAGATGAAAAAAAAAATAACCTGGACAGCATCTTTCAAGAAATCATCAAGAAAAAATGACTTGAGGTCCTAGGACCAGATGGTAGAATAGTCATCAAAAGAATCCACTGTTCCCTTCCTGAAAGAGATCCCAAACTGAAAACTCCCAGGTAGATTATAGTAAAATTCCAGAATTATCAGGTCAAGAAGAAAATACTGCAAATAGCCAAAAAGAAACAATTCAAATATCACAGAACTCCAATCAGGATCATACAGGAACTTGCAGCTTCTATATTTAAAAATCAAGGTATTGGAATATTATATTTGGTAAGGCAAAGGAGCTTGTGGCACAACCAAGGATCAACTACCCAGCAAAAATGAACATAATCTTTCAGGCAAGGAGGTGGATATTCAGTGAAAGACTTCCAGACCTTCCTGATGAAAAGGTCAGAGCTCAATGGGAAATTTGATCTTCAGAGATAAGACAAAAAGAGAGACATAAAAAGGTAAATGGAGGGGGAAAAAGACTTGTTATTCAATAAGGGCAAACTGTTTGCATCCCTAGATGGGAGGATGATACTTGTAAATCTTGAGAATTGTATCTTTATTATGGCATTTAAGAGGGATATACATAGGTAGAGAGTTTGTATATAAACTCTCTGATGTGATGATAAAAAACCTAATTAAGGAGTACAAAGGGATTGGAAAGGGAAAAGAGGAAAGGAGGACCAGAAAAGTGTAAATTACAACATATGAACAGGCACAAAAACATTATAGTAGAAGGAAAGAAGAGGGTGAGAGGAGCATTGTTTTAACTTTACTCTGATGGAAATAGATTCAAGGAGGGAATAACATACTCAGTTAAGTATAGGAATCTAATTGCCCTACAGGCACTGAGAGGAAAGGGGATAAAAAAGGGAGAGGGTAGTTAGAAGGGAGGGAAGAAGTAGTAAGGAAAAAGGCAAAGGAAATGGTGGAAGGTTGATAGAAGGAAGGGAAGATTAAGAGATGCAATGATTAAAAGCAAAACATTTAAAGTGGATAAGGAAGAAGGGGGAAATAAAAAATAAACAGGTTGGGGAGAAATGGAGGGGGGAATATGACAAAGAGAAAGACACAGATAGTAATCATAATTGTGCAAGTCAATGTGAAGAACACTACCATGAAACAGAAGAAGACAGCTGAATAGATTAAAAATCATAATCCTGGGGGGGGGGGGTGGAGGGGAGCCAAGATGGCTGAATAGAAACAGGACTTCTGCACAGCTCCTGCTTCCACCTCCTGTAAAAAATGACTCTAAACAAACTTTAGGGCAGCAGAACCCACAAAGTGACAGAGAAAAATTGACCTCCCACTGAAAACAGCCCAGCAGGCCAGAAGGAAGGGGGCATCACAGCACTCTGGGAGCAGAGCCCAGCCTTGTGTGGGTCCAAGGTTTTAGCCTCAAGGTATCCAGCTCTGGCAGGGCTGGAGGGATTTGGGGAGAGTGGATTTCCAGTAGCTGTGGCAGGTTCCAGAATTATCAACCCATAGATGCTAAGGAAAAAGTGAGAGGTCAATGTGAACTTTGGGAAAGAGTCTGGGCGTGTGGTCCAGCCTCTGCCCCCAGAGGGAGAAGCAGCTGAGCTGTTGCAGCCCTGTAGTCACCACAACATGGCTGCTTCAGAGCTCCTGGCCTGCAGATTGTAGGGGGACCAAGCAACCAGTCTGAAGGGTAATCACTATTGCTTTAACCTGCTTTGATCTGGATTGCTGTCTAGGGTGGAGGTACTGGGGTGCATGACCAGTGAGCTAGCGTGTGTGGAGGCTTCAGAGAGGGCAGCCAACTAATAGCTCCAGCATCTGAGAAAACCTCAACAATTTCAGACAGAGCTCTACTCTCTAGAAACAGAGTTAAACTGTGTCAAAAAGCTCAAAAGTCAAGTAATTGAGTAGCAACAGGAGCAAGCAAAGGAAGCAAAGTGAGCACAGCAATCCAACTTTAGCCTCCTATTTTGGGGACAAAAAGGATCAAAGCATGGAACAGGAGGAAGACAACAAAGTCAGAACTCCTGCACCAAAAGGTTCCAAGAAAATATGAACTGATTACAGGACATAGAGGACCTTAAGAAGGATTTGGAAAACAAAATAAGAGAAATAGAGGAAAAATTGGGTAGAGAAATTAGAATGATGCAAGAAAATCATGAAAAGAGAGTCAACAACCTGACTGAAGAAAATAACACCTTAAAATAAAATTAACTCAAATTGCAAAAGAGGCTCAAAAAGGCAATGAGGAGAAGAATGCCTTAAAAAGCCAAATTTGCCAGATGGAAAAAGAATCTCAGCTCAATGAGGAGGATCATTCCTTCAGAATTAGATTGGAGCAAATGGAAGCTAATGACTTTATGAGAAATCAAGATGCTGTTAAACAGATGCAAACAAATGAAAGAATAGAAGGCAATGTGAAATATCTCATGGGAAAAACAACTGACCTAGAAAATAGATCCAGGAGAGATAATTTAAAAATTATTGGACTACCTGAAAGCCATGATCAAATTAAGAACCTAAAATCATCCTCCAGGAAGTTCTCAAAGAAAACTGCCCTGATGTTTTAGAACCAGAGGGCAAAATAGAGGTTGAAAGATTCCACTGATCAACTCTTGAAAAAGATCCCAAAAAGAAAACTCCTAGGAATAATATAGCCAGGTTCTGGAATTCCCACAACAAGGAGAAAATATTATAATCAGCCAGAAAGAAACAATTTGAATGTGTGGTAACACAATCAGGATAACCCAGGATCTGGCAGCTTCTACACTGAGGGATAACAGGGCTTAGAATATGGTCAAAGGAGGTTGAATTAAAACCAAGAATCACCTACCCAGCAAAACTGAGTATCATGTTTCAGGGGAAAATATGGTCATTCAGTGGAATAGAGGGCTTTCAAGCATTCTTGATGAAAAAAAAAACAGAGTTGAATAGAAAATTTGACATTCAGATACAAGAAGCAAAAGAAGCATGAGAAAGTAAACAGGAAAAAGGAATAATAAGGAACTTATTAAAGCTGAATGATTTACATTCCTACATGGAAAAATGATCATTGTAACTTATGAAATTTTTCTCAGTATGAGAATAGTTGAAGGGAATATAAATATGTATATATATGTATATATATACATATATGTATGCATACATATATGTCTACATAGCAGGGTATATGAGCTTATGAATACATATGTGAGTGTGTATATATATATATATATATATATATATATATATATATACAGGTATACATAAAGGGCACAGGACCAATTGAATAGGAAGAGATGATACTTAAAAGGTGAAATTGAGAGGTGAGAGAGGAATATAATGAGAGGAGATGGGGAGAGACAGAATGGGGTAAATTATCTCATATAGAAGAGGCAAGGGAAAACTGTTACAATGGAGGGGAAGAACAGGAAGGCAAAAGGGAATGAGTCAAACTTATTCTCATTGAATTTGGCTTGGGGAGGGAATGACATACATACTAAAGAGGGCATCTCATCCTACAGGAGAGTAGGAGGCAAGGGGATGAGATGGGGGATGATGGAGGGGAGGGCACATTGGGGGGAGGGAAGTTAGAAGCACACACTTTTGAAAAGGGACAGTGTCAAAGTAGAGAATAGAACAAGGGCAGGGGAGGTATAGGATGGAGGGAAATATAGTCAGTTTTTCACAAT
This sequence comes from Petaurus breviceps papuanus, assembly GCF_028583685.1. Taxonomy (NCBI): domain Eukaryota; kingdom Metazoa; phylum Chordata; class Mammalia; order Diprotodontia; family Petauridae; genus Petaurus; species Petaurus breviceps. Next base: position 8,439,777 of record NW_027187327.1, read on the forward strand.
ATATCCTCTATGAAAATGTTTTGCATAGCTACACATATACAACCTATGTTGAATTGCTTATCTTCCCAGTAAGGTTGGGTGATGAGGGAGGAAGGGAAAGAATCTGGAATTAAAATGAAATGTTTAAATAATTTTTTACATGCAACTGTGAAATAATATATACAGGCACTGGGTCATAGAGATCCATCTTGCCTTACTGGAAACTCGGAGGTGGGATGGGGGAGAATATAGGAGAGAGCAGATTGGGCCAGGAAGTATTCAGTGGGATTACTGTTTTGGAGTGGTGGGTAGGGGAAAGATGGGGAGAAAATTTGTAACTCAAAATCTTGAGAGACTAGAATGGCATCAATTTTATATGGGTTAGAATTTTTAAGGAGTACAGTCACCTCTTCATGTGAGACAGCTGAATAGGGCAGCTAGGTGGCACAGTGAATAGAGCATTGTCCCTGGAGTCAGGAGGACATGAGTTCAAATCTGGCCTCAGACACCTAACACAAAAACTAGCTCTGTGACCTTAGGCAAGTCACTTAACCCCAATTGTCCTCCAAAAGGCCAAAAAAAAAAAAGAATGAGATGAACTGAACGAGATGAGATGAGGAAGGTGGAAGAAGAGCAAGTTCTCAGTAAATGGTTTCATTTTTTTTTCTGTTAAATATGAGGCAATATACTGAGATGAGATGGTATGGTGAGTGAAGTAGGACTATGAAAGGCTTGAGAAAGTGTGGAAAGGTGTGAAAGCCCTACTGTGCTGAGTGGAGGTATAGTAGAACTCTTTAGCAGTAATAAGAGTCCAGTTAAGCATGGATAACATAAATATGTAATAAATTTAATCTGGATGGTTAAATGAATTTCTTCATCATTATTCTGTATCTCCTGTGTAGGTATGAAGACAAGAGATGGTGAGATAATTCATTCATGAAAACATTCACTGTATAAGCATTTATTATGTACCTATTATGTGTCAGCAATTCTCTAATCAGGCAACTAGGTGATGAGGTGATTAGAGCATTGGACTTGTAATTAGCAGCTATTGAGATAATGCTCATATACATTGCAAATATGATTCAAAAAACAAATACCAGATAATTTTTACCCTCAGGGATTTTATATTCTACTGTTAATGAATAAATCTCTCTACTGGATAACAAGCCAAAGACATTTAGAATACTGCTCTCTTTCATCAACAAGACACTATGTGGTACTAAACCAGATCTTTCTTCAACTCTGATTCTGGATCCAAAGATAATGTTTTCTATGTCACATAGTTACAAATTGGCCTTAGTTAAATTGTTATTAAGGCAAACATCTGAATGTGGGAAAATGGCATCTTTGTGTAAAGAGGAAAACAATGTCAAAACAACTATGAGCAAAACCCCAAAGAAAAACAGGAAGAGGTCTCAAACCCAGAAAGAATTCATGGAAGAGTTCAAAAAGGAGCTTAAAAATCTTATAAGAGAAATAGAAAAAAATGAGAAAAGAAATGAGAGTTGTACAGGAGAATTATGGAGAAAAAGTCAATTGTGTGGAAAACTGATTAAAAAGTAGAAATGGCCAAATGGACGTGGAGACACAAAAATCCACTGAAGAGAAGAGAACAACTCCTCAAAGAGTACAATTCATACATTGGAAAACAAAATACATAAGTTAGATCCGAAAAACACCTTAAAAGTGAGAATTGATAACTGGAAGCTAATGACTCTAGGAGACAGCAAGAACCAATTAAACAAATTCAAAAGAATGAAAAAAAATGGAAGAAAATGTTAAATACCTCATGGGAAAAACAAGTGACCTAGAAAATAGATCTGGTAGAGACAATATCAGAATCATTAGAATATCTGAAAGCCATAATCAAAAAGCAGACCTGGACAGTATCTTTCAAGAAATTATCAAGGAAAACTGCCCTGATGTCCTGGAACCAGAGGGTAAAATAGAAATGGAAAGAATCCATTAATCATGTCAGGAAAGAGATTCCAAAATAAAAACTCCAAGGAACATTATAGCCAAATATCAGAACTATCACATCAAGGAAAAAATGCTACAAGTAGCCAGAAAGAAACAATACAAATATCAGGGAGTCACAATCAGGATTAAACAGGAATTGACAGTTGCAACATTAAAGGATCAGAGGTCATGAAACATAATATTCCAGAAGGCAAATGAGCTAAGTCTACCACCAAGAATCACACACCTGGCAAAATTAAGCATAATACATCAAGGGGCAAAAAAGGTGAATCAATGAGATGAAATGGAAGGATTTCAAACTTTCATAAGAAGACCAGAATTAACCCAACATTTTGACGTCCAATATCAAGACCCAAGAGAAGCATAAACAGGTATAAAGGGAAAGGAAAGCATAAGAGATTCAATAGAACTGAACTATTTACATTCCTACATGGGAAGGTGATATTTATAATTCTTAAAAATTGTATCACCAAAACATAATACTAGTTTTGCTGGGTAGGTGATTCTTGATTTTAATCCCAGCTTCTTTGACCTCTGAAATATCCTATTCCAAGCCCTTTGATCCCTCAATGTAGAAGCTGCCAGATCCTGTGTTATCCTGATTGTTTCCACAGTATTCAAATTGTTTCTTCCTGGCTGCTTGTAATATTTTCTCCTTGATTTGGGAACTCTGGAATATGTATATAATCATTATTATTTTACATGTAACTTGGAAATAAGGTATACAGGCTCTGGGCATAGAGATCCACCATGCCCTACTGGAAAGTCAGAGGGGCTATGGGGGAAAAAATAGGAGAGAGCAGATTGGGGGAGGGGATGTTCAGTGGGATTGCTGTTTTGAGGTGGTGAGTAGAGGAAAAATGAGGATAAAATTTGTAACTCAAAATCTTGTGGAAATGAATTACATAACTAAAATATAAAAAAAACTACAAAAAAATTGAATACCTTAAAAATAAATTTAAAAAGAGGTAAAAAATTGTATCACTAATAATATAGCTAGAAGGAATATACATAGAAAGAAGGTATGAATAGAAGGTGAATGTGAGAGAATGACATTAAAAACTAAGAAAGAAGAGTACAATTCACACAGAAGAAAGGGAGGGGTACAGTGGGGTAAATTATTTCATATTAACAGTAGCAAATGACCTATTACAGTGAAGGGAAAGATGGGAGGATGAGCAATAAGTGTCAATTGAACCTTGCTCTCATCAGTATTGGATCAAAGAGGGAATCATATACAAAATCAGTTGAATATAGAAATCTATCTTACCCAGTAGGGAAGTAGGAGGGGAGAAGATCAAGTAAAGAAGGGGTTAGGACTGACAGAAAAGAGGGCAGGTCAAGGAAGGTGGTAGATAAGCAAAATGCTGGTGAGGAGGGAAAAAAGAGAGGGAGAGAACAGACAAGAGGAAGAATAAGATGGAAGGAAATAACACAGGTAGTCATCTTAACAGTAATGTGAATGAGATACATTCTCTCATAAAATGAAAGCATATAGTAGAATGGATCAAAAAATAGAATCCTACAATATGTTGCTTACAAGAAACACACATCAAGCATAGAGAGAGACAAAGAGTAAAGATAAGTGACTAGAGCAGAATTTATAATGCTTCAGCTAAAGTAAAAAAAAAAGCAGTGGTAGTGATCCTGTCCTCAGAGAAAGCAAAAATATAATAATAAAATAAATCTAATTAAAGAGAAAAGGAAAGAAACTACTCTTTGCTAAAAGATACCATAGACAATGAAGCAATAACAATACTAAACATATATGTACCAAGTGGTATAACATCCCAATTATCAAAAGAAAAGTTAAGTAAATTATAGGAAGAAATAGCAAAACTAAACTATTGGGGAGCCTCAACTGTCCCCTCTCAGAACTTGATAAAGCCAACCAAAAAGTAAACAAGAAAGAAACTAAGGAGTAAATAGAATATTAGAAAAGTTAGACATGACAGACCTTTGGCATGATTTAGACATAAAGTGTGATGCCATAAGCAAATTGGAAGAGCAAGGAATATTCTACCTCTTAGATATATATGGAAGGAAAGAATTCATGACCAAACGAGATAGAGAGAGCATGACAAACTATAAAAGATACCTTTCATTATATTAAATTAGAAAGATTTTGTGGAAACAAAACCAATACAAACAAGATTAGAAGTCAAGTAGAAAGGTGGGAAACAATCTTCAAAGCAAGTCTCTTTGATAAAGGCCTCATTTCTCACATATATAGAGAATTCAGTCAAGTTTACAGGAATATAAGACATTTTCCAATCGATAAGTGGTCAAAGGGTATGAATAGGCAGTTTTCAGATGAAGAAGTCGAAATTATCTATAAGTATACGAATAAGTGCTCTAAATAACTTTTTATAGGAGAAATGCTAATTAAAACAACTCGGGGGTACCACCTCACACCTATCAGATTTACTAACATGACAGAAAAGATAAATGATAAATGCTAGAGAAGATGTGGGAAAATTGGGACACTGATGCACTTTTGGAGTTATGAATTAATCCAGTCATTCTAGAGAGAAATTTGGAAATATGCCTAAAAAACAATCAAGCTATGCATACACTTTGATCCAGCAATACCACTACTAAGCCTATATGCCAAAAATATAAAATAGGGAAATGGCATACATTTGCAAAAAATTTTATGTCAGCACTTTTTGTGGTGGCAAAATATTGGAAATATTGGTCTGCCACCAACTGGGGAATAACTAAACAAGTTGTGGTGTTTGGATATAATGGAATCCTATTGTACAATAAAAAATGATGAACAGGCACAATTCAGAAAACTTGAAAGATGTACAAAATGAAGCAAAGTGAAATCATTAGAACCAGGAAAACATTGTACATTGTATTGGCAACATTGTGTGATGATCAACTATGAATAACTCAGCTCTTCTAAGCTACACAATGACAAGTGAAGGGGAGACTCTTGAAGGAAAACACTACCCATTTCCAGATAAATAACTGAAAGACTCAATGCAGATCAAAGCATTTTTTCAATAACTTTATTCTTTCTCATGTTTTTTCTTCATTTTGATCTGCTTCTTCTTTCATAACCATGACTAAGATGGACATATTTTTACATGATAGCACATGTATAAACTCTATCAAACTGCCTACCATTTTTAGAAGAGGAAAAGGTGAAGGGAGGGAGGGAGGGATAGAGAAAAATTTGGAACTCACTATGATGCAAAAATGAATGCTAAAATTTTTCTTGATATATAACTGGGGAAAATAAAATGCTATTTAAAAATAAAAAGAATAGCAAGTTGATCCTAAAAATAAAAGAGAGTCAAGTCACTGGTGAAGGTATGATCAACAAGTGCTTATTAAGCATCTATTATATGTCAGGCACTAGGCTGGAGAATGAGGATTCAAGTACAATGAATGAAACAATATTCACAAAGTGTGCACATGGCCAATACATGTCAAAAAAAGCTTGACTTAAACAAATTTTATATTCAAGCAATATAAGGCATCTATTCTCATCTCACATTTTAAAATACCCACTCCCCCTTGTTATATAATGAGAAACTATCTGCTCTGGGGTAAACCCAGAGTATTCAATTCCATTCAATTTGAATTAATGTGAAAGTGGCAAGGATGCCATCAAGGATAACTTTGAAAGCAGGGTCTTTCTCACTTAAAAACAAAACAAAACAAAAACAGGGTAAAAGAAAATAATCCATTATCTCCACCAATAATAGAAACAGTAGTCTCTCTTGTGTTGTTCAGATAATCATAAACGTTCAGATGAACTAAGTGGACATGTATATAGAGTAATAGATTCTCTAAAAGGTAAAACTGCCTTTATAGTATCCAAAACACTGCCAATCCCAATCTAGCTTGTAAAAAACAAGAAAGAACTAAGTGTAGTGTGAGATGCTCTATTCCAGATGGAGCCATCTTATCTTTTGGTGATCCCTACTTCATTTTTGAGATCCTTACAAACAACCACCTTAGTAACAAGTCTTAGAATTTTTCTGGTGCCATAATTAATTGGCCTATAGGCAGCAAACTTCATCCAGTCCAACTTTGGAAAATTTGGAGTAATAACTGCTTCACATCCCTATAAACCTATTGTGTTCCTCACAATTTTCATGAAACCATTGTTAAAACAATAACCACATCTGTCGGTTTTTCAGTACCTGAGCATGTAGAGCATCTGGGCCAAGTGCTTTGCATTTGTCAAGAATGTTCATTGTCTCTTACTATCTCTCCCTTTTTTCTTGTTAATGAGTTATTTTCTTTCTGGCATGAGAAAGCAGAATGAATATTAATAGGTAGAAGTTATGAAGAACAAAATTTATTATTTTTTTTTTCCTGGGGGAACTAACAATATGATCCACACCAAAGTGAAAAGGTCTGCCTTGGGAAACCATTCATTCATTTTCATTGAAATTCTTGAAGCAAAGGCTAGATGACTACTTGTCAAATATAGAGGGCATTTTTGGTCATATATACATTGAACTAATAAACATAATAATTTATATTCTTAAAGTCATTTAAAATTTATAAAATTTTATTTAATCCTATTTAAGTAGGAACTATAGATTAAATGACTTCCCCAATGTTCACTCACCTACTGAGTGTTTGAAGTGGTGACTGAACTGAGATCTAATTCTAAGTGTAAATTTCTATCTACTAGACCATGCTTCATGATCCTTATAGCTGAGACTTTAAATTTAAGCATTCTTACATTTGTTTTGAGTGTCAGAATTGTGTCTCTAGATACTCTGAAATTTTCATGATCTGGCATTCTTTGTCCCGTAGTAATCCCATTTCTCTTCCGATGAACATGCTATAATTATATTGCTTTTCTAATAACCCATAAAATAAATTACTTTGCTTAGATACCATGCTAACAAAGGTGCAGACTGCTACATGGTGATGGCCTGACTCAAAGTTAAAGCAGAACCAGAACCTGGAATAGGAATAAAAATTTAAATCCTTGCTATGAACTCATTATTTCTTGATCAAAACACTGTTGCCCCTAATTTTGTTTATTTTTTAAAATAATTTATTATTATTATTATTATTAATATGCCTTGATGTATCCTTTGGTGAATTTTTGACAATATTGTCAATGTTGTCAATATTGGAGCATTCTTGGCCAAGGAGCAAAAGACAAAATTACCTACCCCTCAGGAGATACTCATGGAAATGGCAGTGGAGGGGGCAGGGATTAGTACAGTTCAGAGAAAATACTGGAAAAGGACTAAGTTATGATTAGGAAAAAAATCATTCTGCTCAATATAGATATCTGTTGTGTTCAAAGTTCATAGTGCTTGCTATTCTACCCTCAATAAGTAAATAATTATGTTCCTGTCTTAGAAGATGTTTACTAAACTATAGAAAAAAATTGGACATTGAAGAAACCAATTTTGTTTATGTGTATTCTTTTAATAGGATGCTAAGTGATAAACAAGTATATGATTTGCTCAAAGTGTTACAAAATTTACTTAGCCATTCCTATAAGATTAAAGGAATCTAGCTTAAATGGATAATTCTATATTTGAGAAAGAAGAATATATTTCAATAAGTCATAAATGCAACCATCAACATGGAGAAGCCAATATCTTAGGGTGAATTTCAGTTCATTAAGAACCTTTCTTAATCACTATGTTCATTAAGGTTTATATTGCTTTACTTATTGAAAGGTAAGTCTAGTCTTTATTTAACACAATTCAACCCATGTTTATGTACTCATACTGTTCTGTAATTAATATAAGTAACAGAACCATAGCACTCACTACTATATGTATAGAATAAAATACTTGTAAATCTATTTTCCAACACACACAGAATCTCAACACAATTATAAAATGCTTTTCATACAAATAAAAACATTTAAATAATTGGAAAAACAATAACTGTTTATGAATAGACTAAGCCACTGTAATAAAAATGAAAATACTATTTAAACTAATTTCTTTATTGAATATCATGCTGATAAATCCCTCAAACAACTTTAGAGCTGGGAAAAATTATGACACAGTGTGGATAATTTTGATAACATTAAACTGAAAAGTTTTTGTACAAACAAAGTCACTGGAATCAAGAATAGAGGGAAATGGAAAACTGGGAAAAAAATTTTACAACCAGTGTCCCTGATAAAGGCCTCATTTCTAAAATATACAGAGAACTGAAGATAAAAGAATACAAGTTATTCCCCAATTGAAAAATGTTCAAAGGATATGAACAGGCAGTTTTCAGAGGAAGAAATTAACAATACCTATAAATATATGAAAAAATGCTCTATATCACTATTGATTAGAGAAATGTTTAGAGGAAACAACTCTGAGGTACCACATCTCACCTGTCACATTGACTAACATGACAAAACTGAAAAATGTTAAACGTTGGAGAAAGTGTGGGAGAATTGGAAAATTAATTAATTGTTGGTGGTGCTGTGAACTGATCCAGCCATTCTGGAGAGCAATCTGGAACGATACCCAAAGGGCTATAAAAATGTGCACAATCTTTGACCCAGCAATACCACTTCTAGGACTGTATCCCAAAGAGATCATACAAGTGGGAGGAGGACCTGTATGCACAAAAATATTTATAGCAGCTCCTTTTGTGGTGGCCAAGAACTGGAAATCAAGGAGATACCCATAAATTGGGGAATGGCTGAATAAGTTGTGGTATATGGATATAATGGAATACTATTGTGCTATAAGAAATGAGGAGCAGACGGACTTCATAATAACCTGGAGACATATATAAACTGATGCATAGTGAGAGGAGCAGAACCAAGAGAACATTGTATACAATTATATCTGTGATGAGTGACTTTGATAGACTGGGCTACTCTCTGCAATGCAAGGCTATAAGACAACTCCAAAAGACTCATGATGGAAAGGGCTATCCACATCCAGAGAAAGATTTATAGAGTCTGAATGGAGATTGAATCAAACTACTTTCTCTCTCTCTCACTCTCTTTTGTTTTGTTTTACTGCTTCTTTCTTGTCATTCATTCCATTGGTTATAATCCTTCTTTACAATTTGACTAAATGCTTAATGTAAAGGTATTTGTAGAACATGTATTTATTCATTTAACATGTATTTTTTTAACTTTTAAAAATCTAGTTCATTAATGTGATTCCTGTTTGTATCACTCAAAGAATCTCAACTAGGTTTAATGGATTTTTCCTTTTCAGAAGTGTGGTGAGCAATGAATAATTTATCATATACCTTTAACACTATCAAAGTCAAACTATACCAGGAAGACTGGACGTTGCCCCAAGTGGCCAAAATTTAGAGAGTTCCGATTACACATACACTCTTTCAAAGATAACTGAAATTAGCACTTAGTTTATAAGAATAATTAGCCAAAATATGAAGCTGTCAGTTGACAGCTTCCTTGTCACAAGGGATAAATATTTCTGTTTTGAAATCCAATCAAGGGCCTGATGTAACTGAGTCTCTGTCTTTTTATTTTTACAGTGGAATTTGTCTCAAAAAGTTGATTTTGAGGGTGCTTTTCATCTTGCAGATTTTTGTTAAACTTTTCCAAGATTCATAAAAAAGGGAATGATAAATGTCACGAGGGCAGAGACAAGAGGTGGAGTAAAAGGACAAACCTGTCTTGGGCTCTAGCTTCAACAATCTACAATATCTGTAAAAAAAATGACTCTAAAAAATTTGAAAGCTACAGAACCCACAAAGAGGCAGAGAGAAACAAATCTCCTGCTGAAGGCAGCCTGCCAGGCCTACAGGAAAGGTCTATTACTGCATGCTGGGATCTGAGTATAGTCTCCAGTGAGCCATGGTTCCAGCCCCAGGGTGGCCCTGACCAGTGCCCAGAGTGGCCAGAGTAGAGTTCAGGGGAGTGAATCACCAGCAGCTTTGGAAGTTTCCAGACTCCTCAACCCATAAACACCAAAGAGAAAATAAATGGTCATTGGGGAACTCTGTTATAAGGGTGAAGGAACAGAATGGTCTGGCCCCTGGCCCTGGGGAAAGAAGTGGTGGGAGACATGGCAGTGCTACGTGGCTGCTTTCAGAGCTCCTGGCCTGCAGATTGTAGGGGGTCAAACAATCACTGAGATGGTAATTGCTCTTGCTTTGAGTGGACTGGATCTGGATCAGATGACTGGACCTGGATCTTGGGTGAGTCCTGCGGTGTGTGACCAGTGATCCAGATCTTGTGTGGGCTGTAGCGAGGGCAACCAATGAATAGCTCTGGCAGCTGTGAAAACCCCAGCAATTTGGGACAAAGTTCTCTCCATTCTATAAGCAGAAGTCTACCATGGCAAAGAGCTCAAAAGTCAAGTAATTGGCAAGATGAGGAAGTGCAATCACACCATACAATTCTTTTTGGGGGACAAAAAGGATCAAAGCATGGAACTGGAGGGGGACAATGAAGTCAGAACTCCCACATCAAAAGCTTCCAAGAAAAATATGAATTGTTTACAGGCCATGGAGGAGCTCAAGAAAAATTTTGAAAATCAAGTAAGAGAGGGGGGTGGAATCAAGAGGCAGAGTAGAAGTAGGACCTCTGCTGGGCTCCGGCTTCCACCTGCCCCAATCCATGTAAAAGGGGACTCTAAACAAACTTTGGAGCTGCAGAACCCACAAAATGTCACCGAGACAGCCCAGTGGGCTGGCAGGAATCGGCCAGTGCAGCGCTGTGGGAGCCAAGCCCAGCCCCATGCAGAGGCTTTAGCTCCAGGGCAGGCCTGACAAGAAGCCAGAGGGACACCAGATCAGCAGCAGCTGTGGCTGTTTCCAGATTTGTCAACACATACATGTGAAGGACAAAGTGAGAGGTCAGCGCAGTCTGGACCTTGGGAAAAAGTAAGTGTGATTGCATGGCTTTTGGCCCAGAGTAAGAAGCCACTGAGATGCCGGCACAGCCGGCAACATCACACAGCCCCATGTGGCAGCTTCAGCTCCTGGCCTGGAGAGAGTAGGGGGCCAGGCACCAGTCTGAGGGATAATGGCTCTTGCTTTAACCTGCTTGGATCTGGATTGCAATCTAGGGTGAAGATCCTGGGGTATGTGACCAGCTTGCCAGAGCATATGGAGATGTCAGAGAGGGAACCCATCTAATACCTCCGGCAGCTGAGAAAACCCCAGTGTTTGGGACAAAAGCTCCCCTGTCTGGTGGCAGAGTCCTACTATGGCAAAAAGCCCAGGGGTCAAGTGACTGAGGGGTGACATGACCAAGCAAAGGAAACAAAGCAGACAGAAGATTCCAACATTAGACTCCTATTTGGGGGACAAAAAGGAGCAAAGCATGGAACAGGAGGAAGACACTGAAGTCAGAACTCCTGCACTGAAAGCTTCAAAGGAAAATATTAGCTGGTTACAAGCCATAGAGAACCTTAAGAAGCAGATAAGAGAAGTGGAGGAAAAATTGGGAAGAGAAATGAGAACAATGCAAAAAATTATGAAATGAGTCAACAGACTGACTGAGGAAATCACAATATAAGGCAGAATACAAAAGGAAGGGGGAAAGAGAAAGAATAAGCATTTCTATAGCATCTACTATACACTAGGAATTATGTTAAAGCACTTTATAAATATTATCTCATTTGATCCTCACAACTGGGTGAGGTAAGTGCTGCTATTATCCCAATTTTACAGTTGAAGAAACAGGAAAACAAAGGTTAAATGATTTGCCCCTAGTCATACAGCTAGTATTATCTTTGATGGGATTTGAGCTCAGGTCTTTCTGACTACAAACCCAGCACTCTATCCACTCTGCCATTTAACTGCCTGGAGGCAGCATGAAATGATAGATAGAGAGCTCATCTTGAAGTCAAGAACACATGTTCCAGTCCTTCATTGACCCTGGACAATTCACTTAATTTCTCAGTTTTCTACATCAGAGGTGTCAAACACAGCTGGCCAGTGGGCCACAGGTGGCCTGCAACAATCTGGAGGTGGCCCACATCGGAGTAAGATGTAATTGTGAGATATTGAACAAAATGGATGAAAATAAAATGGAACATAAGTCATGTTAATATGTGGTTTTCCAAGTGAATACATAATCCTTTGGGATCCTTACATGGCATTTAGTGGCTCGCTGTTTCTATTTTAGTTTGACACCTCTGCTCTAGGCAACTCTCTACGCTTCTAACTTGAAGAAACGTTGATCTGCATTGACTCCTAACTCAGGAGTTCCCAATAACCTCATAGTTTCAGTTCCTATCCCTCAAAACACAGTATATAATACCTGATTTCTGATGAATCTTTGACATCATTGATTTGGGTACTCCAGTTTGTGTTTTCCTGTGTGTATAGTTAGGCCGACTCTGCTACACAAATTGTCAAAGGAGCACATAAGGCTTGGTTGATGGCAGGAAAGGAGATGAAGTTCTAATTTTAAAATCTATCTTCCATCAATCCTTAACCTTTATTATTTTTTGCAATACTGTTTTATCCAGGCACAATACCTGCTGAATAAATTACTTAACATGTTATAGAAAGATGTGTGCTCTTTACTCAGTTAAGGTGCTAAGTTCAAATACACAATAGGAAATTTTGCATTTAATAGCTCAAGTATAATGGTAAAGAGAATACTGGAATGAGGTAAGGGGTGGAGGTCAGTGAGGAAAGGAATTTTTCATGGTTGTGTTTGCATCCCCAGTGTCTAGCTCTGTGTCTGTCACATATTTGTTGACCGACTTACTGAAGTGGTCTAGTAATAATAATAGAGCTTTAAGATTTTCAAGGCACTGTACATATACATATCATACATTATGTAGACTCATAAGGTACTCTAAACCCATTTAGGAACCATAGCCTGCACCAGGAGTCAAAAATGCTGGGCTTGGCCTGATGAACTTCCTGTTCTCAATTTCTGATCAAATGACTTTTGTTCGCATGTTTATTAGATAGTAAAGTATCCAGGAAGGTGAGGAGCCACAGAAAACATTTCAGATCAGTGACAATAGCACAGGATTTGTAATTCGAAGACTTGAGTTTGACTCTCAGCTTTTCTACTTAAGAGCTTTGTAAGGCAAGAAAAATAAAATAATGAAATATATACATATTTATGTATATGTGTATGGACATATATATATATATACATATACATATATACACACAAAAATGTGGAATTGGCTTATGAAACTAATACAAATACTAGTAAACACAAATTTAAAAGTTTTAAAATGAGAAAATCACAATATTCAAATAGTAGCAATTGCAATCAAGTGGCTCTTAAATATGAATATGTCCCTATTCAGCAAGCTTGAAGTGACAAAATCAAAATGAGACAAATTATAAATAGATGATGCTTCAAGTTTATCAACACTTGTATCTTATTTATGTTAGTCTATGGATCTTTCTCTAAATTGTGCTGATTAATTTACTTTTTGCAAAAACAATTTTCATATAGTTTGTTTTGATAACATTGGAATTTCCTACTTTATTCCCCCTCCTCCCTGGAAACCCTTCCTTATAATAAAGACTTTAAAAAATATGAAGAAAAAAGGTAAACAAATTTAACAAATGTAAGAAAAAGTCGGATTTCATTTTCAGTGTTTCACACCTCTGATCCCCCCAATTCTACAAAGAAATATAAGGAGGTATCTTCTTATATCACTTCTTTGGGGTATTAAGTTTGGTCTGAGTGATTTTCAGCTGAACAAACCAGCATTTGCATGGCAACTTGCAGATTCTAAGATTTTAGCCATTCCAACTTTACTATTTAGTAGAAAGCCCTTTTTAGTCAATCGGACTCAAATTCATGAAAGAATAACTCTTACAATCATCTTGCCTCCATATGTATAAACCCAATATTATCTTCTACTTGAGATTAGAGATACTATGTATTTTTTGAAGAAAAATGTACAAAAAACAATAGAAGTACAAATACCTTTAATTCTGTCCTTATGACATGCTGTCTGTTTCCAATCTTCCACTTTTGGAATTTTGAAATGGAAATGCTTCCATTTGGGGTGCAGATGACAATGTTATATATCTGAAGAGAAACAATCAACAACTTCAGATTGTTCAACTTCAGATCAATGACAAATTCAAAACATGTCTCCAAAATGGGAGGACATATTAGCATAATGTTTCTTCCATTCTGTATCATACAAATAGTTACTTAAAAGATTTATGTTTTTAAAGCAAATATGACAGCATAAGATAAAAGTACAATTGATATGGTAAAATTATCTTTTCTTTGCTTACATATAAAATATAATATATATGCAGTATGTATGCTTATATACATATATATGTAATTCTTTTCTTAAGCAAATTAATTTACAATTTCTAATGTACAGTTAAGTATCTTTAAACAGTGGTCATTATTCCTTTCTGTTACAGAACAAAAGAGCTCTAAAATAATTTATTCTTTACTTTGGTGACAATTACTAAACATATATTTATTTGGTAAATGTTATATACCAGTAGGGGTATCAAATATATCACATTCTATGAACCTGTACACATGACAGCACCTTGCTGATTGTTTTCAACTAATCTCTAAACCCTATAAATCCTCACGCAAAACATGGTAGCTTTGCCCTAACTTTGCACAAATATTTAAACAGTGGGGTTCCAACAGGGAGTTTTCATACTACTCAGACATTGTCAAGTATCATGGTAATTAAATAAAATTGCAATTATTAATATAAATTCAGTGGAGCAAGCCCATCCTTAATCATGTCTATAGTTAAGCATCCTGTGGGGTCACTCAACCAGCCACACCAGCCATAAAGGACATTAGTTAACTACCTTTCAATAGCTAACTTGAAGTACAATTATCATAGAGCAATTCAAAGGGAATAATTGACAAAAATGGACTTCACTTATTGTAGTGGTTTTTACCTTATAACCAGTCTCTCAGGTCTTGTGTCTTCCTCCCTTCTATGGAAAAGCAGTTTCCCAAATACCTGTCCAGTACTTTCTATTCATATGAATATTATGAAGTTTTCCAGATTACAAAGGAGGGCATTTGGAAAGAAGCTAAAATATTGGAAAGAACAAGGGTCAAGCTAAAAAAGGGAAGTTTTATTATTTATTTTTTAAATGCTCCATTAGAGATTTCTTAATTAAGTTTTTTTCCCCCCACTCATTTAAGGCACAGAGTCAGACACTTATTTTTAAAGAAAAGAAAAATAGAGGACTGCAGAATGGAAATTTTCATCTGACCTTAGTGCACTAAAAAGTCTACCAGAATTTTCCCCTTGATTAACAGGGCCTATGTTTAGATATCTGCCTGTGGGATGAGTTTGCAGATCTGCACTTCTGAAAACCACACAGTCAGTGTTTAGGCAATTCATACTGTCTCTTTTCTGGGGCAAGTATTATTTTCTCCCATTCCAAGTAGTCATACTGCTTTGAAATTTTCCTTTAGTCTCCATAGTAATCTTTTGACCTGGAAGTAATACAATCTAAAATATCTTCCTTATTTGTTCTGTAATCATGAATTCTATTGTCTTTCTTATTGTTTGATGATTGCAGAAGAAAATGCAAAAATTCTAGGTTAGCTCTAGAAATATAATATCCTTCTATTGCTAAATAGATACAAATTTTCTAACTGCAATCTCATATTCTCTGACTTTACAGGATCATTTGGAGAAGAAGGTAGATTGATCATAGAGTGCTTCCTTGTCAGACTGTGTCAAGTTGAGGAGGCCACACTGCTGTTTACACATAGTTATTCAGACTCACAAATATTTTCTGTTCGTGGTGACCCTACTCTCTAATCTTCTCATATTCTAGCAAGCAAAGATGAACAACATAGAGAAAAAAAATCATAAACATTAATTATTGTTTGAAGTTGATTAATCAATTAATAAGCACTCATTAAGCACTTCCTACATGTCAGGAACTATGCTAAATATGGGATAGAAACACAGAACACTTACCTCAAGGAGTTTACATTCTCTTGGAATGTAAAGAATTAAGCTTGAAGGTAATAGAAATTAAGCAAGGGTATGTGTGGGAGTGGGAGAAAGCAAAGTTGGAGAGAATAAGCAGGAGAATGATTGTGAAGTGTACCTAGGTTTAAGAAACAATGCCAATAGATATGCAAATTATCCTATTATTACACATACATACAAACATAAATGATAGATCTGGTAAGGAAAATGAAGGTCATGTAAAATTTTCCTTCCTCATTTTGCACATGCAGAAATTGAAGTAATGTGTAAATAAATGACTGGTATCAAGAAAACACCAAACACAGACTGCCAGGTAAAGTTTTTACATTATAGTACTGGAACTGGAACTGAAACTTAAACTTTAACCCTCTCATTCTGTCAGGTTATTCTCTGTGGTCGGATTGCTTACTGAGGGAAAGCAAATTAGTCTCTGAAGGATAAAGTAAAAAGGGGGTCCCAAGACCAATGAGTGTTCAATCACCTTAAAATTATTAATTCCTGTCATTTCTTACTGTGATCATATTGTTTGCTTTCATATTGTTAAAGAAAAATCAGCTTTTTAATCCCTAAGGACCCAATACTTGGTAAAAGCAGATGTCCAATATTTTAGAAAAAGGATAGAATAGATATCAAGGACTAAAATGTCAAAAGGAAAGGCAGGGCAGAATGGCTGGAAAATGCTTCAGAATGAAATTCTGAACACAGAAGTGAAGAATTACAAAGAGAAGTAAAGACAGCAGATGTCTGAAGAAATGGGATATTTGCTAAGCAACTTTGATTAAAAAAATAAAGAAAATGGAAGGTCAACAGAATTTGCTCTTTGGAGATCATCAGTAATTAATACAAGTATGACTTCTATCTTAACCTCAAGAAAGAGACGTTAAAACAAATAAGAACTCCAAATCTCCAGATGATATTCCCAATATTTATGACTTTATATTAACATGATCCTTGGTAATGCTAAGTGATTGAATACTAGCTATTTGAATAGGGTATGGAAATAATTTCCTAAAAATTCAGTCTATGTGAGGGAAAAATAACACTAGTATTAAAACTAATAATCAGTAAGAAAAGAATTGGAGACTCTTCTATGGTGAAGTGCAAAGAGCTTAGGATGTAGAATCAAAGAACTTTGGTTCAGTTCCTGACTTTGAACCTACTGTACAAATTTGTACAAGTGACTTAGCCTCTCTAAAGTTTAGTTTCCCTTATTATATAAGGGCTTGGACTAGATTGCTTCTGCATTTCCTCCTAGCTCTAAATGGCTCATCCTACTTTCCTAACAACAACTAAAATATTTGGAGATTCTAGTATGTTCCCTGAGTACTTGGAAAGAAAATGTAAAAATACTTTAAAATGGTATAATAGCATTCCCGATTTTATTGTTGTTCAGTCATATCATTTGTGTCTGACTCTTTGTGACTCCATTTGGGGTTTTCTTGGCACAGATACTAAAGTGGTTTACCATTTCCTTCTCCCACTCATTTTGGGTGAAGTGACTTGCTCAGGGTCACACATGCAGTAAGTGTCTGAGAATGGATTTGAATTTAGAAAGATTAGTCTTCCCGACTCCAGACTCATCTCTCTATTCACTGTACCACCCAGTTGCCCTTTATTCCTAAAACCTCTATATTTTACCTTTGTAAGATCTCTGTTGGAGTATATGTTCAGTTCTGGGAATCACAGTTTAATAAGGACATTGATGAGAAACAGAGTACTTAAAGGGCAACCAGAATTGTTTGCTTTGAGATGCATTGAATCTCCCTCCCTTTGGATGTCTTCAAGTAGATGCTTAGTTGGTCTCTTGTCAGATATGTTAAAATGAGGATTCCTTTGTTTATGTTTTATTTGGACTAAATGACCACCAAGTTCCCTTGCAACTCTAAAATTCTTTAATGCTGATTCTATACTTGTGCTTGCTATTGGGGAGAACTTTTTTTTCTTACTGTCCTAAGCAAGTTTATACAACATACATAAAAATAATGAGAAATTATTATTATACAAGAGCAGTTTCACAAAGTATACACATTATGAGGAAATTGTTTTTTTGGTCACAATTTGTGATTTTTATATCTGTAGAATACTTCCAGGTAGTCCTCTAGCAAAATAGAACAGCACCACCTCTGCACCCTCCCATTTTAGAGAGATGCCTGTGGCATTCATAGAGAGGTGAAATGACCTACCCAGGGGGATATAGGTACAATGTGTCAAAGGCAAGACTAAACCTAGTTCCTCTTGTCTCTGAAGTGCTCTCTGTCTCTCTCTGTCTCTGTCTGTATGTCTTTTTTTTCTGTCTCTGTCTATCTTTCTCTATGTCTGTCTCTCTTTCACTCTGTCTCTCTGTCTTTCTCTTTTTTTCTGTCTCTGTCTCTCTCTCTGTCTCTCTCTGTCTCAGTCTCTCATGCAATACTGTCTTTCATCATATAGTTTGGCTTGTCAAAAGTCTTCCTTCATTCCCTATATTTAGCCTTCCATTTAAAAATTAGCAAAAACAATAATCACAACAGAAACAAATATGGTAATTTTAATGGTCTTAATTTATCAAGCAATTGGATTTGTTATTCAGTAATCAAACATGAAAATCATCTGCTGTTACAAACAACTGAATGAAAAACTTCAGAGGTTTCTAGATATCCTTAGTACTCATGTAGAACTCCCTCTCTAATTGTCAACTTTTAAATACAATGATCAAAATTCTACTGCAAGCAGTAGTGGGTTAGTAAAATGATTGACAACCACTCTCCAAAAATATATGTAAAGTATATTTTTAAAGTTAATCTTTTAAGCCTATTAACATCTTCTCCATCATTTTTTTTTTTTGCTTTTTGGAAATGCAGTTGGGGCTAAATGACTTGCCCTAGATCACATGGCTTGGAAGTGTTAAGTGTCTAAGGCCAGATTTGAACTCAGGTCCTCTTGACTCCAGGGCCAGTGTTCTATTCACTTCACCACCTAGCCACCCCATCTCCATCATTTTCTTAAGTCAACAATCAACAAGTAAATTAAGTTCTCATTTGTAGCATTTACTAATTTTGAAGCTGCAATTATTCACACTGAAAATTTAAAAACTGGCACTTTAGTATGGCTCTTTATATCCTGGTACATCCTAGTGCAGAAAGAATGAAGTAAATATATGAAAACTTTCACAATTAGGGGTCTAAACTCCTTGGTAATGAGAGTTTTTAGGGTCATTATAGTTAATGGCAAATACATCAGTAAAGAAAAAGAGGGAAAGAAGGGCTTTTTTTTTCTATCTGAGCAAAGAAAATTGGGAAATGATTCTAAATGTCATTGGGAAATGTTAGGTTTCTGTTTTAAAAGCAAATGAGAGGGGCTATTAGGAGAGCTCCCAAGCAATGTCACCGATACAGTCTATGAAGTAGGGCCAGGTACCAGATGTGAAAACAGTCCATTTGGTCAACGGAAGTCAATACCCATTCTAGCACTGAACCTGTGCAAATCATCAAAATGTCTATTACTTAGTGGTTCAGACTGATAACATAGAGCAGATGCTGACTTTTAGTGAAGAAAATAGGTTGCAGAGTAAGCAACAGAAGTTTCTGTTTAACTGCCTGTGAAGAACTGATTTGAAATAACTGTTTTTATGGATCGTTGAAACTGAGATGGTTCTGGAAGGTCTCTTCTCAGAGGGAGTTCTAATTTGGCTTAATCACAGAGCAGTTTAAAAGGCTTTTGGACACAAATCCCAGATGGAATCACACAACCCCCTCAAACTGCCAATATATAATCCTTTTGGTACTATGTCTTCTTTGGGGAAGGAAGGATATGTGGTTTCCTTTAAACTGAGTCCAGGACATTTCAAAATCTCTGTGTTTCCTGAAATCATTCTTTTAGCTCAACTATTTCATAAAACAAGGCAGTTAGGTGACCCAGTGGATTGAGTACCAGTAGTAAAGCCAGGGAAATTCATCTTCCCAAGTTCCAATCTTAGCTATTACTTAGCTGTGTGACCCTGGGCAAATCACTTAACTTTGTGTGCCTCAGTTTTTTCATTTGTAAGATAAAATCGAGTAGGAAATGGCAAACTCATCCAGTATTTTTACCAAGAGAATCCCAAAGGGATCACAAAAAGCGGGATACTGAAATGATTGTACAAGCTTCATACCAAAGGACACATAATTAGCATTATCTCTGTTCGCTTTCATAGTCAGTATTGTCTTCTCAAGTAGATTAAGAACACTTAGAGTGTGGACAATGTCCAGTGCTTTTTGTGTGTCCCCTATAATTTCTAGCAAGGTGAATATTTGTGGACTGAATGATCAATATCAATAAAACTTCCATATTACATTTCTTTTAGGCATAAGATGCTATTACACTATTCTCCACTATTTTTACTTTTCTTTCCAAGTACCCAAAGAGCATACCAAGAAATACCATAATTTTAGTTGTTGTTAGAATAGTAGGATCAGTCACTTAGAGCTTGGGAGGAACTTTGGAGGCAACTCAGAACAGCTTCCTTATTTTGCATCAGGGAAAACTAAGCCTTTCCTTGTTCCTGGAATCTTTGTCCCTCTTAATCAATGCAAGATGGCATCAGCTATTCTTTGACTGCCTTATATTAAATTGACTCTATGTTAAGTTTGCAATATCCTTCAACCCTTAGATCTTTTTTAAGAAAACTGTTGTCCACCTATGGTTCCTCTATCTTATATTTGTACAGCTGATTTTTGTACCCCAGTGCACTTTACATTTACCATTATTGAATTATATGTTATTAGATCCTGTATAACATGCTAGCCCAGAGAGGTTATCAAACTATAGCCCAAGAACCAAATCCAATCTACTCTTTTTTTCTCTCTATTACCCTAGATATAAGAATAGGTTTCTCATTTTAAGATACAATATTTTAAAAATGTATGAACAGAAGTGAGGATTTTAGCAAGATGGCAGAGGAGGTCAGAAACCTTTTGGCTCTCCAAATTTCCTCCACAAAAAAGACAGTACATCACCTCAGAGCAGCAGAAATAAACACCAAGTAAAGCACTTGTCCTCTTAAGACAGTTTAAGAAGACCCTAGGAAAGATCCAAACTCCAGGGGATGATGTTTGGCCCGAACGAAGTGCAAACATCTTCAGGCTGACTCTGTGGAATCAACAAATTACAAGTCCTGGGGACTGCTGGATTGAGATGCAGTTTCATACTTAGAAACTTTCACCTCAAAAATTCTGTGTGCGTGTGTGTGTGTGTGTGTGTGTGTGTGTGTGTGTGTGTGTGTGTGTGTGTAGTGGAGAGTCTCATGACTTAGCAAGAGAAGATTGAAGGACCTTCCACTGTCAAGGAACACCAAGAAGAGCTCTGCTGATCAGATGCACCCCTGACTGTGACTCTGGGGAGAAAGAGGTAGCACATACCTGGTGAGTGTTATAGTGAGGAGTGGGGAACCTGATGACTTTGGGCACTTGCAGGAGAACAGAGGCCCTGGTTTCAGTTCCAGGACAGAGAGGACAGCTGTAGTTTGCAGCCAATGGAGGGTCTGCAGGGAGAAAGATCATCTATGGGATGAGTGACTGGAGGCCCTAGCTGTGAAGTGGAGAGGAGTGGAAAATGGAGTGGAGAGGAGAACCCAAGTTTGGGCTCCAAGACAGACTTAAGAAAAGAACAATTAGAAGGACCTGAAACTTGGAGCATCATTCCCCATACCTTGGGACTACAACTTGATTACAATAATAGCTGCTAAAAGACAAAGCAGAACAAGAAAAATGAACAAATAAAATGAATAAGCAAAGGAGAAAGAACTCAACCACTAGCAGTTACTATGGAGTTAGAGAAGATATAGGCTCATATTCGGAGAAAGATAATGGAGCTAAAAAAGCAACTCCTTTTTCAATAAAGAACAAAAATGTAAAATGGTGTCAAGCACAAAAAGAGTACTTGGAAGAACTTAAAAAGAATTTTGAAAATCAAATAACACAAACCAAGGAAAAATTTGAAAAAATATATGTGCAATCAAAGAAAATTAGGAAAATTCTAAAAAAGAAGTCAGCCAACTGGAAATAGAGAATCATAAACTTAATGAAGTAAATAATTTCTTTTTTTTTTAAAGCAATCGGAGTTAAGTAACTTGCTCGAGGTTACACGGCCTTTATTTCTGGGTGTGGTGCTAAGTATCTGAGCCTGGATTTGATCCCCAGGTCATCCCAACATTGGAAAAATAATATATTGTTTCCTTTTTAACCCATTCCTGATGAGAATAAGGTTCCAGCACTATCTACCTCCCCCCCACTAGCTTCTTTTGTATGATTTTTCCTTTTATGTGTCCTCTATCTGAGATGATTAGTCCTTTTTATCTGTCTGTACTCATTTTTATTTTTTTAGAATCACCCCCATCGTACTCAGCTCAGTCCAAATCTTTCTTTCAAACTATGCAAATAATGGTGACAATCATAAGAATACTGCTAATATATTCACATATATGAAGTAAAAAAGTTTGACCTCATTGATCTCTTATAACTGGTCACTAACATTTATCTTACATTTCTCTTAGATGTTATATGTTGAATTTTCCCTTGAGTTCTATTTTCTTTTCCCACAAAAAGCTGAAAGTCTTTGAATTTGTTAAATGTGCATTTCTTCCCCTTCTCAGGATTATACTTAACTTTGCTGGGTAAATTGCCCTTGGACATAACACCATCTCTTTTCCTCTACATAATATACTATTCTAAGATCTTCAAAGTAGTATCTGCTATGTCTCATGTAATTCTTATTACATTGGGGAGAGAATAAAGGAGGGTCTCTTAGAGGAGTGGATAGGTTAAGGAATAGGAAGGCAAAGTAGCAGGTAGAAGTAAAGCAAAGGAGTGAAGAGAGATAGGGTAAATAAGGTCAGAAGCACAGTGAGAAAAAAAATTGGAGGGAGGAAAATGCACAACAAACAATTGTAGCCTAGAATGTAAATGGGGCAATTTACCCATAAATGTAAATGAATAGCATATTAAAAGTTTAAATTCAACAATATGTTGTTTTCAGAAAGCATTATAAAAATAAGAGATAGATGCAAAGATAAAATGAAGACAGGAGCAGAGTTTAGTATGTTAAAAAAAAAAGCAAGTATAGGAATCATGATCTCAGACAAAGTTAAAGTTAAAATAGATTTAATCTAAAGTGAAAAACAGAGAAATTATACTATGTGTCACCAATATTATTCTATACTGTTTTAGATAATTCAAAATATCTTGACAGTATAAAATACCTGAGCATATACCTGCCAAAACAGGCATAGTAACACAAACATAAAACACATTTTATACAAATAAACTCAGAACTAAATAACTATAGTAATATTTATTGTTCATGGGTAGGTAAAGTCAATAAAAATGACAATTTTACCTAATTAAGGTATTTATCCAATGTGGTATGCATTTAATCTAATCCCAATTAGATTACTCAGTTAGAAAAATAATAACAAAGTTTATTTGTTTTCTTGTATAAATAAGACCTATGTAGCCAAGAATGGAAGGAATGCACAAAATTGGTGGGGGGGAAGAGGGGAGAGGAACAATTCCATAGACAATTTTTCATGTAGGATGTGATTTGGATTGGAATATTACTGTGGTGTAGGAAATGATGACCTTGTTGATTTAGAAAAACATGGAAAGACTTGGACTTAACGAAGGAAGATACAATCCATTTTCAGAAAAACAAGATAGGAGGAAATAAGCATAGCACGGTCTTACAGATATGTGTATGTATCTATATGTGTATGTTTATAGATACCTCTATGTGTGTGTGTGTGTGTGTGTGTGTGTGTGTGTGTGTATTCACACTTAATTATAGCCTTTTGTAGGGTGGTTGAGGGGAAGGGGGAAATAAAGTAAAAAGTGCACAACAAAGAACAAAAAACAACAAGTAAGCAAAGAAAAGCTGTGTGGTTCTGAAAACAATGTGTAGTATTTATTTTATAGGTTTTCTTGAAATGGAAATTTATTGTTTTATATTAAATCCTCTCTTGTGGGCTTCTGTGTACATGGCATTTTCCCCTCATTTTGTGTTTAAGTTTAAAATATAAAAATTACAAAAATCAACAATAAAATTTAAGATGACATTCTACTTCACTAACCACACAAAAAGAGATGGTGGGCTAGCATTATCCCACTAACCAATCCTTCTCTAGTTTACAGAAATTCTTTTGGAATATGACTTTCATCCAACTGGTTAGATATTTCTCTCAACTTTGCATCATCTACAAATTAAATAGGCATACCATCTATAGCTTTAGTCAATTACAAAATATTCAACATCACAGAGCCATGTATAGAGACCTCTTACTCAGACTTTTTGCCATGTTGGAAATAAATCATTAAAAATTAATTATTCTTTGAGTCCAGCCAACCACCCTTTTTCACATCCTATATATATTTTATATTTTTTTACAACATTTTACACTAAAAGATTATATGATAACTCATCAAAAGCTTTGCTACAATGTAGATAAACTATATCTGCATCATTCTAATCTTCAACTATTTAGTAATCCTGTCAAAATAGAAATGAGGTTAGTCTGGCATGATTTGTTCTTTATGAAAGCATGTTGGTTCTTTTTTATCATCACAGCTCTTTCTTGATATTTACCAACTGTATCTGTAATCATCCTTTGTAGAATTTTCCCAGCAATGGAAGGTAAGTTGACTGGCTTATAGTCTGCATCTTCTGTTCTCTTCTCTGTTTTCTTTTTAATTAAGATATTTGTCCTTCTCTAATCTTATTTATTGTATCTGTCCTGTTTTCAATGAGCTTTCAAATGACCCTGAAATCACAGAAGCCAGTTATTTCAATACCCATTTAGGTAGTTCTCCTGGGTCAGCTAACTAGCATTCATTAAAGTCAGGTAATTGCTTTCTATTTATCTCTTTATTTATCTCAAGTATCAACTACATGCTACTCATTTTTATTCTGCTATTTCCAATATGAAGGCCATTTTCCTTGTCAGAGAAAACAGAATCAGAAAAAGAACTAAATAGTACAACTATATTGTCAATTATCATCATACCATCTCCTCCCTAACCAAGATTCTATATCTTTTAAAATTCATTAATTTGCATTTCTTTTTTAAAAAATTAGTTCTTTATTAAGTTGTTCATTTACTTTTAGTTTACAAGATTCACTATCACAATTCTTTGAATTTCAATTTTTTTCCCCCACTCTCCATTCCCTCCCCCCCGTCCCACCCCAATGGCATCATACAATCAAGTATAGGATCTACAAGTACTTTCACATTGGACATCAGCTGGTTACATAGAAAAATTGTAATGGATGGGATGAACAATGGAAAAAAGGAAACAAAACCAAACAAGAAAAAGAAAGGCAGAAGGTAGTATGTTTCAATCTGCATTCAAACTCTGTTCATTTTAGTTCTTTATCTGAATGTAGACATCTCTCTCCATCACGAGTCTTTTGGAGTTGACTTATATCCCTGCATTGATGAGAAGAGTCCAGTCTATCAAAGTTGGTCATCACACATACATTGTGTCTGTAATTGTGTAAAAATTTCTTCTGCTTCTGCTCTTCTCACTCAGCATCAGTTCGTATAAGCCTCTCCAGGTAGATATGAAGTCCATCTGCTCTTCGTTTCTTATGGTGCAATAGTATTCCATTATGTTCATATACCATAACTTGTTTAGCCATTCCCCAATTGATGAGTATCCCCTTAATTTCCAATTCTTTGCCACCACAAAAATAGCTGCTATAAATATTTCTGTATATATGGGTCTTCCTCCTTCTTCTGTGATATCTTTGGGATACAACCCTAGAAATGGTACTGCTGGGTCAAAGGATATGAAATTACTTATAGCCCTCTGAGCATAATTCCAGATTGCTCTCCAGAATGGCTGAATCAGTTCATAACTCCACCAATAATGCATTAGTGTTCCAATTTTGCCACATCCTCTCTAGCATTTGTCATTTTCCTGTTTTGTCATCTTAGTCAATCTGACCAATGAGATGTGGTACCTCAAAGTTGTTTTGATTTGCATTTCTCTAATCAGTAGTGCTTTAGAGCATTTTCTCATATCCTTATAGATATCTTTAATTTCTTCCTCTGAAACCTGCCTGTTCATATCCTTTGATCATTTAGCAATTGGGGAATGACTTGTTTTCTTATAGATTTGACTCAATTCTTTGTACATTTTAGAAATGAGGTCTTTATCAGAGACATTGTTTGAAAAAAATTCTTTCGCAATTTTCTACTTCCCTCTAAATCTTGGTTACATTGGCTTTGTTTGTACAGAAGCTTTTCAATTTCATGTAATCAAAATGATCTATTTTGCATTTTATAATGCTCTCTCATTCTTGTTTGGTCATGATGTCTTCCCCTCTCCATAAATCTGATAAGTAAACTATTCCTTGTTTTCCCAAATTGCTTACAATATCATCCTTTATACCTAGATCATGCACCCATTTAGACTTAAATTTGGTATACCATGTTAGATAATGGTCTCTGACCAGTTTCTGCCATACTATATTCCAGTGTTCCCAGCAAATTTTGTGAAATAGTTAGTTCTTATCCCCAAAACTGGAGTCTTTGGGTTTATCAAAGAGTAGATTATTGTAGTCATTGACTGCAGAGATAACCAAGGTCCTACATCTTTTAAAATTCATTAATTTGCATTTCTTAAGTGTCCATTAGTTGGTTGTTGTCCTTTGTACACAAAGAGGACCAAAATGGTTTCATTATGTCAGATAAACAGTGTGTATGACTATTGACTGTTCAGACCAATATGAGCTCAGAAGGCTCTATCAACCACAAGTCTGTCACAAATAGTCCATATGAATATTTGTAATGGAGATGTATCTAAATTTGTGTATCTCCTATTTCTTTTAAGCTAATACAACTCAGCTTTGCTCATAGATTATATAGCACCTTATTAGTGTCTTCCAGGTCTCACAACCAATTTCAAAGTTCTTCAGGAAGACCTTGAAAATGTCCTTGTTTTGATTCTTCTGACCTCCATGTGACCACTTCCCTATGTGAGCTCTCCATAACATGGTTATTTAGCCAAATATACATTAGGCATCAGAAAAAAAAATGACCAGTCTATAAGAGTTGTGCTCTCTGCAGCAGGGTTTGAATGTTTGGCAGTTCAGCTGGAGAAAGTAATTCAGTTCCAAGTACCTTACCTTACATGTGATTTTTGGAATCTTCCTAAGGCAATTCAAAAGAAAACAATTCAGTTTCCTAAAATTTCACTGGTATATTATCCAGTTTTCACAGGCATACAACAATGAGGTCATTACCGTGGTTCTGTAGACCTTCAGTTTGGGGGGAGGGGACAACCAAAACCTCTTCTCTCCTACAATTTCCTTTAGAGTGTCACAAATACTGAGCTAACTCTAGCAATGTATGTTTTAACCTCATCATCTATGTGTACATCCCTGGAAACTATACTGCCAAGGTAAATGAATTTATTAACAGCATTCAAAATTTCTCCATTTGCTTTAATTAATGGTTCCATATATGGATGATGTGGTGCTGGATGGTGTAGGATCTCTATTTTCTTGTGTTAATTATCAGGCCTAAATTAGTACAAGCAGCAGATAATCAATACATAGCCTGTTGCATCTTAACTTCATAGGTTGCATTGAAGTGCATAATCTGCAAACAAAAAGTCACACACCAACTCTCCCTCTAAGTCAGTCTTAACTTTTTCAGGTTGAATAATCTGCTGTCAGTCTGGTACTTAACCTTGATGCAATTTTCATCTTCAGTGAATGTATCTGACATCATCACTGGGAACATCATGCTAAAAATCATGGGAGTAAGCACACAACTGTGCTTTATTTCCCTAGTGATTGAAAAAGCACAAGAGTATACTCCACTATCTAGAACTCATGCAAGCATGTCATTATAAAACTAACATGTAATACAGATGAACTTCTATGGGTAACAAAATTTTGCTATGATCTTCCTTAAGTCTTCATATTTGATGTTATCAAAAGCCATGGTCAGCATCATTTTTATGTCATTAAAGAAAGTTGGTAGAACACCTTCATATATTTTTTCCAAATAGTTTATATGTTATTGGAATTAATTTTTTTAAGCAATCAGGGTTAAATAACTTGCTCAAGGTTACATGGCCAGTTATTTCTGGGTGTGGTGCTGAGGGTCTGAGCCCGGGATTCGATCTCCAGGCCATCCCAACACTGGAGCCAGTGCTCTTACTCGCTGAGCCACCTGGCTGCCCCTAAGCAATTGGGCTTAAGTAACTTGTTCAAGGTTACATGGCCAGGTGTTTCTGGGTGGGTGCTAAGTGTCTCAGCCCGGGATTTGATCTCCAGGTCATCCTGACACTGGAGCCGGTGCTCCTACTCACTGTGCTACCTGGCCACCCCATTGAATTAATTTTTCTTTAAATGTTTGGTAGAATTCACTGTAAATCCATCCAGCCCTAGAGATTTTTTTCTTTAGGGAATTCATTGATGGCTTGTTCAATTTGTTTTCTTAAATAGGGTTATTTTCTATTAATCTGGACAATTTATATTTTTCTAAATATTACTCCATTGCACTTGAATTATCAGATTTTTTGACATGCAGTTTGGCAAAATATCTCTTAGTTATTGCTTTACTTTCCTCTTCATCAGTGATGAATTCACCCTGTCACTTTTGATACTAGTAATTTGGTTTTGTTCTTTCTTTTTATTAATCAAATTAACCAAATGTTACCTATTTTATTTTTTCATAAACCAGTCCTTAGTTTTGTTTATCACTTCAATAGTTTTCTTACTTTCAATTTTATTAATTCCTCCTTTGAGTTTCAGAATTTCTGATTTGATAGGCAAGTAGGGACTTTTTAATTTGTTCATTTTTCTAATTGCTTGTCCAATTCATTGATCTCCTTCTTTATTTTATTCATGTTAGTATTTAGAGACATAAAGTTCCCTGTAAGTACTGCTTTGGCTACATCCCATTAATTTTGATATGTTCTCTCATTATTGTCACTCTCTTTGATCATACTATTGATTGTTCAAGGGAATTAATGAAAAGAAATGCAGAGGAAGGTAGCCTAGCTATACCAGATCTAAAATTGTATTATAAAGCAGAAATCATCAAAGGTACTTGGAACTGGCTAAGAAAAAGATTGGTATATCAGTGGAAAAGTTAGGTACAGAAGACTCAGCAGGCTATGATTATAGTCATCTATTTTTTTTATAAACCCAAAGATGCCAGCTTCTGGAATAAGTAATTACTATTTGACAAAAACTGCTGGGAAAACAGAAAATAATATAGTAGAAACTAGGCATAGACCTACATATACCAAGATAAAGTGAAAATGAATACTTGATTTAGACATAAAGGGCAATAATATAAACATATTAGGAGAGCAAGAAATAGTTTACCTGTCATATCTAGGGAGAAGGGAAGACTGTATGAACAAACAAGAGATAGAGAACATTATAAAATGCAAAATGGATAACTTTGATTACCTTAAATTTTTTTTAAATTTTGTTCTATAAACAAAGCCAATGCAACCAAGATTAGAAGGGAAACAGAAATCTGGGAAATAACTTTTAAACTCAGTGTCTCTGGTAAAGGCCTCATTTCCAAAATATATAGAGAACTGAGTCAAATTTGTAAGAATGTAAGTCCTTCCCCAATTGAAAAATGGTCAAAGGATATGAACAGGCAGTTTACAGAGGGAGAAATTAAAGCTCTCTATAGTCATATGAATGTTCTAAATCACTATTGATTAGAAAAGTGCAAATCAAAACTCTGAGGTAGCACATCACACCTATTGGATTGGCTAACATGACTAAACAGGAAAATGAAAAATGTCGGAGAAGATGTGGGAAAATGGGAACACTGATGCATTGTTGGTGGAGTTGTGAACTGATCCAACAATTCTGGAAAACAATTTGGTACTATATGGAAAGGGCAACCAAACTGTGCATACCCTTTCATCCATCAATACCACTTCTAGATCTATATCCCAAAGAGATCATAAAAATGGGGAAAGTACCCACATGTACAAAAATATTTATCCAGCTCTTTTTGTGGTGGCCAAGAATTGGAAATTGAGGGGATGTCCATCAATTGGGGAATGGCTGAACAAGTTGTAGCATATTAATGTAATGGAATACTATTTTTTCATAAGAAATGATGAGTAGGCCAACTTCAGTCGAACCTGGACTTACACGAACTAAGTAAAGTGAGCAGGAAAACATTGTAGACAGTAATGTCAACATTGTTCAATGACTAACTTTTATAGACTTAGCTTTTCCCAGCAATACAATTACCTAAGACAATTACAAAAGACTCAGATGGAAAATGCTATCTACATCCAGAGAAAGAACTATGGAATCTAAATGCACATGGAACCATAATATTTTTTTTCATTTTTTTTCTTTCTTCTGGTTTTTCCCATTGGTTTGAATTCTTCTTTCCTACATAATTAATGTGGAAATATGTTCAACATGGTTGTACACCTATGGCCTATACCTGATTACACATCTTCTTGGGGAGGAGAAGGAAAAGGGGGAGAAAATTTAAAACTCAAAATTTTATAAAAGTGAATGTTGTAAACTAAAAATAAATTAAATTATCAATTGTTGTTTGACACACTCATTCTTTAGGATTAGATTATTTATTTTCCAATTAATCTTATTCTATCTTTCCATGTCCCTTTATTACTTGTAATTTTATCACATCATGCTCTGAAAAGGATGTATTTAAAATTTCTGTCTTTTTGCATTTGATTGTGAAGTTTTTGTGTCATAATACAGTCAGTTTTTTTTTTCTGTAAGTGCTATGCACCACTGAGAAAATGTTATATTCCTTTCTATTCCATTCAATTTTCTTCAGATGTCTATCATATCTAACTTTTCTAAAAATCTGCTCACCTCCTTAAATTCTTTCTTGTTTATTTTGTGGCTAGTTTATCTAGTTATGAGAGAGTGAGGTTGAGGACCCCCACTCGTAAAGTTTTGCTGTCTATTTCTTCCTGCAATTCACTTTGCTACTCTTTCCTCTAAGAATTTGGATGCTATAGCACTCAGTGTGTATTTGTTTGTTATTGATATTGCTATATTTTCTATGATGTATTTTTAGCAAAATGTAGTTTTCTTCCTTATCTATTTAGATCTATTTCTACTTTTGCTTTGTCAGACATCAACATTGCTATCCTTGCTTTGTTTTTTTTCCCTTCATTTGAAGCATAATATATTCTGCTCCAGTCTCTTGTGTTTATTCTGTGTGTATCTCCCTGCTTCAGATGTATTTCTTGTAAAGAACATGTTGTAGGATTATGTTTTTTAATCCACTTCTATTTTTTGCTTCTATTTTATGGGAGATTTCATTTCATTCATATTCACAGTTATGATTACTAACTGTGTATTTCCCTCCATCCTCTTTAACTCTGTACATTTCTGTCTCCTTTAACCCCGTTTTGACAACTGCTTGTCTCAATCTGCCCTCCCTTCTATCAGCCCCCTGCTTTTTCTTTTCCCCTTCCCTTCCTACTTCCCTATGGTGTAAGATGTATTTCTTTAGCCAACTGAGTGTGTATATCATTCCCTCTTAGAACCAAATCCAATGAGAATAAGGTTCAAACAATGCTCATCCCCTTCTTTCTCTCTACTATAATAGGTCTGACATGCTACTTGATGTGATATAATTTATGACATGCTACCTCCCCCTTTCCTCTTCCCCCAGGACAATCCTTTTTTTTTAACCCCTTAATTCATTTTTATCATCCCATTAAAGTCAACTTATACTCACACTATCTTTCTAAGTATGCTTCTTGTAACTGATCTCATAGAGATACAGTTCTTAAGAGTTACAAGTATCATCTTTCCATGTGTATCAACAATGAAGTATTCACAATGCCTATGGTAACTATAAATATGCTGATATGATTATTAATCAAATTAAATTATTTTTAAATTATTTATTATTATTATAAATTAATCAAATTAACTTATTTTAAAAAATTAATCAAATTAAACAAAATATACCAGGCTCTCTACATGGGGAATAAAGCTAGAACATTTATTAAAATACCAGAAAACTGAGTCCCCAAACCAGAAAGTCAAAGCCATCACAGTAGTTATGAAGTTGGCACATGTTGTTAATGTGGTAAACACCCACATTCTCAAGCCTTCAAAACAGAACAGGCTATCTCAGGCAAAGGTCCTCCTCTCCTCACTCATGACCACTGCTCATCCTCCAGGAAACATGCTCCCAGCAGCTCCAGCCCCTCACAGTTCTCATCCCTGGATGTCCTCATCAAGAGTCCTTAGCAGAAATTCTGGCTGGCTCAAAAAACAAGAGTTTGAGGTGCCACTGCTGAGGCTGCCAGTGCTGCTGCTGCCTCCACACACACTCTAGCTTGGTTTCTGCTTCCTCTTGTCCAACCCCTTCCTGCTATGTCAGCAAATTCAAGGGGCATGGAAGAACTTTAAATCCCACAATCCTTACATTCAGCCCCAAGATCTTTCATGTCCCTTACTTGGCAAAAATACATTAACAATACATTTCATTACATAGGTTAATATGAGTTTTTGGAGTAACTGGTGTCAACAGAATTTTACAACAATATAACGAGGATAGCACACAATAAACACAAAAAAACAATATTTTAGGGTGGGGCTTGAGCACAATCTCCCCATTATTCCCCCTTGAACAAATAGGGCCCCAAAATCTTGGGGTAAGGAGTGAAGGTCTCTTCTTCCATGGCTACTTGCTGCTGAAATCGGACATAGAGCTGTCTCTGTCCCAAGGGGTGCCATTTGAGAGGTCAATTTTTAATGTGCTTGATGCCAGGTCCAGGGGTGACACATCACAGTTGCAGACAGGGGGTGACATTCAGCTTAAGCTATCAGGCATCTACAGGGGCAGGATACCAAGCCTGCAGAAACAAATCTAGCAAACAAGATGAACAGACAAAAAGCCAAGAAGAAGCAAAGAAACAATAACCAGACTACTGTAGCCTCACTCACGGTAGAATATATGAGTTAAGGGTACAATTTTGTAATCATCTTCTCTGGAATAAACAAGAGTTATAGTGTTATCCCTTCCATGTGCTATAATCTGCACAGCCTTTGGAACATCATCTGGCTTCCATTTTACCCATACTTTAGCTCCCGATTTTATTCTGTCAGTAGAACCAAATCCTTCAGTTCCTGATAGTTATTTTGGAACAGGGTCAGTTGTTACAAGTGGTATTGTTTTACAAGGAATGATAAGCCCTTGAACTGTCCTATCATTTTTACAAATCATTATGGGCCCTTCATTTAAATTAGGGAATGTCATAACAATTTCTCCCTGATAATTAGAATCTATTACTCCAGCCAATACATGTATTCCTTGACCTGCTAATCCTGATTTGGGTAAAATCTGTCCAAAGTGATTTTTAAGGATTCTTATGCATATCCCAGTGGAGATTTTTTTTTATTTCTTTTCTGTCCAACCAAAAGTCCTCTAAACAATGTAAATCATACCCTACCAAACCAGATGTTCCTGGGTACAGTGCTGGGACATCTGGCCTAAAAGGCCAATACTCAATATTTGGGATCTTAAGTGTTTGTTGTTTTCTAATTTGCAGATTTGGGGTCATCATTCTGGCTAGAGGTGTACTTCTTCCCAATGGTCTATTATTCAAATTAAGTAAAGCCATGACCAAATTATCTTTCCAATGTTGATACGAATTATTGGAAATTAACTTCCTTAGCTATTCTTTCAATAATCCATTCATTCTTTGAATATATTGTTAAACCAATATGGGGTCTGCAATCTCCTCTGTATATTTCTATAATCTGGGCTGGGGCTCAGCCTATTTCCTATTCTCCCTGAAGATAGAGCAAACTTGGATACAATGATTCAGATTCAGGAGTACCTACAGGGGTAGTTCCTGCTTCCCTATTCATTCTAATGTTAAGTACCTTTTCTTGGTACATCTTATGCAGCTCTTCAGTTGACATACCATCTATTCTTCTAAAGTCCACCCCTGCTCTCAATACAGCAGTAAACAGTTCCCTTCTTGTTAGTCTATTTTGTCTTTGAATGCTCTGGCTGTTTACTCTTCTCTCTCAAGGAAATTTATCTTGTCCCCATTCCCCTAAGTCACTTAATTGTGAAATCTTATCCGGCACCTCCAAAAGAGGGTGCCCCATTTCTCCAATTAATAGAGTCAGAATTATGTACTTAAAAGTAGGAGGAGCTGTTTTCACAATGATATTTCTATGAGGAACTCCCGGGGGTGGGGGAGGGTATCATGATATGCATTTGCATCTCCAACCATGATAGCAGTTTTCATAACCTCTTCCTTTAGCTTTCTCATACCATCTCTAAGTGAGTACCAGGGTCTGTCTCCATCAGGCCACATAGAGTCAGTAGGATATTGTTTTCTGCATCCCTCTTCAGCTAAAGCTAACAGATTAGTTCTTTTGAGGCTTTCTCACATATGGTGATTCCTAAAAGGTTGGTGTACAAAATGATTCTGACTGATACTTATGAATTTTAAGCAATCCACACTGTACAGTGTTATTCCTCCAGTGCCTTCATCAGTGATTTTCACTATCCAAAACACTAAAGACTCTCCTGTTCTTTGGGTGAATCTACTCAATATATCAGTAATCTCAATTGAGTTGAGTGAAATCCTCAATTATCTCCCTGGACTCTGTTTGGCCCTGGTGGTTCTTCTGTCTTCCTATTCTTATGGGGAGAACTTCTACATTAGAAGACTCTTCATCTAACCTTGTTCCATTCTCCTCACACACATTCTCCTGGCAGCTGTAGGGGCAACTCTGCCCAGCCTGTACAAAAGTTGCATGAAGATTCCTTCTGCTAGTTTTGTGCTTCCTTTTAGTTTCATAAACAGTAGCTTGTTTCTGGACCACCTGAGTACCTCCAGTTTGTTCTTCTGAATGCTGTGGCACAGAAGAATTCACAGGCAAACCAGCTGACTCCCTAGCCATTTGAGCTTTTTCCTCTAGCAGCTTATCCCTACTTGTACACATAAGGCAATATCTAGTTAGTAAGACCCAGCCTCTCCTGCACATTCCTGCCAGTTCTTTGCCTGGTTCTATGGGTATTCCTTGCAAACATCTTTCCAAATCTCTGGGTTCTCCCTCTTTTAGCCTTGGTTCCCAGTCTTCACAGGGTGCTGTGCTTTTGGCCCATTCTCTGGCTAGAGAGGAATAAGGCAAATCCTCCCATCCTGGGAGAGCCATTTCTCCCTCTAAAGCCCCCCTGCTTCCAAATAGAGGCCTGGCATTTTTTGATCCCACCCTCATCACCAAATGTATCAACAATGCAGTATTCACAATGCCTACAGTAACTATAAGTATGCTGATATGGTTATTAATCACAAAATATACCAGGCTCTAGGGGTAGCTAGGTAGTGAGTAGAGAGTTAGCCCCGGAGTCAGAAGGACCCGAGTTCGGTTCTGGCCTCAGACACTTAACACCCACACACACAAAAAAATACTAAATGTGTAACCTTGGGCAAGTTGCTTAACCCCAATAGCCCTCCAAAAAGCTACATATATATAATCAGGCTTTAGCTTGCTTTCTGCTTCCTCTTGTCCCACCCCTTCCTACTACTTCAGCAAATTCAAGGGGCATGGAAGATCTTTATATCCCACAACCCTTACACCATGTAGGGATGTAAATTGTTTAACCTTGTTGAATACCATGTTTTGTTTTGTTTTTCTTTCCTGTTTACCTTTTTAAGCTTCTCCTGAATCTTTTACTTGAAGGTCAAATTTTTTGTTCAGCTCTGGTCTTTTCATCAGATGAGTCCTCCCATTTCATTGAATATCCATCTTTTCCCCTGAAAGATTATGCTCAATTTTTCTGAGTCATTTATTCTTGGTTGTAATCCAAGTTCCTTTGCCTTCTGGATTATTATATTCCAAGCATTTTGGTCTTTTATGTGAAAGCTGATAAATTCTGTGAAATCCTGAGTGTGACTCCTTAATCTTTGAATTGTTTCCTTCTGGTTGCTTATAGTATTTCCCCCTTGGCCTGATAGTTCTGTTATTTGGCTACAATATTCCTTGGAGTTTTCATTTTGGGAGCACTTTCAGGAGGTAATAGGTGGATCCTTTCAATAACTAGTTTACTCTCTAGTTCGAAGATATCAGGGAAGTTTGTCTTGATCCATTCTTGAAAATTCCTGTACAGGCTATCTTTTTGATCATGGCTTTCAGTCGTCTAATAATTCATAAATTATATCTCCTAGATCTATTTTTCCAGTTCAGTTGTTTTTCCAAAGAGATATTTTTTCATTTTCTTCTAGTTTTTCATTCTTTTGATTTTGTTGGACTTATTCTTGATGTCTCATAGGGTCATTTGCATCTACTGCGAAGTATAATTCTTAAGGAATCATTTTCTTTAGGTAGCATTTGTACTTCCTTTTCAATTTGACCAATTCTACTTTTTAGGGAGATCTCTTCTGGGAATTTTTGCACCTTCATTTCCATTTGGTCAATTCTATTTTTTGAGGAGATGCTTTCTTCAGTCACTTTTTGTGCTTCATTTTCCAAGATGTTGATTCTTTTTCATAATTCTCTTGCATAACTCTCATGTATTTTCCACATTATGCTTCTGTTTTTCTAACTTGATTTTTGCAATCCATTTTTGTACTCTTCTAAGAGGAATTTTTCAGATTTGAGACCAATTCATATTCTCATCTGAGGCTTCACTTGAAGATATTTTGACATTGTTGTCCTCCTCTGGGTTTGTGTTTTGATCTTCCCTGTCTCCACAGTAGCTTTCTGTGGTCAGGGCTCCTTGTTTTGCTCATTTTAAAGGCTGAGCTTTGCCTCCAGAGTGTAGGGATCACTGCCCCAAACTTCTTGCACTGGAGTTCAGGGATGTGGTAACTGGCTTTCTGTGGCAGGGCCTCTGGGTTTCTGGCTTTCCCAGTGCACTGGGGGGCCCAGTCTAGTAGCATCTGTTGTGCCCTGGGATCCAAGAATGGCAATTTGCCTTCTGTTCTGGGGTTATATGCCTCACAACTAACCAAATGTGCCACTGGCCTGCTGAATTTAGACTGTATGACCTTGTTTGCTGATCTTTAATGTGACTAAGAGCCTCCCTCTCGATTACTTTGATGCTGCCTGTACTCCGCTGCACTCCCCTTTTACTCAAGTGAAAAATATATCTTCTGAAGTCCTTTTAAGTTATCTTGGCTAGAAAATTGTTTCACTCTGTCTTTTTGTAGATTCTGTCACTCTAGAATTCTTTTAGAGTCTTGATTTATCACTGTATTCAAGGGAAACTGGGGAGAGCTCAGGCAACTTCCTGTCTTCTCTCTGCCATGTTTAGGTTACTGCTTTCAAGTAGAAATGTTCCTGTTGTTCTTTATTACATTTAAATAGCTTTCCTTATGTGAAAACAAAATGTCCTACAATTTCTTTGGGTGAGAATGTTTGTTCCTTAAATAAACAAATAGCTCATATTCATTGCTCTATAGGATTGAGATAAGCAAAGAAGAAAGTCCTTTCTCTGTTCTCCCACTTTTTCCACCGTTTCAAAAAATGATTTAGGGGTTGTTTTTGTTCCATGTTATTGTTATTGCCAGTTCCAAGTTCCAAACATCTTTCAGGAGTAAGAGCCAGGGATCCTGGTTTATCAGAGCTTCAATGCTAGATCTGCTGGCTACACCATTCTATGTGGAATAATGACTCCAAGGTCATCATGGCTCAAACTTCATGGTCCCATGGGAATCACCTGCAGCACCTGAAACCAAGTAGGACAAATAACAGAACAGAAACAAATTTCCCCAGATTCACTTTACTGCAGTAATGTAAAAGATAGAACAGAGGGAAGGAAATCCTTCCCTCTCATCTGCTCAGTTCATATCATCCACACTGTGGATGAATGTGATTTTTACTTTCTGTTAGAGTGATTAAAGAGTAGTTGCAGAAAAGAGAATGACCTCTGTTTCACCAGTTTTAAAGACACACATAGTCAATTAAAGCAGGCTAAACCAATCCATGTGACAGGAGATGTAGAAGTCTCCTTATTAAACAAGATGGACATGCTATAAAGGCCCCTGGGAGTGCCTCCATGTTGCTCAAACTGGACCTGTCCAGATAAGCAAGAGTTACATAAGCAAGTAGAACCTCAGGAACACAGGAGCAACAAAGTGACAATGCTATCAAAGACACTGAGACCAAGGAAACATGAAAGGTCAAAAGGAATGAGAAATAAATAGTAATAACTAAAACACTGCAGCTTTCTTAGGTTCCAATAACCTTGACATTTTTAGCTCCCCCTCATAGGCAGTTAATCTAACCTAGCATCACCAAAATCAGAGGACCTTGGCATAGCAAATTGAATTTGTCCACCTGCTCACTTTGGTCTTATGACTGGGGCAAATACTGTGGTAGGAAGTCAGTGACTTTGTAAGAAGCTTGAAGAAGCTATAGAACCAAGAAAACTTTCCATCCTACAATAAGTTTGGTGTTCCATTCTATATTATACTATATGTCTTTTCTTGAGTTCTACCATGCTGATTTTGCTTCTAAGAAGATATGTCTTATGTCTATGTTTCATAGAGATGAGAGATTTGAGATTAAGAAACAGATAGCTGGAGATGTCTAATTGCTTATGGATTGATGATCCATATCCCCAAATTAGTCTTTTTCAGCTCATGTCTTAAAATGTTTACCTTGGATACTGGGCTCGCTAGGACTACATTTGATCTTGGAGACTACATAAAAATTGAGATTCTCTCTGGCTCAGTATGCCTCCCCATAGTTATCCTGGGAAATCTCTAAATGTAGTTTATTCATAGTTCTTTTCTAGGTTTCCAAAGCTGTGACTTAAAAAGGAAAAGAGGTAGACAATCTCAATCTCTCTCTTTCTCTCCTTCTCTCTCTCTGTCTCTTTCTCTCTTTCCCTCACACACATACATATGTGTGTATATATACATGTATACACACATATATTTGTATATACAGATATACACATTTATATACAAGCACTCAAACTAACAAAGACATTCTGTAGAGAGAGGGCAGAAAATAAAAAAGGTGAAAAATATTCAAAGATGCTTACAAACAAACTAATAACCAGAGAGAGAGACAGAGAGAGAGAGAGACAGACAGACACACACACACACACACACACACAGAGAGACAGAGAGAGAGACAGAGACAGAGACAGAGAGAGACAGAGAGACAGAGACAGAGACAGAGAGACAGAGAGAGAGACTGGTGATAGTCCATAACAATACAATTCCTTTCCTTGTACCGTTATTGGGCAGTTTTCACTTTTCCACAAGGTACTAGATTCCTTTATATTCCATAAGATGCCTTAGTTTGAACTTCTCTAGGAAGAGTAATGCATTTTTGTGATGGTAGAAGACAACACCTTTGCCATTAGATTACACTGTCCAAAATATTTATTGAAATGGTCAAGAACAGATTCAATGCATTTTTTAATGCTATGGCACATGCACCTCCCATATATTTATGCTTGAAATGAAGCCGTTAATGAATTGTGGAAGGAAAGAATAAAATCATCCCTTCCACCAACACCTGGTTTACCCTTTTTAGGAAAAAAAAAAATAAGAAAGACAAAGACAAAAAGAAACAAAAAATATATTAATTTTTTGGTTATTTTATGTGTCAGCACCAAGGATGGCACCACCCAATTGAGTGAAGTTACTTGAGTCCAACGGAGACTATTTATCTTGGGTACAGCTCTAGTCATTGAAACCCATCTCCTAAGGGGCATAAAAGGTATAGCCTCAACCCAACCAATTCATCTTGTGATGGCCTTAGTCATTGAGATTTAACGAAGAGATTCTTTTATCCTTTTAACAAGGTGACAATGGGCATGGTAACATCTTTTAATAACAGACAGATGAACAAATAATCAGAGGTTCTAAACAATGAATCATTACCAGTGAATTCATCAAATTGATTAGGAAATTCCTGTTATCAATTCTACCTTGTAGGTATATTGCTGAAGCTCCTTGCTGTATCCGTTCCACTTTTAAAGTATAACCTTCAGGGGCAGCCTCAAATTTACATAGTACTCTAGGACCACAGAAAAAAATAAACTTGTGTCATTAATGACATAATTGAAAGGAAATTTCAGGAAGATGGTGAAGAACTGAGAAGAGAAGTTCTGTATTTCTTCTGAAAAGCAATAAGATGACAGATCAAAACAATAAAAAATGGAAAGGAAAGAAATCCTCAATGGTAAACTCTCTCTTTCTCACATACACAAACATTCACATAAAATTAAAGGATTGAGGAAAGTACTGAGCAAAAAAGAAAATATAAATATCACCATAAAAGGTAAGTATAAATATGCATAAAAAACAAATAAAATATGCATAAACATGAGGATAAATAAATGTGAAAGCAACTACACACCTAGAAGAGATCATAGAGCAATTATAAGAATTGTCAGAATGATCAAAACATACAATAAGAGATAAATGATACTCTCTGATATAGCTATAAATCTGTGTTGTTACCTAAAAATAATGAAAGAAGAAAACATAAAGAATGATTAAAAAACAACAATATTGAAGAGTGAGTAGAAAAATCTATTTGAGATATAGGGACAGTCAGGGAAAATATCTGCAGATGTTGGATGGACTATTTTTTCATAGGGTATCAAAAAAAGAACTAGTGTCATTAGATTACAAGATTTTTGTAAGGAAGGATAAGGTAGGGTGGTCATAGGTCTGGGAAGAGGTGGTAAAGGGCTTTAAATTAAAAAAAAAAGATTATTTTATATTTGATCCTGGAGGTGGTAAGGAACCACTGGAATTAGATGACCTAGATTGGGGGTTGGGGGGAGTGAGGTGACATTAGGCACTTTAGGAAGATAACTTTAGCATCTGAGTGGTGAATGGACTGGAGAGGAAAGAGACTTGTGACATTGAAACAATCCAGCAGACTATCATAATAGTGAGATGTGAGGTGCTGAGGGCCTGCACCAGGGAGGTGGCAGTGTCAGAGGATAAAGGAGAGAGTATATGAAAGATGTTTTATAGGTAAAATCATTAGGCCTTAGCAATAGGTTCAATAGGGATTTGTGTGTAGTAGAGTGTGTAGTCTAGGATGAGACCAGGTTTGGTTCTTGGAGAATGAAAGTATCATTGACAATAAAGGGGAAAATAGAAAAAGTGAGGGTTTTGGAGGAAATATAAGTTCAGTTTTGAACATATTAAGCTTAAGATGCCATCCATATTTATACACCTAATAGGCAGCTGGAGATGCAAGACCTAGGGTTAGCAGGGAGTTTAAGGTTGAATAATTAGTGTTGAGAATTATTGGCATAGAGATAATAATTATATCTCTAGGGACTTATGAGATGACTAAAATAAATAGTATAAAGGGAGAAGAGAAAAAGGCTTAGGAGACCCTAATGGAAAACCTTTTATTAGCAGCTGTGACCTGGATGAAGATCCAGCAAAGGGACTGTTCAAAAGGTAGGAATACAACTAGAGAGAATAGTGTCATAGAAACCTAGTGAGGAAAAGAGAATGATGGATTGTCAATGGCTGCTTGAGATAATAAGATAATATTTGTAAAGTACTTAGCACAGTGCTAGGTGGCATGTTGGGGTGGATAGAGTGCGGGGTCAGTGTTCAAATCAGGTCTCAAAAACTTACTAGCCATTGTGACCCTAGTAAGTCTCTTAACCCTTTTAGCCTCAGTTTCCTTATCTATAAAATGAGATGGAGAAGGAAATGAAAAATAATTCCAGCATCATTGCCAAGAAAACCCCAAATGGGGTTCTGAAGAGTTGGACAGGACTGAAAAATGACATGAAAACAAACAAAAAAAAATCATAGGTGCTTTATAAATTCTTATTCCCTTCCCCATTCCAGAGAGATCAAGAAGGCTGAGATTTGAGAAAAGACAATTAGCCTTGGCAATTAAAAGAGAGATGGTAACATGGTAGTGAGCTGTTTTGATCAAATGATCAAGAAGCCAGACTACAAAGATTTAAGAAAAGAGTTAAGGGAAAGGATATAGAGGCACCTATTATAAATGACCTTTTCAAGGTGTTTGACCACAAAGTGGAGAAATGAGTTGATATTTAATTAAGATGTATAGATAACATGAGGAAACCCTAACTCTGAGGATGGGGGAGAAACAAATGTATTTTTAGGCATTAGGGAACTAGACAATAGAAAAGAAGAAAATAAGAAGATTCTTGAGAGAATGGTGATAATCTGGTAGAGAAGATGAGGTCATATAGGAATGGATAATGTATCAAATAAGCATATTCTTTTTTCGTGGTGTTTTGTTTTTTTTTGTTAATCTCTACCAAGAACAACAATAGCATCAAAAGAAATCAGAGTACAGAACTTAGTAAATCTGAAAATCATTGGTTTCTAAGATAAATACAAAGAAACATAAGCAATTTGGTGTTTTTTTGTCATTTAAAAATTTTTAAATAAATAAAAAATGAGAAAAGCAAAAAAAAAAAATACCAGATATGCAGCAGATCATAAGAAAGGATTCAATATAGAACAATAAATTTCCATTTCAAGGAAACCTATATTATAAATAATATACATTATTTTCAAAGCTGCCCACAAGAAAACTTAAATTTAAATAATAAAAATTATTCTTTTTAACATTTCAACAGTGATCTCACCTCATAATATAGTTCAACTCCTGATACTGCTGGATCTACTTCCTTACATTTTTTTCTCCTGGTTTTTTTAAACTTCCTGACATTTTGTTCTTCCAAATGAAATTTATTATTATTTTTCTAACTCAGCAAAATAACTTTTAGTAATTTAATTAGTATAACATTGAATAAATAGATTGGCTAGGTAAAATTATAATTTTTGAAATTATATTGACTTTATCTACCCATGAACAATAAACATTAATGTGGTTATTTAGATCTAGCTTATTTGTGTAAGAAGTGTTTCACTTTTATGTTCATATAGTTTTGTGTCTGTTTTGGCAAGTACGCATGTGCTCAGGTATTTTTGTTTTGGAGGGGGGAAGGCAAGGCAATTGGGATTAAGTGACTTGTCCAAGATCATACAGCAATTAAGTGTGTCAACTGTCTGACTCCAGGGCCAGTGCTCTATTCACTGCACCAACTAGCCCTGTGTCTAGGTATTTTAAAATGTTCTAAAAAAATATTCAATAATATTGTAGACCCATAATGTAGGCTCTCTATTTTTCACTTTTGATTAAATCTATTTTAACTATAATTTTGTCTGAGATCATGATTACTATCTCTGCTGTTTTTTACGTATTAAATTCTTCTCTTGCTCTTTATTTTATCTTTCTATCTCATATTTTTATATGAGTGAATTTATTTTTTTGTTTATTTAATTTTTAAAATTTATTTTAGACTCAAATGCCAGAACAGAATTGGTGATTTTAATTTTAAGTCTGTTATCTATTTCCATTATAAGTAAATTTGTCCCATTCACATTCTTAGCTACAATTGCTTGCTGTGTATTTTCCTCCTTTCTATTATTCCTCCCGGTGCTTCTCACCCTTTTTACTCTCTCTCTCCTAACTCCTCTGCTTTACTCCTACCTACTACCTTACCTTCATATTTCTTAATCTACTTACCCCACTAAGAGTACCTCCCTTATCCTCTCCCCCTCTTTAATCCAGTCCCAATGAGAGTAAGGTTCCAGTACTTCCCACCTTCCCTGTACTAGCATCTTCTGTATCATATTCCTTTTATTCTTCATTTGTGTGAGATGCATACTCCTTTTTATCTCTCCCCAGTAAGGTTTTTTAGAATCACCCATCATACTTAGCTCAGCCCAAGCCTTTCATTCAAACTACTCAAATAATGATGACAATCATAAGAGTACTGCAAATATTTTCACATATGTGAAATAAACTATTTGACCTTTTTGAGTCCCTTATAATTAGGTTTCAATTTTTACTTTGTATTTCTCCTAGATGTTATATGCCAAATTTTCCATTAAGTTCTGTGGTTTTTGTCACAAAAAAACTGAAGGTCTTTGAATTCATTAATTATTCATTTTCTTTTCATTCAGGATTACACTTAACTTTGTTGGGTAAGTAAACTTTGGTTGCAACACTAGCTCTTTTTGTCTCCAGAATATAATATTCCAAGACTTACATTTCAACAATGTTCTCACCTCATAATATAGTTCAAGTTCTGATACTGCTGAATCTACTTCCTTTACATTTTTTTTCCTTCTGGTTTCTTTAAAGTTCCTGACATTTTGTTCTTCCAAATGAAATTTGTTATTATTTTTCTAACTCAGTAAAATTATTTTTAGTAATTTAATTAGGATAACATTGAATAAATAGATTGGCTAGGCAAAATAATCCTTTTTGAAATTATATTGACTTTACCTACCCATGAACAATAAACATTACTGTGGTTATTTAGATCTAGCTTATTTGTATAAGAAGTGTTTCACTTTTATGTTCATATAGTTTCTGTGTCTGTTTTGGCAAGTATGCATGTGCTCAGGTATTTTATCTTGTCTAGGGCTTTTCTGTTTGTTTTGGAGGTGGAATTTCAACTCCTTCAACATAATAGCTGCTAGATCTTGTGTAATCCTTATTGTAACTCTATGATATTTAAAATATTGTCCCTTGTTTCTTCCAATATTTTCTCGTTAACCAAGGAGCTTTGAAACTTGACTATAATATTTCTGCAAGTTTTCCTCCTGGGATCTTTCAGATGGTGATCAGTGGAATTTTTCTATTTCTATTTTTCCTGCTTTTTCTAGAACATCAGAGCATTTTTTCTTCATAATTTCTCATAATAATGTATCAATATTTTTTATC
This sequence comes from Petaurus breviceps papuanus, assembly GCF_028583685.1. Classification (NCBI taxonomy): domain Eukaryota; kingdom Metazoa; phylum Chordata; class Mammalia; order Diprotodontia; family Petauridae; genus Petaurus; species Petaurus breviceps. Next base: position 8,484,344 of record NW_027187327.1, read on the forward strand.
ATAATTTTCAGGAAGCCTGACTATTTTTATGTTATTTCTCCTCTACCTGATCTCCCAGATCAGTTTTCTTTTTTTCTCTTTTTTCTTTTAACTTTTATTTTCTTTCATTTTTTTCTTTTTATATTTCTTCCCAAAATTTTATTTTAGACTCAAATGCCAGAAGAGAAATAGAGAATAGAGAAAACAAAAACAAAAACATGTCAAAATGTAAATTTTGAACTTAAATGCAGAGTTATAAAGAAATAAAAGTATGTCATGTGCATAGCAGAACATAAGAGAGGATTCAAAATATGTAGCAATAAAGTTTTATTTCAAGAAAAACTATGTGATAAATAATTCTCATTTTATTGAGAATTGTCCAGCTTTTCTTTGCTTCTTTGTGAGTTTTCTTTTGTTATATGCTATGCACTTCTTTACTTTGTTCTTTTTTTCCCTTCCTCCAATCCCCCCCCAACCAAGAAGGCTACAGTAAAGTTTAGATATGTATCTCTTTAGCTATGAACATATACATATATACATGCACATATACATGTATACATTCCGAAACCTATTTTACTCTTGCTTTTTGTTTTTATGTATATGCATATCTCTTGTTTTCTATCCCTCCTGCCTCCTCTACTTTACTTTTACCCACTACCTTGGTCTCCTGTGACTTACCTACTCCCCTCCAAGGGTCCCTCCCCTATCCTTCCATCCCATAAATCTAAACATCCTTCTATACCCTGGTTTACCTATTCTCTTGCCCTCCCCTCTAAAGATTCCTCCCTTGTCCTCTCCCACATTCCTATGCCCCTATCATTTTATTTCTTCTGAATTTTGAAGACATCTATATTCTTTTGAACATATAAGTATTGCTCCCTCTTACACCCATTCCCAGTGAAAGTAGGTTACTAGTACTACCAGCCCTCCTCCCCATCTAATTATTATGTACCAATTCTTCCTCTCATACCCCATTTGTATAAAATTCTCTTTTTAGCCATCCCTAAATGGTTTTACTTTTTTAATTCATATCATGGTCAGGTTTTCCCCAATCATTCTTATGAACTACCATCAATTATTAGTAAGAATCTTAGATATAAATTTTACATTTTACACACATATATATATATGTGTGTGTATATAAACAATCTATTCTTATAGATACCTTATAATCAGTCTTTTTTATGAACTTTATATGTATATTGGTTATTGTATTTTGAACCATCTATTAAGTTCAGGAGTTTTAAAATAAAGTCTTGAAAATCTGAGAATTCATCAAATATCCATTTTGTTTCATTCAAGATAATAGTTAACTATGTAGGATATGATATTTTTGGCAAGAGCCCAAGTTCTTTTGCTCTTCAATATGTTGTATTCATAAACCTGTGGTCCATCAATGTTTCTACTACTAAGTCTTGTGTAATTCTAATTGTGGCACCATCATATTTAAATTGTTTTCATCTTGATGGTTCAAATATGTTTTTCTTTTTTTGATTTTTCAACTGTTTTATTAACTTCTGATACATTATTCATTTCCAACAGATTTTGAGTTACAAATTTTCTCCCTGTTTTTCCCCTACCCACTGTCACAAATTAGCAGTCCCAAAGGATATCCCCTCCTCCAATCTGCTCTCTCCCATATCTTCTCCCATACCCCCTTAGACTTTTCCAGTAGGGCATGGTGGATCTCTATGCCCCAGTGGCTGTATAACTTATTTCCCAATTACATGTAAAATAGTATTAATAATAGTATATATATATATATATATATATATATATATATATATATATTAAACATTTGATTTTAAAACTTAGAATTCCAGATTCATTCCCTTCTTTCCTTGGGAAGATAAGCAATTAAGTTTAGGTTGTACATGTGTAGCTAATGCAAAACATTACCATAGTAGATATATTGTAAAACACTGACTATATTTCCCTCCCTCCTATCCCACCTCCCACTTCTTCTATTCTCTACTTTGATCCCATCCCTTTGCAAAAGTGGGTGCTTCCAACATAACTCTGCCCCAGGCTGCCCCGCCTTCCATCATTCCCCCTATCATCTTCTTCCCCCCTACTCTCTTGTAGGGTGAGATAATCTTTTTCGTGTGTATGTCATTCCCTCCCCAAGTCAAATCAAATGAGAAAAAGGTTGACCCATTCCCTTTTGCCTTCCTATTCTTCCCCTCCATTGTAGCCATTTTCCCTTACCTCTTCTATATGAGATAGCTTAGCCCATTCTGTCTTTCCCCATCTCCTCTCATTATATTCTTCTCTCACCTCTTAATTTCACCTTTTAAGCATCATCCCTCCCTATTAAATTGGTCCTGTGCCCTCTATCTATGTATACCTGTACACATACATACACACATTCACACATGTATTCATACACCCACATGGCCTCTGATATAGACAAATATATATATATATATATATATATATATATATACATATATATATATATATATATATATATATATATATATTCACAAAAAATATTTTGAAAAGATGAAAAGTTTCATCAGTTACAATTATCATTTTTCAATATAGGAATGTTAGTAGTTCAACTTTGATAAGTTCCTTATGATTTCTTTTCCCTGTTTACCTTCTCATACTTCTCTTGCTTCTTGTATTTGAATGAAAGATTTTCTATTCAACTCTGGTTTTTTCATCACAATGCTTGAAAGTCCTCTAATCCACTGAATATCCATATTTTCCCCTGAAACATGATACTCAGTTTTGCTGGGTAAGTGTTTCTTGGTTTTAATCCCAGTTCCTTTGACTTCTGGAATATCATATTCCAGGCCTTTTGATCCCTCAGTGTAGAAGCTGCCAGATGCTGAATTATCCTGATTGTGTTTCCACAATATTCAAATTGTTTCTTCCTGGCTGCTTGTAATATTCTCTCCTTAATATGGGAATTCTGAAACCTGGCTATAATATTCCTAGGAGTTTTCCTGTTGGGATCTTTTTTCAGGAGGTGATTGGTGGATTCTTTCAACCTCCATTTTGCACTCTGGTACTAAAACATCAGGGAAGTTTTCTTTGAGAACTTCCTGCAGGATGATTTCTAGGTTCTTACTTTGGTCATGGCTTTAAGGTAGTCCAATAATTTTTAAATTCTCTCTCCTGGATCTATTTTCCAGGTCAGTGGTTTTTTCCATGAGATATTTCACATTGCCTTCTATTCTTTCCTTTGTTTGGATCTGTTTAACAGCATCTTGATTTCTCATAAAATCATTAGCTTCCATTTGCTCTAATCTAATTCTGAAGCAATGATTCTCCTCACTGAACTTTTGAGATTCTTTTTACATCTAGGAAATTTGGCTTTTTAAAGCTTTCTTCTCCTCATTGCCTTTTTGAGCCTCTTTTGCCATTTGAGTCAGTCTGTTTTTTAAGGTATTATTTTCCTCAGTCAGGCTGTTTACTCTCATTTCATAATTTTCTTGCATTGTTCTCATTTCTCTTCCCAATTTTTCCTCCACTTCTCTTATTTGCTTCTTAAGGTCCTCTGTGGCCTGTAACCAGCTTGTATTTTCCTTGAAATATTTTGGTGCAGGAGTTCTGACTTCACTGTTTTCATCCTGTTCCATGCTTTGCTCCTTTTTGTCCCTAAAATAGGAGTGTCATGTTGGAATCTTCTGTCTGTTTTGTTTGCTTTGCCTGGTCATGTCGCCCCTCAGTCACTTGACCCCTGGGCTTTTTGCTACAGTAGACCTCTTCCACCAGACAGGGGAGCTTTCTTCCCAAAGCTGGGGTTTTCTCAGCTGCTGGAGGTATTAGTTGTGTGCCCTCTCTGAAGCCCCCACAGGCTCTGGCAAGCTGGTCACACACCCCAGGACCTCCACCCTAGACTGCAATCCAGATCCAAAATGATTAAAGCAAGAGCCATTACCCCTCAGACTGGTGCTTGGTTCCCCTACGCTCTGGAGGCCAGGAGCTGAAGCTGCCACATGGCACCGGCTGGCTGTGCCTGCGAATAGGAGGATTCTCACCCCAGGGGGCAAAAGCCACACACTCCCAATTACTAGGTCCCAAAGTCTAGTCTGCACTGACCTCTCACTTTGTCATTCGCATATGTGTGTTGATAAATCTGGAAATGGCCACAACTGCTGCTGATCTGGAGTTCATCTGGCTGGAGGCTGGTCAGGCCCACCCTGGGGCTAAAGCCTCGGTGTGGGGCTGGACAGCTCCCAGAGCCCAGAACTGGATTCCTGCCAGCTTACTGGGCTGTCCTCAGAGCGATGTTAGCTTCTCTGTGTCATTTTGTGGGTTCTGCAGCTCCAAAGTTTGTTTAGATTCCCCTTTTTTACATGGATTGGGGAAGGTGGAAGCAGGAGCTGTGGGAAGGTTGTGCTTCTACTCTGCCATCTTGGCTCTGCCCCCCCCCCCCCCCCCCTTCCTTAAGTTCTTTATTCTCCATTTCCGGTTGGTTGACTTTCTTTTCATAATTTTCTTGATTTTCTTGGATTGCTTTTATTTTTTTCTAATTTTTCCTTGATCTCTCTAATTTTTAAAATCCTTTTTAAAGTTCTTCCAAGAACTCTTTGTGCTTGGGACCATTTGTCTCTTCTCCTTGAAAAAGTTGTTTTGTTTTAGCTCCATTATCTCCCTCTGAATATAAACACAGATCTTTCCTATCCCCGTAGTAATTATCTATGGTTGGGTTCTTTCTCCTTTACTTAAACATTTTTAAATTTATTTCTTGATATCTATTAGTAAAATCAAGATGATAACTTGATGGGGAATGATGGTATGGTATGGGGAATGATGCCCGAAGTCTCAGACCTTACTGTTATTTTCTTACTATTGTTTTCTTTGGTGTGTCTTGGGGTCTAAACTTGGGCTCTCCTCTCCAGTTCTAATCCACAGCTAGGGCCCCCATCCACATTGTCCCACAAATGATCTTGCTCTCTGCAGTCCCTCCAGAGGCTGCAAGCTACAGCTGTCCTCTCTGCCCTGGAACTGAAACCAGAGACTCTACTCTCCTGTAAGTACTCATAGCTAACTGGTTCCCCACTCCTCAGTATAGCATTTACCAGGTGTGTGCTAGCTCCTTGTCCCCACAGCCAGATCTATCTGGTCTGTACAGCTCTGCTTGTTTTCCCTTTCTTGTAAAAGATCCTTCAGTCTTCTGCTACTCAGTGATCAGGCCCCCACTTTGTCTGTGAGGTGAAAGTTTCTAAGGATAAAGCTTCCTCTCAATCCAGTTGCCCCCAGAACATGTAATTTGTTGATTATGCAGAGATAGCCTGGAGATGTTTGGACTTCATTCAGCCTAAACCTCAACCCCTGGAGGTTGGATCTTTCCTAGGGTCTTCTCAAATTGTCTTAGGAGAGGACAAGTGTTTTACATGGCATTTATTTTTGCTGCTCTGAGGTGATGATCGATCATGTGTGTGTGTGTGTGTGTGTGTGTGTAGGAAATTTGGAGAGCCAAAAGTTTTCTGAACTACTCCTCCATCTTCTCAGAATTTTCTCTAGGGCTCAATTTTACCTTCCAGGAAATTATTTAAGGACAAATATCTGGAAGTAATAGAAACAATGGGAAAATAGCATATATACTGAATTCATAAATACCATCTTAGAGGAAATCATCTCAAATTGTAGATAACCCAAATCAAAAGGATACTACAAAAAAAAACAAGTAAAATCACCTTGCTTCCCTAAAATACTTAGTCTGCAAAGAGGAAGAACATATTGGAAAAAACAAAAGCTTGCACCATAGATAAAGGGCAAAATAGAAAAGTTCTGGAAAGTTGAGAGGAGGGTAATTTAAGCCTCACTAAAAAACAAGGAGCTCTTTTTAAAATACCAATAAAATTGATAATACAGTAAATAAAATTGAAAAGTAAATCAAACATAATTTTTAAAAGGATTTCATAATGAATAAAGAGGAACTAAAGAATTTTATGAGAAATTTCTCTCCCTAGTTGTATTCCAACAGATATAAATTAAATGGATAAATTTCTCCCCTCAAAAGAATCAAATTATACACTAGAAACAGATGATCTATGTCACCCAATTTCAGAAAGAGGAAGTGAAAACCAGAATTGAATTATTACTTAGAGGTTGGAAGTGGGGGAATTCTAGGGAAAGATATATTTAAAATTAATGATAGCGAGTATTTGAAGCAAAACTATATTTTTGACTCTTTAAACTTTATTTTATCATGGGAAATCTCTCCATGCTAGAAAATTATTCGACCCTAGTAACTAACATACTTTAATTACCCTCTATCCCTGTGACCTATCTCACTAATTGATTGTCTCCTCCCAGAACCTCTATTGTCAGGAGACTCAGTCCAGCCTTTCTTCTGAAGGCTTCATTCATTGGATATTTTCAACTGTGCGTCAAATCTGGGTACCTTAATTTCACCTTCATCTCTTTCCCCAGTTTTTCAGCTTTCTTTTCTTCATCCATTAAAGTGGAAGCTCCTTGAGGGCAAGGACTATTTTCCTTTTTCCTTGTATTTGTATTCCCAGTACTTAGCACAGTCCTTGGCATACAGTGAGTGCTTAATGATTATTTATTAATTTGACTTGACTCACACTACACAGAGAACAAAATCATTGCAAGAAAGTCCTGATATTAATTTGTGATATCCTAACCAGAGAAAGATAATAAATTAATGAATATTGCTATAAAGCAACTAAAGTACCAGCAATTTCTACAGCAAATATCTTGAACATGTTTATGAAGACCAAGTAGCTTTGATATCAATAATTTAAGGATGATAAACAATAGAAAATGGTTAATTTCAAAATTATATTAAAATAAAACACTAATTATTAATTATCATTTTGTGACAACTATGCCATATTAATGGAATTAAGAAAAAGTCCAACAAAATTTGGGATGTATTCCTGCTAAAATGACTAATAAACATGATAGCAAAGTAATTTATCTTTAATATGTTCTGATGCATTTATCTAAAACCATAGCCAAAATTTATCAAAATAAAAGCCTAATGTCCAAAATGTATGTGACAACCATCCTCTTAATGATTATAAAAACATGGGAAATATTCAAATCAAATTATACAAAATATCAATGACAATCTGAAAAGTTTTTAGAAGCACTAACTAATCTGAGTAAAACAAATTAAAATGATTCTGAAGTATCAATTCTCCCCACCAAAGAAACCCATTCAGAGTTGAAGGGTCTCTAATGATAAAGCAATACTGATTTGCTGTTGATAGGACTGTGAATTATTCTTCTTGGGAAAACAATTTCAACTTTTTTTTTTTTACCTTTGATCCTATTACTAGGTTTAAATCCCAAGGAGGTTAATAACAGAGAAAAAATGATACCTTTGTAAAAAGATTCATGAGAACAGCTCTCAAAAACAAAAAGCTGAAAACAAACCATATGGGAATGATTGAAAAAATCATGACATATGAAGAAGTGAAATACCATTGTACTATAAGGAATGGTGTAATAAAAATTTGATAAATATAGGGAGACAAGTATGAAGTAAAAAAGAGAGTATAGCCAAATAACAATAAAAATGACAATGGTTTAAATAAATACAGCAGTAAATGCTCTTCTCTAGCCACTTCAGAAAAGGCCTTAGGCCAAATATTATGTCTAACAATGGTACTAAATCATTGAAGTTAAAGCATATATCCTTGTTTCTTCTTAAGAAATAATAAATAGCAAATTGTGAGGGTATTGTATGTTCTGCTTAAATTCTTGTATCCTTCACTATTATTATTATTATTATTTGGGGGAGTACACTTTGCATATGGTTTGTGAGTTTTGTTTTTTTGGTTTTTTGCTGTCAAAAGAAAAAGGTTGTATATAAATGTATAGCACAGCTAAAGTGGGCCTTTATGGATGTACCTGACACTAGAATTAATATTAAAAATGTGTTAAAAAGTGTACTTAGTTCCAAACAACTTTCTTACAAATTATTGGAACATAACTACTTTGAAAGCTGGGGCCTGACCACAAAGGTTTATGTGTGTTTCTTTGCTTGCTTGTTTGTTTTTATTGTGATTAACCAGTATCTCAAACTACGCCACTTGTATATATAATTATGCAGATTAAAAAAAATTCTTTTATTGGATACTGCTCAAGAAAGCTGCCATTTTCCACAAGATATTTTCATGTGAAATGTGCAACCATTAGACCTGGGCTGCCAACTTTTTAGAAGGTCTTTTCAAGTAGGGCAAAAAGCACCCTATACAGAAAATCAATGTTGAAAGTAGATTAACATGAAAAAAAATCCTAATAATCAGAAATATCCAAAAGAAAAACAGGATTTTTCAGGAGATAAGTGCCCCATTAATGAAAATCTTTAAGAAGAGGGTAATTCATTATTTTCCAGGCAACCTAGAGTCTAGAAATTTTTTTTTCCCATTCCCCAATCTGATTGACCCCAGGTTTCCTGTTGGAGTTTCCTAGACTGGGGCCATCAAAAATCCCAGCCATTTGTAGTCATAGTCTTTCAGACTTGGTAGGTACCTAAGAACATGCAAAATGCCATACTTTGTTGACTGACTAACCAGAGGTAATTTCCAAATGGAGACAAGTCTAGTTGTATTTAGAAACACTAAGGTGTCACTGTATTCTTGTTACATATCTTTAATATGTTAGGGCAAAGTAAACCTCCTCTTCTGTTATATGTTCAGTGACTTATGATTGTCTCATTTGGTTTCCTTATCAAAAATGAAATAAGACAGTACTAGCTTTAGACAGCACCTACAACATCTCCTTAAAAAGAGTATAAACTCCTTGAAAGCAGAGAGTTTCATTTCTTTTTTCTTCAGATCCCAGCCCCTCTCACAGTGTCTTGAACATTATACTGTAGGTGCTTAATCAGATGTTTGCTGAAGTTGGATTTATGTGATAAAAGTCATTAAACTGTTCCTACACTTTAATCCAATAGCTCTATTATTGTACATGTGTCCCAAGTAGCAGAACTAAGAAATAAAGGTCCCATGAATGCTAATTATTCATAGCAGAATTTTTATAGTAGTACAAAAGTAATTAAAAGAAAGTGGATTCCCATATATGAAAGAACAGATGAAAAAATATGCTATTTGAATATGAAGTAATAAAAATGTACCATAAGAATGTAGGATTCATAGAAAGATGGAAAGACTCATAAGTACTGATGCAGAGTAAAGAAAACAGAAAATATAAAAGCACATAAGTAAAAATAACATTGAAAGACAAATGAATTCTGATGACTTATAATGACAAAACTAGGTCCTGGATAATAAAACTCATTTCTCTCCACTGTATAGGGGGATAAGGTGGTTGTAAGGGCAGAATTTTTCATAGGTTGATAGATGCAATTTTTGTGTTTTCAGATTTGCTTTAACTCATTCTATTTCATGTAAAAAAGAGTTCAGTAGATACTTGGGATGTGAGGACTTACTAAAATATAAAAATAAAAGCTTCACTAAAAAGACATAAAAGCAAATTTATGTGACACTCTGAAAAGGAATAAACAATTATTTATTTGTTTTGCCTGTTAATGTCATCCATCAATCTTCAGGCCCTTTGCAGAGAGGAAAGTATTTTACATCTGTGTATTTCCTATCATGCCTAGCCTGGAATATGTGTGTATACATACATATGTGTACATATATATATATATATATATACACATACATAAATACATGTCTGTATGTGTTTTAAGTGGATTCTATTCCTCCAACCATGTGTGTGTATATATATGTCTGACCTATATTTATACATGTGTATATTTGTGTATAATGTAATAGAACCAATTACCAAAGGTAGTACAACTGCTCAATAATTCAAAGGCATTCACACACAGCCTGTGTTACTGGATCCTGGTTCCCTTCTGTTCCACCAAGTTATATGTCTTCTGGACCAGAACCATTTACTGAAATAGTTCATGTTGTTTTTAATAAGTCATTTTTTTCATCATTTCCAGCTCTCTGTGACTGCATTTGAGGTTTTCTTGGCAAAGGTACTAGAATGGTTTGTCATTTCCTTCTCCAGTTTATTTTACAGATTAGCAACTGAGGCAAACGGGGTTAAATGACTTGCCCAGGATCAGGCAACTAGTGTCAGAGGCTGGATTTGAACTCATAAAAACCAGATTTTCTGGTTCCAAGCTCAGTGTTCCACCTAGCTGCTCCTGAATGGTTCATAGAATAATTCAAAGAATAGTTCATACTGTTCCCTAAGTCACTTACTATTTACTGAGCATTTTTGCCTTTTCATCAATTTCTGGTAGCACTGTCCTAAATCTTCATAAAACTCTTGAATGTTAATCATGTTCCCAGTTTACTTTTTAACCAAATCCTTTATAGATATCCTTTTCACATTCTACTAAATTAGATGTCAATGACATATCTACTTACATTTCTGGTAAAAAAAAAATGGCTCTACTTTTTTTTTTTTAATCTATTATAGGCTGCATATTACATATTTAAAAATAACTTTTTTATAAAAATAGTTCCTTATCACTTAATATATACAAAATGTAATTAGAGTGAATAAAACAAAAGGAAAGATCCTTGGGAAAACTTGGACTTTCATTGAGATGATAATAAAATATGATGTCCTCCATACTGTAGATGAGATTTGAAGCAATTCAGAGTCGACCTCTTACTGCTAGACTTAATACTATTTTTGGCCTTTCTTCATTTATTAACGTCACTGTAGGAAATGAGACAGTCATGGTTGTAACATCACAAAGAAAGAAAAGACTGGTCTTTATCAGTAAATAAAAGGGATATCAGATCTTTGCCCTTACCCAGACAGTGCTGCCTTTCCAGGCAGCCAAGGAAAAATCTTGCAGATACATTTTGTCCATATAAAAATACCCTTGATCTAATAAAACATAGAATCTGGGTCATACTCCGAATGTGTAGACACTATCCTCCCAAATTTCATCATAGATTTTAGGTGTGTTGTAGGTTATGTAATGTATATTGAAACCATAGTTCATGCACTCCCCAAAATGTCTTTTTTTTTTTACCAACCAACCAGAGTGCAAATAAATTTAGAGTAAAACACATTTAATTAAGGAGCAGAGTAAGTGGTAACAAGAAAGAATATTTCCATATAAACAGAGATGCTTTCCCATACAAGTTACTACATCAACACTGGTTGGGAAGATCTACATGTGTCCAGAGCACATTCATAGAGGACAAAAATAGGGAAGATATACTTCTAGAACACACATGTAATTGGGGCAACTAATAGCCTTTGACTCTTAGGTACCACTAATGCCCTCTATGTCCTCAATCAAGCTTTTTTTTTTTTTTTACTGCTGAGCTGTTGTTTTCTATTGCTTTATTATTTTTGCCACATTGGCGAACTCTCCTGGGTGTTCCCATTACAGGTCCTGCTGCTTCTCTCTGCTATGATCTATTAGTCTTCATCTGTGGTGGAGTATATCAGTTCTGTAGAGCATATATTAAGGGGTTAGCCAGATCTTTTGTGAAGTAATATTTAACTATGTCTTTGAATGCACTCCTCTGCTGTTGTTTCATTGGAGCTCTTAGTTGAAAGCTTTTCTGAGCTATGACCAAAAACCTCCTTTTCATTTTTATTATACTTTGGTCTCAGCAAATCATTTCCTAGTATTTCACTTAGTAAAGTTTAAAATAAGTGAGGTGTTGTTCCTCCTGGTAAGGGTGCACACAGTATCCTCATGGTTCCCAAACTGTCAAGGTACCTAGTTAAGAAAATCACTGCTGCTGCTAATGATGATGATGATGATGATGAGGTGAAGGACTTAGCTCATTCCCCAATGGTTAGCAATTGCTCAAGTCTTTATTATTCTGAATGCTGTGACATTCAATCCCAAACTACGAAAGAGCACATCACTGTCTCCAAATCCTCATTTTTTCTGTTTTGTCTTTGTTGACTCAAAACTTACCCCAACTATAGCAAATCAAATAGAAACTGCATGAGTAGTTAAGGATATGGATGGTCATTTCCTACTGGTGTAGACTTCTCATACATTACTCCCTTACATATATTGTATGATTCAAGCAAAATGTCTTCTACACACACACACACACACAGAGACACACACACACACACTACAGTATACTACACTTCATCCTTTCACCCTAATTTTCGATTATCTGTCCCTTGTTCCTGGAATGTTTTGACTCTTCACTTCTAATTCTTGGATTTCCTTTAAGAATTATCTTCTCATCTTCTGTGTGAAGTCTTCCCCTATCCCTCGAACTATTAGTGCACTACTCCCCATAACCCTCTCATATTAATTTTGAATTATGTATTGTACTTATGTATTGTAAATATTATGAATGTACATATACACATGTTTTCTTCACTATAAGAATGTAGGTTCACTGAGGGAAGAGCTTGTTTTATTTTTGTCTTTGTATCCACAGTGCTTAACACAAGGACTAGAGCATAGGAAGCAACAGACATATGCATTGATTCATTGAGTGAGTGAGTAAAACTATAGTGGAGAGATTGCTTTCACTCCCCACCACGACAGTTCTTGGGTTCAATGTGAATCAAAGGAAATTTTCATGATAAAGAAGAGTGGAAAGTTTTGTCAATCATTGGCCCACTCTCCTTCAACAACAAAATCATGTTCTTTTGTTTTTCATTCCAACCAGCACAGAATTATTAGTCTCTCTACAGTGGTAATATAATTCTTAATTAAAAATTGGAGAAAGCAGATAGGGTCTTCTAAATGAGTTCAACTAATTCAACTTTTATTTTAATTCACCCACCATGTGCCTCAGCAAGATATCTAAATGAAGACTAACTTCACTCAAGTCTGAGTCCAGGTGCCATGTCCTATAGAAATTCTCCCCTGAAACCTTCAGTAATTAGTGTTCCCCCTTCTATTATAAAGTACATATGTAGCTTTATTTTATGTGTGTATATAAATGAGTACACAAACATATATACACTATTTATGAGTATATGTATATATGTGTGTGTATCTATGAATGGGTACACATAAACATTTATATACACATGCACACATATTCACACATATTACTAGAAGATGGAGGTGAACTCAATTGAGAGGCTGAGAAACTGGGACTGTATTAAAGATATTGGAGTCATCTGTCTAGAGATAATATATGTGTATATATTCTTGTCAAATTGTGCTTTTTTCCACTTCTAAAATATTTCACACAGCCTGTCCCTTCTCATTATTCACCCATACATCACCTTAGTTCAGTCCCTTATCACCTTTCCCTTGAACTATTACAATATCTAAATTGGTCTCAGTCCCTCAAGTTTCTCCCCATTCCAATTCCTCTACACAACTGACAAAGTGATTTTCCTAAGTAAGGTTCAGGTAAGACTATGGCATAGCTCTATTCAGAAAACTCCATTCATTCCCTCTAGGATCAAATATAAATTGTACTGTTTGTTATTCAAATCATTTGTAATCTAATTGTCCTCTACTCTTTCCAGTCTCTAAAATTCCACCACTTTCCACACAACTATGTGTAACCCAAAATTTCTTTTTTTTTAAACTGTGGTTTGTTTATGCTATTCTACCACTTGTCTCAGTGTTGTTGCACTGAGTGTCCCACATTCCAGGAATGTTCTCTCTCCTTGCCTCTTCATCTTAGAACCCCTTACTTCCTTTAGGATTGAATTAAAACACCACCTTCTAAAAGAAACTTATCTTGATTACTAGACACTTCTAAAGCATGATGCATATACTTCAGCCCTGATCATCATTTTTTAATTCCCTTCCAACTGGACTCTTATATTTCTCCTACAATAAGTTCTGCAATATGAGATTTTGCCTTATCTCCACTGGAACTAGGCTTCCATGCCACCTTCTCATCATTTCTATATCATGTGGCCATATCTGTGTCTAGCCACCTCCCTTGCTACCTCTCCTTTATGTGTTATCTTTCTTCATTAGAATGTCAGCTCCTTGAAGGCAGGAACTAAATTGCTTATTTGTATTCTCAAGATTTAGCAGAGTGCCTGGCACATAGTAAGTACTTAATAAATGTTTGCTTTTTTTTTCTTTTACATTTTGTAGATACTACTAGTGCATTTACACTCTAAACCACCTTCTATTTCTTTTGCATATTCCTCTAGATGCCTATTTGCTCATGTTGTTTCTATCAAATAAATTCAAGATCTTTAAAAGTAGGACCTAATTCATTCTGTACATGATACAAAGTGGTATTTAATCAATACTTATTGACTGATCGATTGATGGATCCATTTGAATGTTTTATTTTTCTAGGACAGTGGTTACTTTTTGATTATTGGAGATATTGCAGGATTAGAAGGATGGTCTCCAAGATTCACACTAAAATTATTTGACAAAGTCTTAAATAGTAAATAATTATAGATTATTATGAGTATTATATTTAGTTACCAGAGATTTTAAAAAATTTTGGTTGTTGTTAAAAGGAGTTTGTGGAACAAAAAACCTTGAGAACTCTAGGAGAATGGAGGCCATTAGAGTACAAGAATTTATTTTCATTTGGAATGTGTGTATGTATAATTATACATATGTATATAGTATTTTATGCACACATATTTATATGTGTTTTAGCTATTATAGAATGCATATATTATGTAAATATAGTATATTGTCAAAATTCTGAGTCCCAAAGGAAATGCATTATACAGATGAAGAAATTAAAGCTATCTGTAGTCATATTATAAAAATAATGCTCTAAATCACTATTGATTAGAGAAATGAATATTAAAATATCTCCAAGGTACCACCTCACACTTATCAGATTGCCTTGTATGACAGAAAAGGAAAATGACAAATGTTGGAGAAGATGTAGGAAAATTGGAACACTAATGCATTTTGGGGGGAGTTGTGAACTGACCCAACAATTCTGGAGAGTAATTTGGAACTATACCCAAAGAGCTATAAAAATGTGCATAACCCTTGCCATCTTCTAAGGCTATATCCCAAAGAGATAATAAAAATGGGAAAAAGGACCCACATGTAAAAAAAATATTTATGGCAGCTCTTTTTGTGGTGACCAAGACCTGGAAATTGAGGAGATGCCCATAAATGAGAGAATGGCCAAACAAGTTGTGGTACATGAATGTAGTGGAATACTAAAGAAAAAACTGGAAAGACTTACATGAACTGATGCCGAGTGAAGTGAGCAGAACCAAGAAAACATTGCACATAATAAAAGCCTCAATTTGTGAAGACTGATTTTGATCAACTTAGTTCTTCTCAGCAATTCAAGGAACTAAAATAATTCCAAAAGTCTCATGTAGAAAATGCCATATACATCCAGAAAAAGAAATATGGAGTCTAAACGCAGATCAAAGTAGACGATTTTGTTTTGTTTTGTGTTTTTCCTTCTCATGGTTACTCCTATTTGTTCTAATTCATCTATACTACATGACTAATGTGAAAATATGCTTAACAGGAATGTATATATAGAGCCTATATCAAACTGCATGCCATATTGGGGATGGTGTGGTAGGGAGGGGGAGAAAATTTAAAACTTATGGAAGTGAATGTTGAAAACTAAAAATAAATAAATTCGCTGAAAAGATAGAGATACTTAGCTGATAGAGAATACTATATCTAGCAGGGAACAGAGACAAATATTCCTGACAGGCATGGTTATAGAAAATCAGTCACTTGAGGAATTAAGAAACCTCCAGCAGCAAAGAGAACTGTTTATAGACTCAAGAGATAGCCTGAACAATCAAGACTTGGACTACAGAGAGGACTGTAGGAGGAGGGAAAGAACTTCTAGATCCTGCAGTTCTGAAGCTATAAGTTGCCTTGGCACATATATTCCCTATACCTCACTACCATTTGACTCTAAGTTTAAACACATTCATCCCATGGATTCTTGTATATTTGTGGAAGAGTGTTTTTTCCATGGGGGTAGGGGAAGAAGAGATGCTATGAAATCATTGTTTTTACCATGCCACATTAATAAATGCCTTTACAAAAAACAAACAAAAACATTTATGTGTGTGTGTGATTGTGTGTTTAGTATCAAAGACAAATAATTATCAAATAAAGAAGCATGAACTATGGTGATGTTTTCCTTTTTTTCCTTAAATTTTTCTTTGCCTTTGGAGGGCAATTGGTATTAAGTAACTTGCCCAAGGTTACATGGCTAGTTTGTGTGTGTGTGTGTGTGTGTGTGTGTGTGTGTGTGTGTGTGTGTTAAGTGTCTGAGGCCAGAACCAAACTTGGGTTCTCCTGACTACGGGCCCTGCGCTTTACTCACTGTACCACCTAGCCACCCCCTAATATTTTTAAGCAAATATACATTTATAAAAGAAAAAGAAACATATTATAAACTTAAATATTAAAATTTAAATACAAAAAAGAAAGTAAAAAAATATTGCCATGTGCACAGCAGAACATAAGAGCAGATTCAAAATATTCAGTAAGAAATTTTTATTTGGGGGTAGGAACAAGATGGTGGAGTAAAAGCAGGGACTTACTAGAGATCTCCCCAAGTCCCTTCAAATTTCTGTAAAAAAATGACTCTAAACAAATTTTAGAGCTACAGAACCCACAAAATGACAGAGTGAAATCCAGCTCCCGTCCAAGACAGCCTGGAAGGTCAACAGAAAGGGTCTATTACACCAGACTGGGAGCAGAGCTCAGTTCAGCATGGCCTATGCCAGCACAGACCAGGGGGGAGCAGACCTCAGGGGACTGAATCACTGGCAGCTGTGGTGGTTTCTAGACTTCTCAACCCACAAACACCAAAGACAAAGGTGAAGGTCAGTGGGGAAACTCTATTGAACCTAGGTGAAAGAAAAGCCCATGCAGCCCCAGCAACTAGGGTGGTGGAGGTGGTGGCAGTGGCAGCAGCAATGGCAGCAGTAATTGCTTCTGGAGCTCCAGGTCCACAGATGGTGGGGGGATCAAGTGGCTGATCAGAAGGAAATTACAGGGATCTATCTGCTGGTGCTGAGACAGGATCCTCTTGCTTTGCACTGCTTGGATCTGGGTCACAAACTTGGGTGGCTGTCCTGGAGTGAGGCAGAGTGGACCTGGGAGAGCTTCCAGCAGTTGTGGAGAGGGAATCCACCTCACAGTTCCAAGGCAGGAAAAGTGTTTTAGTCACTTGCAGACCAGAGCACAGGCCAGGAGAGGAGTAAATACCTCTCCTTTGATCATACCACCTTAGGAGAATTGAAAATTTGAAGGTGCCTAGAAGTAGCTCTGAAAACAGCTGTGTAAAATCCCTAAAAATTGGAACAGAGCACTCTAGACTCTGAAAGCAGAGTTCAACCATGACAAAGAGCTCAAAAGTCAACTAATTGACTGGGAATATGAAAAAAAGAATAAAAAAATCAGACTTGAATCTTAGAATTTTACTTTGGTGACAAAGAATAAAACATACAACCAAAAGACAACAAAGTTAAAGCTTCAACATCCAAAGCTTCCAAAAAAATATGAATTGGCTCAGGTGAAAGAAAAGTTCAAAAAGGATTTTGAAAATCAAGGAAGAGAAGTAGAGGAAAAATTGGGAAGAGAAATGAGAATGATGAAAGAAAATGATGAAAAATGAGTCAACAGCTTGCTAAAGGAGACCCCAAAATACTGAAGAAAATAACACCTTAAAAAAGAGACTTACCCAAATGACAAAAGAGGTCCAAAAAGTCAATGAGGAGAAGAATGCCTTAAAAAGCAGAATTGATCAAATGGAAAAAGAGGTCCAAAAGCTCACTGAAGAAAATAGTTCCTTAAAAATTAGAATAGTGCAAATGGAAGCTAATAACTATGAGAAATGAAGAAAGTGTACAATAGAACCAAAATAATAAAAAAAAGTAGAAGACAATGTAAAATATCTCATTGGAAAATTCACTGACCTGCAAAACAGATCTAGGAGAGATAATTTAAAAATTGTCAAATTACCTGAAAACTTAAAAATGTTGAATTACCTGAAGATTTTGAAGAAGAGTCTAGATATCATATTTCAAGAAATTATCAAGGAAAACTGCCCTGATGTTCTCGAACCAGAGTGTAAAATAGAAATTGAAAGAATCTAGCAATCACCTCTTGAAAAAGATCCCAAAAAGAAAACTCCTAGAAATATTGTAGCCCAATTCCAGAGTTTCCAGGTCAAGATGAAAACATTGCAAGCAGTCAGAAAGAAACAATTTGAGTATTGTGGAAACACAATCAGGATAACACACAATAAAGCAGCTTCCACATTAAAGGATAGGATGGAAGGAAATATAGTTAGTTGTTCACAATATGACTATTATGGAAATGATTTGCATAACTACACATGTATAACCTATATTGAATTTCTTATCTTCTCAATAGGGGTGGGTGGGGAGGTTTTTAAAAACAAATGACAAAAAAAATGTTTTTACCTCTAACTGGGTAATAAGATATACAGGTAATGGGGTATAGAAATCTATCTTGACCTACAAGAAAATAAGTAGGAAGGGGATAAGAAGGAGATAGGTGATAGAAGGGAGGGCAGACTGGAGAAAGGAGTAATCAGAATGTATTCCATCTTGAGGTGAAGGTAGGGGAGAGATGCAGAGAAAATTTGGAACTCAAAATCTCTTGGAAATAAAAGTTGAAAACTAAAAATAAATAAATAAATTCTGATGAGGGGGAAAAAAAGAAATTACCATATCAAGAAAGCCCATATAATAAATATCACATGTGTACAGAGCTCTCCATTTTTTGTTTGCTTTCTTGTAAGTCTTCTTTTGTTCTGTGCTGTGTAATTTTTGTTTTGGTTTTTTTCCCCTTCCTCCCTCCAAAAGGCTACAATTAAGCACATACACAGACACAAATATGTACACACATACTTATATATGAATATATACATATACACACAAACATGTATGCATACACATATGCATACATACACTCACATATACATACTTTTGTTTAGATGTCTATAATAGATGCATATGCATCTTTGTGAGATCCTGCAATAGCTGTTCGTCCTCTGTTTCTCTGAGGATGGATAACACTTCTTTCATAAGTCAAAGTCTTTTCATATTTTTCTAAGTTCAAAAACTCAGCATTTCCTATACAACAACAATATTCCCAGCTGGTACGGTCTAGTTATTTTAAATAGTCTAAAAAATTGATTAATATGGCTGACATCTAGTGTAGTTTCCCTATTTTTCTCTTTTCATTAAAATTATTTTAGCTTTAACTTTGTGTGAGATCATGACTACTACCCCTGCTTTTTTTCTAAAAAATTCTACTCCTGGTCTTATTCTGTTTTTCTGTATCTCTTATTTCCTATCCTTCCTGAGTCCTCTATTTTACTTTTATCTATTATCTTGCCCTCCTGCTACTTAACCTATGCCCCTTCCAAAGATTCCTCCCTTATCCTCTCATTCTTGTCAGTCTAATAACCCTTCTATAACCTTCCCTTATCCTATTCCCTCACCCTCTCATTTCTTTATAAATTTAGAAGACTTTTATTCCCTTCTAAATGTATAATTGTTTTCTCTTTAATCCAGATACAATGTGGATAGAGTTAAATCTAAAAATTCCTCCCTTATCCTCTCCCCTTTCCCTATCTGCTTAGTATTTTATTTCTGTCTGAATTTAGAAGATTTTTATACATACGTATCTATATATGTATGTATGTATGTAGGTTTGTATGTATTACTACCTCTTTAACCCATTCCCAATGAGAGTAGGGTTTCAGAACTACCAGTTCTGCTCCCCCCTCTAATTTCTCAGTGCCAGTTCTTCCTCTTGCAGATTTTTTATATAATTATTTGTATAATTACTCTTTTTACCTTTTCCTAAACAGTTACTTTTAAGATTCAAATCCTATTCAGGTCTATGTCAATCTTTCTTCCAAACTATTTAATTACTAATAACAAGCTTAGACATACATTTTACATTTCCTCATATAAAAAAAAAATCTGTCCTTGCTGATTCCCTTGTAATTAGTCTTTGATGTGTACTTTATAATCCTCTTGGATCTCATATATCAACATTTGTATTGAGTTCAGAGTTTTTTGCAACAAAATCCTGAAAGTCTGGCAATTCATTGAATATCCATGTTTTTTCCACTGAGGATTATACTTAACTTTGTTGAGCATGATATTTTTGGCTACAAACCTAATTCTTTTGCTCTTCAATATATAATGTTCTAAGACCTGCAGACTTTTAGTGTCACTGCTGCTGGACCTTATGTGATTTAAATTGTGAACCCACCATATCTGAATTGCTTTTTTTCTTGTTGCTTATAAAATTTTCTCCTTGAGCTGGGAGTTTTGGAATTTAACTCTAATACTCTCATAGCTTTTCCTTATGGGATCTGTTTCAGGTGGTGATGTAATGGTAATGGTAATTGGAAGATCTCCCCTGCTGCTTAATAGGTCAAATTTATTCACATGGAGTCTGTGGTGAAAGGAATTTGCTGAACAAGTAGAGCAGGAAGGGTGGAGCAGAGCCCAGAGGAATCTGGGAGTTAGAGCACTTAGAACAGAGGGAGGAGAGAGGACATAGGTAAGAATGCTAGGTTTGTGAGTGTTTGTGGGAAGGCATTGGGATGGTATTGCTCTCTGTAGTGTTATTGTGTATAGATTTCTTTGTTGATATGATGTATTCTATTTTCTGGTGTTGAGATTTGGTGATTTCTGGTGTCTAAATGTTTTGCTTCTGCCTTCTATATGGAGAGTCTGTTATATTTTGTGATTCAGAATTAAGCCAGCATATCTATAGTTGCCATAGGACTGTCAATACTGTGTTGACACTACAGGTGATCACTGAATGATTTTTTTATTTCTACTTCCCCCTCTTGTTCTAAAACTTCAGGACAATTTTCTTTTATATTTTCTTGTATTATTGTAGTAAGTTTTTTTTTTTATCATAGCTTTCAGGTAGTTAAATTATTCTCAAGTTTTCTCTTACTGATCTCTTCTCCAGATCAGTTGTCTTTCTTATAAGATGTTTCGTATTCCCTTCTTTTTAAATTCTTAATATTTTATTTTATTATTATTTGGTCTCTTATAACTTTGCTTGTTTCCATTTGTCCAATTCAAGTTTTCAAGGAGTTTTTTCCTGCCTTAAGATTCTGGATATCCTTTTCTAATTGGCTAACTTTCTTTTCATAATCTTCTTGTTTTCTTTGAATTGTCCTTATTTTTTTTAAATTTTCTTTAATCTCTCTCATTTGATTTTTAAAGTCTTTTAAGTTCTTCTAGGAATTCTTTTTGGGAAAGTGACCATTTGTCATTATTCTTTGGGGTAGGAGAGGCTTTTTATGACTTCAGTATCTTCCTTTGAAGATGAACACTGCTCTTTTCTATTCTCATAGTAACTTTCTATAGTTGGGTACTTTTTCCTTTACTGGCCTTTTTTTTCTATTATTTGTAGCAGTTTATTATTATAATCACTTGTAGTGATAAGGTGTGGGGGGAATGGTGTCTATGGCCTCAGATCCTTTTTCAATTCTCCCCTGTGCCATGGAACTGAAATCAAGAACTCCACCCTTCTGTAAGTGCCCATTGACAGCAGCATGGCCACCCCACTGCTTCTGCACTCACCAAGTATGTGCTAGTTCCTTCTTGTCCAGGATGCCTCTCAGCAGCACAGCTGGATCTGGTTTATCAGCCAAGGTTCCCTCAGTGTTCCCCATCTCTGATGACCAACTCCTCATGCTGTCTGGGAGGTAAAACTTCCTGTGCCTGGGCCTAAAGATACCTCCCAATGCATCTAAACTCAGGGCTTACCACATGCTATTTCATAGGAACTAATCTGAAGGTATTTTATACTTCGCAGCAACCAAATATTGGTCCTGGGATTTTTGTTAGGATCTTCCCTGATTGTTCCAAGAAGACCCTTGCTCTTTCCCAACTCACGTTTATCTTTACAACTCTGCATTCACCCTAAGGTGCTGTTTTGTCTTGTTTGTAAGGGAAATCTGGAGAGCTTGGAATTTTCTGACCTATTCTACAATCTTCCAAGAATCCTCTCCAAACTGCAATTGATTAACATTAGGAAAGAACATGCCAAGCCACTAATAAAAATGCAAATCCAAGCAACTCTGAGAATTTACGTCTCATATAGAAAACTGACAAATGTGATAAAAAGTGGAATTGATCATTGCTGGTGGAAATATGGTGAGATGGGCACTCAAAATGCTCTTCTTCTACACTTAATTAGTCCAAATACTCTGAAAAGCAATTAGGAATTTTGATACGATATATTCAACGTCCTTACCTATTTGTCCCGGAGATACAAGTACTAGGCACATGCCCAAAAGAAGTCAATAATGATAATAAAAAACCTCATATATACCAATGTATTTATAATATCAATTGTAATAACATCAAATACACCCAAAGTAAATTCCCATTTACTGATGAATGGCTAAGTAACTTAGGTTATATTAAGTCAATGAAATATTTTTATGTACTAAGAAATGATGAACATGAAGAATACAGAGGAAAATTAGAAGACATTTAAACTGATACACACTGAAATAAACAGAAGACAGAAAATGACATACATAGTGATCAGAATGATGAAAATAGAAAGAGCAATTTTTAAATAAAGTAAATATTCCAAAATTATAATGACCAAGCTTGCCCATGAAAATGAGGTTAAAGAAAATACAATCCTCTCCTCCCCCCCCAAACTAATATTATTTTTTTCAGAGGTATGGAATAATGCATGAAATGTCACACTTTTTAAAAAATATGTTACTTTTATCCAACTGTATTTTCATTATCTTAGTTATAGTTTTAATAAGATATAACTTTCTGGGAATGGGATATAAAATGACAAATGTAAATAAGAATTTGTTAATAAAATTTATTTTTAGAATACTATACCATGAACATTATACATAGAAAAGCAATATGCTTTTCTAATATACTGTTGCTAAACCTACAGCATTTAGCCTGTGGCTGGTGTTGAACCAAGGAATATCAACCCTCTAATTCCATTCTCAATCTGTTCCACAAATTTAAGTTAGTGAAATTACTCAGCCAGTAGCTAAACTAAATGAACACACCTGATTGGATGGTCTCCAGTAGATTAAAGGATTATTAAAGGCCAAAAATCTGCTCTAAACAATAATAAGAAGTTTTTAACTAGAAAAATGTTGTTTAACTTTTTTCTGAATATAGGCAATCAATATATCATTACAATGAATATAAAGAGAGGCTCCACCTATAAAATACCTACTTGCCAAAGAATGTACTTGAGACCACTTATTAGCATAATTCCTTTGATGCTTAGAGTTCATCAGTTTCTTCAAAATGAGGTATAGCAATATAATAGTGGAATCAGTGTGAAATGTAAAGCTAATAGTATGATGCTATGTATTATTTGGTTTTATTTCTTGAGACTAATCAGTTGGATTGAAATAAATTAGATGACTATTTTCAATGTGTCTCCACTGTACCCTTTTAAAATGAATTTAAAAGGGAAATCAAAAACAATGCAGGAATTTCTTGGCTAGATATCTGAACAAAGAAAAAAAATTGGTGGTGGGGAGAGATGGTGGTATTTAGAAGCTGCATGTCTTGAGTATATATTATTATGTCTTGTCTTTATACAATAAGACATATTATTTAGGTTAGGAAACTTCCAAGAAGACATTTTTAGCATGTAATTTTCAAGAACCAAGTTGCTGCTTTCTATATACTCAGAGAAGGAAGAGGAAACAACCTTTAAATATTTGAACACTTACTTTTGTGTGTATTCTCAACATCTATTGAATTTTGAACTCTCTAGGAATCTATGAACTCATGTGCTAAATCTACCCATAAGTTCAACACTGACTAGTGAGACTTTATATATATATATATATATATATATATATATATATATATATATATATATAAAGTCTCACTAGTCAGTGTTGAACTTATGGGTAGATTTAGCACATGAGTTCATAGATTCCTAGAGAGTTCAAAATTCAATAGATGTTGAGAATACATGTTTTTTTTACAGCCTCTTTTAAAGAGTTGTTTGTTTTAATGAGGGCCATTATCTTGCATAATGAAATTGCTAGTAATTTAATGCTTTTTCTAGTTAGGAATTTAGCTCAACATTAGTATATGACCTTCAGATGTCTTATATAATAGAAAAAGAAGATTAGTTCAAATTTATGTAGCATTCTAAAGTTTATAAATTACTTCCCACACAAGAACTCCGTGAATTAAAAGGTACAAAAATCATCATTCCCATTTTGCAGATGAAGAAACTCAGGCTTAGAGAGGGAAATGTGTCCATTATCAGAAAGCTAGCAAATAACTAAACCTAGATTTTCTAATTCCATTCCCAGTGGAATGGAATCTTCTTCTCTTCTCTTGTAATAATTTAAAAAAATAATAAAACAAAACAAAAACAACAAAATTGCTTTTAAGAATAAAACATGTCATAGAAAGAAGGAAGGCAAGAAAAGAGGGAGAGAGGGAGGGAAGGATATTTGTATGGATGAGACAGCATAATTAAGCCCTTAATATGTGAAAACAAAAATGAAGCCAGGTTCTGCCCTAAATGAACTGATATTCTAAGGAGAAAGAAACCACATATATATTAGCAATGTCCATGGAAGAATATTTTGGTTTGGAATGTTAGAGATGGGTAATATATTTATAAAGGTATAGATTAGCACCCTCTTCCTAGTAGCAATTCCGACAGCAAATAAAATAAATTCTAAGTCACTGTTTTTTTAAAGACCATATTCATATAGTGACAAACCATTTCTTAGTTATAACTTTGTTAGAAACATGGTTCATATGCAGGTCATTCACTGTCTTTTGTTAACAAAGTTGTTTCCTGGTCAATGTTGTCTGCAGTCAGCATGACTACCATGCAATTTCCCAGAGAATCTGGTTATTAACAAGAATGAACCTGTAACATCACTTCTTAATCTAGATAGTGTATACTCTGCCTTCAGGAAAGTCAGCTCTTTCAACAATCATTCCCCTTCCCTTAAGCTGCTAAAAGAATAGGGTCCTTCCCCTGAGGTAATTGCAAATGATGACTGCTGCAAGATTTTTGGAAATGATGCCCACACCCAGAGTACAGAACACATAGGAATATTGCATTTGTATGTGCGTATGTGTTAATAACACTTTTTATTAGGGGATTCTGGTGTCTGACTATATGTAGGTTGAACACTATAGAGTTTTGATGAGCATCTCCTAGCATAAGACATGAAAATCTCAAAAAGAAATCTCTTCAAAGGAAAAGAAAAAAGAAATCCTAGAACTCTGGGAAATGTATGACAGCTCACATTTCCTACCTTCCCCATGACCTTACTGATATATAACTACTCTCTTTCAGGAGACATTAGAAAAAGAGATGGTTCAAATATGTTATCTCATTTGAGTATCACAAGATACGTATAAAAATATAACATTGCCTGTGCATGTGTGACCTTTAGCAATCGGTCAGTATGTTAACATACTGCTAGAGGAATTTATTTATATTAGTCTTTACATTCCTAGAACTCTCACCAATAAATAACTCCAAAATACCAATTGAAATTTTAGCTCATCAAAAGGTTGCAAAAGGAAGTAGCAACTCAGAGGCTCTCATAATTAGTTGAATAAAGGTAGAGTTATTTTTATCATACATGTAAAGAAACATAATTTCTTTGGACATTTTGTCATATTTGTTTTCATGATAAGTGCAAAAAAGTATAGAAGCAAATTCTCTACCTTAGAATTCATTGCTCATTTATCCTATTGCTGATCATATATTCATAAGCCCCATTCTTGGATTACTTCTACAATCTGTTGCTTTTGCTCCTATTCATATTCTCATTCTGCTGAACAGAGCTAGCAAAAGTCATGAAACCATGCTAATTGTGTCCATTATGAAGTCATGTCATATACTCTTAACTGGGCCATCACTGTAGCAAGGCAATACTTAACTTCCCCCTAATCATTCATTTTTCCACTAACCTAAGCAACTGTATTTTAAAAATTTTGTTTCTTCTTAAGACTCCTAAGCCATCTCTTCCCCAACCCGTTTGGACAATATATATATACACACACACACACACACACATACATATTGCGTTAGTTACCCAACATTAAGGCCATTTTTCAAGAGGTCCATCATATATCTCATTCTACTAACTTCTTCTTCACCATTCCCCAACTCATGTATAGAAATGGACCTTTGTCTTGATAATAAAGACTTTTATATATATATATATATATATATGTATATACATATATATACATATATATATATACAAGTGATTCTATTCAATTCCTTCTTTCCTAATACATTGCTTTTTTATCATCCCCACCCTCTCGTTGATTTTCATTCTCTCCCTATGTACTGGCTACTTCCCTACTGTTTATAATCATACCTATGGCTCTTCCAAACTAAAAGCAACAACAACAACAAAAACCTTCCTTGATCTGGCCATCCCTGAAAACTATTGCTCTATCTCTCTCCTCTTTTTTGTGGCAAAACTCCTTAGAAGACAAGAACTGTGTTGCCCAACTGGTCATTTCCAGTTGGGTCCCCAGTGGGGCAATTCCTATTTCTACTCACAGAAGTTGTTGTTTGTTCTCCATTCTTGAAGAGGACCCTGGCTTCAGGGAGGTGATTCCATGGCACGAGAGTGAATTGGATTTAAGCGAGGGAAGGCTATTCAAAGTCACCATCCTTACTTCCTCCTCTGAAGCTATCTGAGTCTAGTGGGGAGATATGCCAACAGTAGGTCCCAGGCAAAGCCCCACTTGATCAATGTGTGGGACTTGATTGTCTCAGAGTGAAAGTAAATAGTAATTGTTTCTGTTTGGAACAGAAATCTTGAGGATCTTCCTCCGTCAGATTGATTTTTTTCTTTTAACTAGATGCCATTCTCTCCCTCATTTTTCACCTAGCCTTAGTTACTGAATGTGTGTTGTATCAGTCAAATTGAAACCTGTTAAAGACCTTAGCTTAAAGATTTCAAAGTCTCCCACCACCTCCAGTCATCTTGATCTATATCTCAACACTGCACCAAATGGCTCTGGAGGAGAAAGTGATGTTGGTGATTTCAAACAGAATGAAGGACAAGTAAAACCTCCTTAGAATACTGACTACAATCATTGCCTACACATCCTTTTTTCATTCTTCTCTAAAGCTTCTGCACTGTGGCTTCTGACCTCATCATTGAACTAAAACTACTCTATACAAAGGTACCAATATCTCTTAATTACCAAATCTAATGGCCTATATACAGAGACATGGGTATACATTTAGATTTAGATACAGATAATATTGTCTGCATGATATATAGAGCCCACTCTCCTTGCCTTTGTTTCACTGCCTGGTTTCAACTCCACAGAACAATTTGCCCCTCCCATGTTAAGCTCATTATTTGAAATATCATCCCCATGCTGCTAATGCAAGACTTGATTCCTTGATTGACACCACTTCTCTCAACCTTCTCTCCTCTCTGATTGGAAAACTGTAGGGTAACCAAACTCCCCCTAAAACCTTCCTTTAAAGAGGGAAGAAGCTGGAGTCTCAGTCCATTCAATTTTGCATCAGATGTTCCATCTACTTTCACTCCAAGTAACAAGATGCTCTAGCCAAGGCATCCTTTGATGTCTTCCCCTACTCTCACTTCTCTCATTCTAAAATTCAACACAAAGGAAATTTAGTTTCTAGAATCCTATCACAAGGTATAACTTTATAAAGCACTAAGCTTTTTCACCAGAAAAAAAGAATACTTTGGTTTTGGGTAGTGGGGAGGTTAATGAGGGTGATGAAGGGAATATGCTAGAAATATAAGAACTATTATGGAAATGGTATGAAAATTTTTGGAGAAAGTGAAGTTTGATTGGGTTTGTAGCTTAGATGAAGTATATAAAGAAGCTTGCTCAAAATAAGAAGTTTACCAAAATGTACAATGGAAAGGGCTAATACAAAATCAGGAGAAATGGAAAGGGTAAGAACCTTAAATGAGTAGGGATTGAAGTAACAAAGAATAATGTACATGTATGTGTGTGTGCTTGGGAGGAGGTAGCCTAGGAAGGTAATCATGAATAAGGAAACAGGAGTCTGAATGGTAGGTTAGAGAATTTTTTCCCTCTCACTTTAGAGAATAACTGAATTAATAAATAATTTGTTTAAATAAATCATGGAAAGAGTGTTAGAAAAAAAATTAGGAGTCATCATCTAGTACTAGTCCAACCAGGGATTGTACAACCACTGAAAGCTTTTGAGCCAAAGAAAATGTGAGTACATGAGTGCTTTAGAAAGATCAATATAGCATTGGTATAGAAAATATATTGTAGATGAAAGAGCTTAGGTAAACAGATATAGGCTATTGTAATAAACTACATAACAAAGAATTAAGGAGGTAATTGAAGTATACTTTAAGATGTTTGTTGTTCATTCATTAATTTTCTTAACAGTTGTACATAAGGATTTAGGGGCATTTTATTAATTCTATTATTTTTAAATTAAAGCCAATTTGTAAAATATGAGTTCACTTATCATTCACCTTAGAAAAATGCCATCAAGTTTTACTTTCTTACAAGTTTTCTTTTGTTATTTCCAAGGGCAATGGCTTATTCATCAATTCATTCACACATTGTGGATAGAGAAGTAGGCTTGGGGTCAAGAAGATCTAGATTCAAATCTTGCCTCTCAAAATTAACTACTTAGATGATCATGGCCTAATTATTAGACTTCAATTTCTTCATCTGACAAAGAAGTGCATTAGAAAAAATGACTGCTTAAGGTTCTTTCCCACTCTAAATAAATGCTTCTTGCCTTTCTCAATTAAGAAAAAAGTTGTTCATTTAATAGTACATTTGGTTGCATGGTGTTAGTAATTTACTAATGAAATCATTTTTTTGCAGACAAAAATGATAACGACATGTAATGTTTTCAATTTTATTTTTTTTCTATTTTCATTGTTACCAGTAAGACCAAAGGAATCGTTCTTTAAAAAAGAATGAGAGTGTTGCTTTTTAAAAAAAAAATTAATCAATGATGCCATAAGCCTATCTTGTGCCGTACTGTTGAGAGTGAAAAGCAAATCTGCTTATAATTGCCTAAGTCTCCTAGGGGACCAAATTTATTTTATTCATAATGGGCTAAGGGCTTAAAAGCTGTATAATACAGAATTGTTTCCACAGGCAAGAATCAATAGGACAATTGTATCCTTCTGAATTGTTCTGGATGACATGAGATTACTATCGAAAAAATTAAAGATGACCCCTCCCCATTTAAACTTAGAAATAATTAAGAAATCCTTAAAGCGAAAGAGCTGGCAGGGGCTTTGTTAATGGTTAAAGAGGTCAGAGGAAAGTGTGTCATATTTCTGAAGGAATATAGAGGAAGTAATGAAATGAAATTGCCATCAGAGAACTTCCTGAAGGGACTTATCAGAACAAACATGGTTTTAGACAGCAAAAAGAGGCAGAAACTAGACATTCGAGATCCCTGACAGGTATGGAATAGACTCAAAGAAGAGAGCAGCTAAATAAATCTAATTTTTAAAAAATCAAGTTACTTGTGAATTATAGATGTAAGCAGAGATTTCTTTTGGGCTGCTATTTGACCTTTTATATTCCTAGCTAGTACAACTATTTTTGTTTGCTTCCTCAGCAATTCAATGACTTTACCAACTAATGGTGTACTACTGATTTAAATCCCCACTTGTTTCCATTTGTACTACTGATTTAAATCCACTTGTTTCCATTTCACTCATAACCTGTATTGACATTGTCCTAAAATATAAGACAGGCTGAAAGTGATCATCTGCCAGTAGTATAGAAACTAATTATGTTCAGGTTTTATAGCTACCAGGTATCATTCTCCCAGTGTTAAAATCTATATGCATTCTCCTTCCAAAGGTCTTCATAGTAAAGCAGTTTTCTTTGGAGACAAAACCTTTTATCTCCAGGTAAACTCAGAAACTTATTTCCAGCTTCTGTGTTCAGAAACTGAGTCATGGATCCTATATCCATACATATAATAAACTCTACTTTTAAAAAGAAGGTTCTAGGGCTTCTGCAAGCAGACAGTGAATGAGCAAGGCTTCAGTATGACTGGACAGTGTTGTTGAAAAGTTATTTTTGGAAATTGTTTAGCCAAAGAAAAATAAAAGTTTGAAAATAAAGCTTATTGAAGACAAGATAGTTTTATTCAAGCTTCCATAGAACTACCATGTGGAATATAGTTTAGACTTATTCTACTTGATACTAGAAGGTAGAATAAAACATAACAGTTAAACAATAAAGAGTCATGATAAATGTTTCTGTGCAGCTAGGTGGCAAACTGAATAGAGCACTGGTCCTGGAGTGAGGAGTACCTGAGTTCAAATTTGGCCTCAGACACTTAACACTTACTTGCCATGTGACCTTGGGAAAGTCACTTAACCCCAATTGCCCTGCCTTTCCCTCTACAAAAGCAAAAAAAAATATTTCTAAAAATTTGAGTATTGATAAGTATGATGAGCTCTATCTGAAGAGAGTGGGTTCTTTTTCAATAGTATTCATCAGATAGAGGTTTTACCCCAAAGCCAGTTCCAAACAGCTCAAATTAATATCAAATTTGTAGGGTGAGTTTTTAAACCTTTGAAACTGGAAAACTATAAATCTGGGATCAATAAATTCCTTGGTGGATGTGTATTGTGCATGCATTTATTTTTTTTAAGCAATCAGGGTTAAGTAACTTGCTCAAGGTTACAGGGCCAGTTATTTCTGGGTGTGGTGCTGAGTATCTGAGCCCGGATTTGATCCAGGTCATCTCGACACTGGAGCCAGTGCTCTTACTCGCTGAGCCATCTGGCCGTCCCTAAGCAATTGGGGTTAAGTGACTTGCTCAAGGTTACACGGCCAGGTTTTTCCAGGTGGGTGCTAAGTGTCTGAGCCCGGGATTCGATCTCCAGGTCATTCCAACACTGGATCCAGTGCTCTTACTCGCTGTGCTACCTGGATTCCCCTATGTGCATGCATTTCTTTTCTGCACACCCCTAAGTTCCAAAAATCATTCATGAGAGATATTATGGGGGAAAGGGTTACTGTTCACATACAAGCTGGGCTAGGTCATATTTTGCATTTCTGCCAATATTGAGATTCTCCAATTCTCTAAATAATAATTTGTAAGAATACATATTCATACATATATATATATATATGTATATGTGTGTGTGTATAAATCACCTTCACATGTTGCCAGTATGAGAACAATTCATCGCTTCTTTTTTTCAAAGAACAAAATGGTAATACAAAAAAATTCTGCAGAACATCACACATCAATCTAATCCAATAGTATCTATAGTATTACAAGGCTATAATGCACCTCTAAAAAGAAAAGAGGCACATTCTCATACCTCTTCTTTGGTATTACATTTGGTTGTTGTCATTACAGAGTTAAGTTTTGATTTTTTTCTTTCCATTTGCAATGTTGTCATTGTACTAATTGATTTTGCTTATTTTACTTTGCATTAATTCATATGTTTTTGCATGTTTTTGTATACATCATTTTTAAAGCACAGTAGCATCTCATTACATTATTTTACCACAATTTGGTTAGCTAGTCCCTAGTCTTTGTGCATCTGCTTTCTTTCTGATTCTTCATTAACACAAAGAACAAGAACCATCATCTAAATGTAAATTTATAATGATGACCTTCTTGGGTATATGTATAGCTAAGTTACGCTATTTTGAGTAAAAAAGAAAACACAGAAATTTTAGTCATTTGATTTTGTAATGCTAGGATATATATATTTCTGCCTCTTAACCTTTTTCTTGAAAAAATTATAGGTTTGTTTGGAGATTTTTTGGCACTAGTAAATTGGTCTATTCTGCCCTGGAATGCAGATATTGTTGGTGACACCATAATGCGAATTCATGGCAGTAAAAATTTTGAAACAACTACTCTGTATTTTTTTCCTTTAAAAGATGAGAACAACATTAGTCATGTTCCAAAGATGCCCAGGTGGAAATATGAAAATCATATGTTTTTTCTCTTTTCAAAAGCAATAAAAATTTCAGGATGTACAAAAGAACCAAGTTCCAAGTGTTATTATCTCACCTAACTATCACATACTTCTTCAGTCTCCAGCTGTAGGGACTTTATGATCACAGCTCTTTCAAATTCTGGATGAGCTTTCTAGAAGTTTATTTCTAGATGACTGCAATGCTTTCCCACTAGTTCAGCCTAGAAACATTGCTCTTCAAATAATTTCAAGATTATTGGTAGAGGGTGTTTAGGGGTTTGTTGTTATATGGAGTTCAAGAGATTTTTTTTCTACTCTGTGTATTAAGTTTTCCTAGTCATTTATCAAATTATTTTATATCCTTTAGTTGTTCTCAATCTATAGGCAAATACTCAGACAAGCAGAAGTCCTTTTTTACTTTTAATTTGTTCATTAAATAAATGTGAAATTCTTTTAACCTTATTCTCAATCTTGATTTCTCTGTTCTTAGGTTAACTATTCTTTTTGTTGAATAGGGGGTTGATTTGTTTGTGTGGTCATATTATACCTATACTTGATTGTAAACTCTTTAGAACAGGGCCTGAGTTTTATTTATTTTTGTATTTTTCACTGTTGCTAGCTAAATAGCATAGACCTAACACAATATGCCTGTTTATTACATAAAACTGAATAATTGAATGTATGTGTCTAAGTGAATTTATAGTACAAAAATGCAAATAAAAAACCAGAAAGTTAGTCAGCAAGCAATTTTTAAGCTCCTACTATATGCCAGGCACTTTGCTAAGTGCTTGAGATACAAAGAAGGACTAAAACAAAATTTGAAAAGAAAAAAGCAGTCCTTGCCTTCAAGAAATTCAAAGTCTAATGAGAGTGATATGAAAATTACCATGAACAAAGAAGATATAATACAGGATATATTGGAGATTATCAACAGAGGAAAGGCACTAGCATTAAATAGGATTAGGAAAGATTTCTTCAAGAAGGTAAGAGTTTAGTTAGGACTTGAAGGATGCCAGGAGGCAGAGATGAAGAGGGAGATTATAACCATAAGCAAAAGCTCATAAAAATGCTAGGAATTAGAAGATGGAAAGGATTTTCAAGGAACAGCAGGGTCAGTGACAGTGAATCAAATAACATAGCAGAGATAGGTTGGAGTAAGGTGTTTAAAGCCTAAAAAGATGGGAGTGAAATTTATTGTAAAGGATTTTGAATGTCTAAAGAGGATTTTATATTTGATTTTAGGAGTGATAGGGAGCTACAGGAATTTACTAAATAGTAGACTGACATGAACAAACACATGGTTTAGGAAGATTGATTTGACCATTGAGTCAAGGATGAATTGGAATAAGGTGAAACTTGAGGAAGAGGCAAACCAAAGAGGCTACTGAAATAGTTCAAGTGTGACATGATGAGGGCCTACAATAAGGTGATCATGGGAAACTGTGAGAATGGTAGTATTCATAATAGTAATAGGAAAGGGAGGAAGATTTAGAGGAGGAGAAAAGATAATGAATTGTATTTTGGACATATTGAGTTTAAAATGTCTAAGGGACATCCATTTTGAAATGTCCTATGGGCATTTGGTGATGGGAATCGGGAAGTTAGGAGAGTAGTTAAGGATGAATAATGAGAGCTGAGAATCACCTGCATAGAGATCACTGAATGATATAATATAGAAGGAAAAGAGAAGAGGACTTACATTCATAGATAGTGTGCATGACCTGAATGAAGATTTAGCAAAGAAGATTGAGGAAATGTCAGATAGGTAGGAGGAGAACCAGTATAGAGTCATGGATCAGCAATCACCCCAGCATCCCCAGGGTGGCTGCCAACACAGGTTCTTGGATCCACTTGGATAAAGGAAAGCAACTCAAAATGGGTTAACAAGCTTACTTTAATCAGTCAAATATGTATCGTTTACCTAGTTCAGGGGAAAAAGGTCAGCACCCCGAACTTCAGAGTACACAGACAGAATTATCAAGACAGAGAAACAGATCAAGTAGACAGGTTTCCAAACTGTCCAACCATTACATCCATACCAAATCAGCATCTGGTTTTTTCAAAGCCGGGGGGCTCTCAACAACGGCTTCCCAGAGTCTCATCTGATCAAATCACAGAATACTTCTCAAAGTGAGCCCCAAAGCAAAGCCTCACATCAGGGATTATATATCCTTCTCCTGGGTCAGAGAATGTAACCACCCTCTTGACCCACTGCCCAATCACAAAGCATCAAGGTGTGGGCATTCCTGAAAACCAAGCCTCCTGCCACAGGCTCCATATGACCATGTTCAGCCTATTAGG
The DNA here is from genome assembly GCF_028583685.1 of Petaurus breviceps papuanus. Lineage (NCBI taxonomy): Eukaryota > Metazoa > Chordata > Mammalia > Diprotodontia > Petauridae > Petaurus > Petaurus breviceps. The sequence continues at coordinate 8,518,459 of NW_027187327.1, forward strand.
AGGCAGAGTATATTTTCAAATCAAGGAAGGTTCTCAGAGTCTCTTAAGCCTATCAGAGGGCCTAGGGGCAGGAAAGATCTTTAAATTTTCATTTCCATTACAAGTAGGGACACAAAATCCTTGAAAAAAGAGAATATAAAGGTTATGAGGTGACTAACAATATCAATGGCTACAGAGGTCAAAAAGGATGAGGATGGAGATTTGGCAATTAACAGATCATTAGTAAATTTAGAGAGACAGCAGTTTCAGGTGAATGATGAGGCCAGAATCAAGATTATAGAGAGCTTCAAAGAAAGAGGAAAAAGAAAGTGGAGGTATCTGGTGTAGACAACCTTTTCAAGGAGTTTAGCCACAAAAGGGAGGAAATATAAGGAATGATACAAGGAAGGATGGCTAAAGTGAAGGATTTTTAAGAATGGAGAAGCATGGGCATGATTATAGGTAGTAGGGAAGCAGTCAGTAGACAAGAAGAGATTAATAATTAGTGTGTGTAGATAATAAAGGGAGCAATCTTCTGAAGAAGATGGAATAAGATCACTTGTTCACGTTGAAAGATTTGTTTTGGAAACAACTGAGACTTCCTCTTCATCTGAGATAGTACCTTAGCAGGATTTAGTGACAGAAGTCATCTGGGTGATGTGAGATGAGGAGTGGAGAAGAGGAAGATCTTGGCAAATGGCCGCAATGTTTTCAGTGAAATATAAGGCAAAGTTCTCAGAGGCAAGTGCAGTGGAAGGCGGAGCCATTTCTGTTTGTTTTGTTTTTCATGCATTTACTACATTCAAATGCTTGTTAGTCTGTTATGGCACCTTCATTTCTTTATTCTGCAGGCATTTATTCAACTAAAATCTTGTACCTTGAACAACTTACATAGACTTCACCAGCATCAAAATTTCAGAGGAATCAGTGTTTTATTATATGTACATTGCTTATTATGATCCTATGATCCTTTTCAGTTCTTATCTGAATTTACATTTCAGCTAGCTTATTTCATATTTTATGGCAAAGGAAGGAATATTATAAAGTAATTAGGAGGTTGAAAATTTAGATTTATAGAAAATAGGGACATGATGGAGGGCCTTAGAGAGCAGAGAGTATAATTTCTTTGCTTTTGCTGTGTCTCTCACACTTATTAATTCAAATGTGATCCTGCTATATAACAGGGAAGGAAAAAGAAACATTTATTAAGTACCTACTATGTGACAGTCACTGTGCTAAGCATTTTACAAAAATTCTCTAGATTGTTCCTCACATAAACCCTGGGAGGTAGCTGATGCTAATATCATCATTTTATATGTGAGGAAACTGAGTCATACAGAGGTTGTGATCTGCCCAGCATCATACAGCTAAGATTTGTCTTAGTCCTGATTTCAACTCATATTTTCCTAACTCTAGGCACAATTATCCATTCACTATATCACTTAGATGAATATATTATGTGTATATTTTTATATATCATTAAAAACAATTTATTATCTCCCACATCATATGCTACATAGGTGTGAAACCCTCCAAGAAAAATAAAGTAGAATATGCATCATTATATAATTAGAAAATTACTGGAAAACCTAAACATGTAGTAATTATTTGATTTTTTTTCTCAAAATAGAGATCACATATATAGTTGAGAAAATGGCAGAGGAACACACAATCCATGGAAAGTTCAATGTCAGTGAAATAGAATAAAAACAGGATGAACAGACAAATTCAGATAAAAGCCAGCTAATGTATCTGTTCAATTCCTTCAATACTGTACTACTTTCTACTACTCCTCTTCCAAATTAATATAGTTTCATCGGGTACTTAAGTATTTTTTAAACTGCTGGGCATAGAAAGTTTAAAAATAGCATTGGCTTAACAAAGTGTGCTAGAGTTGAAGATAAGATCCCAATGAATCATAAGGAAGAAAACAGTCTTATGCTTATCCTTAGCATGTTACTTTTGTACAGAATCAATCACTCTCTAATCAGGCAGATGTAAATGATGATGGTGGTGGAAAAGATGGTGAAAGAAATAAGGGAAAAATGCTTCACAATTGTAACGTGAGGTGGTGCTATATAAGAAAACACTGACCCTGGAATTAGAAGATCTGAGTTTGAGTTTCCATTCTGTCTTTTACAAATTAATGCAACTGTGGGTAAGTAAGTAGCTTAAACTATGTGAACTCCAGCTTTCTCCTTTTTAGAATTAAGGTAATAATTTCTGTGCCACTTACCTTACAGGGTTGTTGTTTTATGAAGAAACTTATTTGGCTTTAACTTATCTATCTCCTTCTGTGTAACAATGATGTCCCTCCAACAAAAGTAGACTGATTACCCAATCCATTCCTATAAATCCCTTTTTCAAGATGTTTTTCCTGAGCCCTGTCTCTTTTCTTTTTTTCCTTGAATGTCACACTCATCCAAATTTCTCATCACACTTTGGATATTATTTTTGTTTCTGTTGCATTCTATGATAATTCACAGAATCACAAAATGTCAAAGTTGGAAACTGATTCAAAGTGAAGTGAGAACCAAGAAAACAATTTATCCAATGCCAACAACATTATAAAGAAAAGTAACTTTGGAAGACTTGAGAATTCTGATCAATGCATTGATGAGCCACAATCCAAAAGGACCGATGATGAAACTATCTTGTATCAGAAAAGTAATGTATTTAAAATGCTGACTGAGATATATTTTGGACATAAGCAATATAGGAATTTTTTTGCTTGAATATGCACATTTGTTATGCAGGATTTTTTTTTTCCTTTTTATTGTTTTTGTTCAGTTGAGAGGTGTCTGGAACATAAATATGTGCTTATTAATTAGAAAGTTAATAAAATAAAAAAATTTAAACTTGGAAAAGACCCAAGTAGTCATATAATCAAACCCTTAAAAAGAAGAAATAAAATACTTATCCAGCCTCTGACTGAAGGCATAGGGAACTTAGCACCTCTCAAAAGATTCCATTCCATTTTATGACAATTTTGGTACTTAGGAAGTGTTTTCCTGAATTTGGGCCTAAATTTGCTTTCTTGTCAGTTCTACCCTTTGCTTCTAGTTCTGTCCTCAGAAGCTAAACAGAATACTCATTTATATTATAGCTATTTGAATACTTAAAGAGAGTAATCATATTCTCTTCTAATAATTTCCAATCAGAAAGCAGGCTTCCCTTTCAGTGAGAGTCAGATTCAGAGTATAATTTCCCTGGTTACTTACTTCACATTTAAATATGTGAAAATATATTTTAAACAAATCAAGACATCATTATCTTTTCTTTTTGGCAGACAGAGCTTCAGAGTAAGTCCCACATTGATACAATTTCATGCCTCTATGCTAGGCTTGTCCCTTATTTCACAAACTCCACATCTATTTATTTCTTCTCTCCAGTTGGTCTGTAGTATATTCCAAAGACAAAAATTACTTTCATGTCTTCCTTCATTGATCCTCACCTTCTGGTTCCTTAATTTTCTTAGATTAGTACACTAACAATATAAAATATTACACACTTCCTGAATTGTTTTTTTAATAAAGGATACCTATTTAGAATGATATTTTACTCACAGGATTTATCCTATCAAATCTCAGTGTTACATATATAAGGACAAATTTGCTTCCTCACATTAGAACCTTTGTTCACTTTCTCTTGTATTTTTTTTTAACTTTAATTTTGTGCATTTGTGTAAGATACTTCATACCATGAGTTTTACCACTGACTCCCTTATTATACTCTCTTGTGAATTTCAAAGTTTTGTCAATTGTTCTTCTTTCTTCTTTGTAGTTGCACTTAATGGAAGGGGTTCTTAGGCTATGTAGTTATTTTTTTATAATTATACTTTAATAATAATCTTATGTCTTTTATTTCATGCATTTAACTTTACTCTGAGAAGACATTCATATATTTCATCAGACTAGCAAAGGGGTCTAAAACACATAAAAAATTTAAGAACCCCTGTTCTATGATACCTAACTTGGGGGACATACTCAGGAATCATATTTTATTCTATCTTTGCCATCCTCTTTTTCATTTTATTTGTAATTTGTAGAATAAAACAATCATTTCCACAACACAGTACCATAAAAATATAATTGTATATGAAACTGCCAATCTGCTATACCCCATTTGCTATTCCTTTCAAATATGCAAAAAAATTATCATGATGCAAATTTATTTTTTTCTTCTCTCCCTCACCCTATAGATGACTACCACTGAACACAAATATGTGTGTATGTGTGTGTAAATTTATTCTGTAGATACTTCTATTTAACAGTTCATTCTCTGGATTCAGATAGCATCTTTCTTCATAATTCCTCTCCAGCTAATTTGAGTATTTATAATAGATGAAAAAATTTATTCACTCAAAGGTATTCTTAAAACAATATTGCTGTTACTCTATACAATGTTCTATTCATTCTACTCATTTCACTCTTTATTATTTTGTCCCATTGACTGGATTTGTAAGACACATGGAAAATTCAATATTACTAGTCACTGAACTGGAATCTATGTTCCTGATATTTTAAGCCATGTTCTAAAAATCCAAATTCCATTCTCAGATGCTATTTTCTTTGCCATTCTCCCTCCCTAAATTATTTTTTTGTCTTCTGCATTATTTGCCTTTAAAGGAAAACAGTGATGAAAATATACCCAATTCCCCATGGTCTTTAGTTCTTACCCAAGACTTTATAATTATTGGAAATACGTTTTAGATATCCTACTGCAAATGTCATTTATCCATATTTAAATAGTTAGAAGAAGGTAAATACAATCTATTTTTAAAAGTCTCTTGAGATAGTTTGTCATGTCTTGGATGTTTGTCCTGGCAAGTCACAAGATCTCTCCACTGTTGTCACATTCACATATACCTAATTCAATAGCCTAGGCAGGGAATCAAATTTGATGCCACTTTTCTTTCTATAAATGATATAGCATGATCATTCACCTGATAGTATCCGTGGCTCTACTAAGTCATCCTTTGAAAGACAAGAAACTTTATTCTCTAAATACATAGGTCCCTCCTCTTTAAGAAGTCTTAAATATCTTTTTTAAACTTTAAGTTAATACAACTGTTTTTCCTTCCCTTTCTCTTCTATATGACTTTAACAATATATTGAAAAGTGTCGTGTCTTCCTTCCTCTCCTTCAAGTCTCTTTGTGTACATATTATATCCTGCCTGTTATACAGTAAGATCCTTTTGAGCAGGGACAAAAGCATGATTTTTATTTTATTTTATTTTTTGCATCCTCCAAAGCTAGTATTGTGCATTTGCTGTTTGGAGAAGTAAATTAAATAGTGTAATTTACATTGCTTGAAAGTGATTTTACCTGCCCTTTCTCATATGATTCTCAAAATAACAATGTGAGTAGAGGTATAACATAAGTAGTTGTGATATGGTAAAAAAAAAAAAAAAGGCACTGGACTTCATATTAGGAGAATGAGAGAATGAGATTTGAATGATAGCTTTGTCACGTTCAAATAACATGACTTTGGACCAAATATTTAATCTCTGAAGCTCAGTTTCTTTATCTATAAGCAATAGGTAACAGTTTATATACTATCCAATTCATGCATTTTTCAACAGCCTCAAAAGGTAATGCATCTAAAGCATTTTGTAACTATAAAGTTCTGCATAAACTTCAAATCATATTCCTTCTACTTTGCAAATGAGAAAAGAGGCAAAAGAAAGTTGAGTGTTGTACAAGATCATACAATTCATCATTAATGGACAGAATCTCTTTTATTTTTAAAGTAACTATGCAAAGAAAAAGTAACCTTAGAGAGCATTAACTCCAAATCCTTCATTTCATAGATGAGGAAATTGAGGCCCAGGAAAGCTGAATGGCATGCCAAACATCATATAGCTGTTTAATGGTACTGTGGAAAAATCACTGACTCTAAAAAAAACATAAATTCCTGGATTCAAACCCTACATCTGATGCTTAATTTTCTCTGTGATAATGCAATTCATTGGATTACTCTCAGCCTTGGTTTCCCCATCTTTAAATCAAAGCCTCTGGATTTACTTCCAGTACTAAATTGATGATAAGTGGCAGGACTAGAATGTGAACTCTGATTCATAGAGAAATCGTCATCCTCCTCCTCATCATCAAAGACATTTATATAGCACTCTCTATGTGCTAAGCACTATGCAAAGCACTTTACAAGTATCTCATTTGATCCTCATAGCAACCTTGAGAGGTAGATGCTATTATTATTCCCATTTTACAAATGGGATAAAGTGAGGTGAACAGGAACTGGTTAAATGAATTGTCCATGATCACCCAACTAGCAAGTGACTGATGCCAGATTTGAACTTCTGGTTTTCTTGACTCCAAGTCCAAAACTCTATCCACTGTACCATTTGGAATCCACTTTTCTTTCTACTACAATCTATATCAGTTATCCAACCCAATATTAAAAACTTCTATTTAAATTATTATCAATGGCCAAATGAAATCTCTTGCATTATACTTTAAGTTCCTTTCTAACAGCACAAAACTATGGAAAGTTGTAACATCTAGATATGTTTAAAGAAAAGTTAGATTTTTTTTAAGCAATTGGGGTTAAGTAACTTGCTCAAGGTTACACGGCCAGTTTTTTTCTGGGTGTGGTGCTAAGTATTAGAGCCCGGATTCGATCCCAGGTCATTCCAATTCTGGGGCCGGTGCTCTTACTCACTGAGCTGAGTTAGATATTTTTTATTTGGCTTTGTATATATTCTTTTCATACCTGTGAATCTTAAGACTTCATTATCAAATTCTCCAAAAAAAGGGGGTATTTGGTAAGATGAGATGCAAATTTTCCTCCAAGTTGTCAGGGAGGCCTATGGCAGACAAGATAAATGTATTTTATTAACTCAAGAAAGGTCATTTTTGCTATTTAAAATTAGACTTCTGGTTAGAAATTGATCAAGGGTGCAAATGTTGTTTTCTTTTTTTTAACTACTTGACCTTTATATTTGTTCTTCTACCAACTAATACATGCCAAACCCACATAAACACAAAAATAATAGAATCTTCCCAAAATGATTCTTGTAACCAAAATTAATGTGCTCTAAGGGAACTCTGTGTTCAATAATCTCTCAATAAAAACTAGTTTAAGGAGAATATGCTTCTGCTTATAATATTATATACACACACATATATATATGTATATACATATATATAATGAACTATAAAAAGATTTTCAGTGAGGTAACATTAAAAATATATATTTCGGACCTCTGATTTCATCAGTAAAGGGAATTTCTACTGAGGTGACTCCCTCTACTAATGCTAGATAACAATTGTTCTGGTGAGCTGACTCCCTTTACCAATGGTAGGTAACAATTGTTCTGCAACTTGTAGGTTTAAAGAAGTGCCTGGGAGTGCTGAGAAGTTGTGACTTGTTCACAGTGGCACAGATGGTATATGTCAGTGGTAGGACTCGAATCAAAGTTTTTTGTATTCCAAGACCACACATTGTCTCTTCTATTATTATTTTTAAACTGAGTAATTTTGCATCTTAGGCCAGTAGCATCATAATCAAGTGACTGTAATTAAAAATGTGATCTATCTTTTCAGGCTTGGTATAGCACAATAAAAAATGAGACAAAATATATTCCAGTGAGTAACATAAGCAATTTTCTTTCTTTTCTTTAATTTATTTTAGCATTTTTAATAAATAAATATTTTTACATATTTTTCACCAGATTTAAACTGATTTCAAATGCCAGACTCCAAAGTCATTTGAAACATTTACACAAAAAGATATATTTGAGGCCCCCACTGTAGCAATTAGCTATGCAACATTAACCTTTGAAACTATTAATAAGTTAATAATAATTTTAACCCAATCATCTGTTTTGAGAACATAGAAGAAAGGAAAGAAAAGGTTTATAAGGAAACAGATAATGAAAGGAGGATGAGGAAGCTGTAGGACAGAAAAGCTGAATTATTTGCCCAAGGTGAGCTGGAATTTGAATCCAAACATGATTTCTTCCAATCAATTTTAATATTTATGTGTATAAGTAATTTAATTAATAACTTTTGGGCTTTTTTCCCATTTCAAAAGTAACATCATGGGAAATGACCACAAAAAAAGGGAAAAAAAAAGAATGAGAAGGACTAAGAGATTACTGCTGATTGACAAGAATCTAAATATTTCTGTGATGACTCAGACTCAAGAATTTGCAACTAAGTGGAATAAGGACAAAGTCGCATATAACTCTGTCCTGGGATATCTATCAACCAAAGGAACTACAGAATAAATGTCTGGAGAGAGGAAAGTGATGAAAAATTCTGTAAATATAGCATGTCTGGAAATGAAAGAAGAGTTGTGTGACAACGACAGAATGCATATGAGTTAAGTGTGGGAAGCAACTTCATTTTATCAAATTGTCAAAAACCCACAGGGTTTGTTTCAGGAACTGCTATTAAAATGACTTCTTAGAAGTTCTCATACATTCTTTCTTTTGTGTTTGAATTCTCCCTTCAAAATTAGGAAAAGTAAAATTATAGTGCTACTATGGGAAGAAAAACCCAGTGTGAGAAAAGCATGATCTTCCCATATGACCAAATAGTATTTAAGGGTAAAAGGAGTCACAAGAAATAAGGAAGTCAAGATACAGTAGGTCTCAGGCTTGGTTTGTCATAGGTGGGTTTCTACCAAACATACCTCTGAAAATGACTGCAACATTGAAAGCAAATCTTGCAAGAATCCCGTGGATATATAAACATGTGACATTAGAGCAGAGGTAGGAAACATGTGACCTTAAGGCCACATGCAGTCTTCTAGGTCCTTGGGTACAGTCTTTTTACTCAGTCCAAGTTTTACAGAATAAATCTTTTTATTAGGGGGATTTGTTCTATAAAGTTTGGATTTAGCCAAAGGGCCACATTTGAGGACCTGGAGGGCCACATGTGGTCTCAAGGCCACAGGTTCCCCTCCCCTTCATTAGTGTATGCAGATATTTCATTGGAACATTTTGTGCCTGCAATTAGGGTCAAATGATGTGATTGGAAATACTAGGATTAAACATTTAAAATGAAATCTTGGAGGCCATGATGAAAATAAAATAAAAGGAAGGAAGGGAGGGAGGGAGGGAGGGAGAAAAAATTTTATTATGTACTTAATTTAATTTATATATTATATATACATAATATATATTATATGTAATATATACACTACATATTATATATAATATATATAAATAAAACAAATTAACTTAATTTGTTATGCACTTAAGTGCAGAGCACTAGGCTATGCATTTGGAATGAAAATTGGAACAAAAAGAAAGATAATCAATTCCCAATCTTCAAGGATCTAAAGTAAATTGGGAAAGGGAGGCTGAAAAGCTGGGGAGAGGAAAGGTGCAGCAAAGATCCTGACCTGGAATGGGGCATAATGAAATATAATGAAGGCAGGCAGGCCTGAACCCTTCCACAAAATGTAACCATATTTTGGGACTCACCAATGGAAGAAAAATGGGTGGGTCCAAAGCAGAATAAGATATTATACAAAGAGAATTAGTTCTCATGATGATGAAACCTGAGGCAAGATACTGAGATGGCTTCTAAATGATTAGTAGTAGATTACATTTTGTTTGGCCCAGTTTTAGGATTAAGGACAATATATGGTGCTTGCAAATGATAACACTACCAATTAGAATACCACCATTCAACTGCTCAGAAGACTGAGTATGAATAATTCACACAGGGCAAAAATCATTCTGTATAGCTAACATTATATAGTATAGTATGACCAACATCAGAACATTTTTCTTAACATTTCTTGATTATGATGAGAAACATGACAATTTAATGCAAAATTATTCTGAGATTTCTGGATCCATGAAATTTTGTATCAGACCAAAGGTATCAAACACACTTCCTGAGGCCCACATATAATCAACCACACTCCTGAATGAAGACAGAAGGATATTAAAATGTTTATTTTAATATTTAACAAAATAAAATATTTTTATTTTATTTAATATTTAACAAAATAAATATATAATAGGATATAGTTTTCTAAGTTAAATATGTCCTGTAGGGATCCTGTATGGTTTAGTGGACTCATTTCTATTTGACACCATTGTACTAGATTATAGCATTTGCATTACAACATGTAATATATCCTTGTTTTAATCCTTCTATTTCCTTAATTTATTAATAACTTGAAAGGGTCCCTGGATTCAATGCAAGTCAAGATCCCAGGCAATGCTATTAAGAAAGAGTCTTCCTTCATACTTCCTCTAATGAGAGAGAAATAAACCACTCATTTCTTTTCACATAAACTTCACAGTCATTGAGCTATGAATTTTCTATTTGTCATATTGTTAATGATACTTATGTTTTATCCTTAGGTCAACATATAAAGTTATTAATTGTTTGATTTTTTTAATAGTTAACTCATGAGCATAAAATGATCATATGAAAATAATGACCAAATTAATTTTCCTCATTTTCATTACCCCAAAATTGTTTCTGAAGTTGGAACTAAATATTTTTAAAAGTTCCCACACAAAACAGTAATTCCTCAATAAAGTTCAAGCAACTGAAAAGGAAATTATAATGAAAGTCATCTTTCAACCTTGCTACATCACTTACCTATTCCCCTGAACACAATAATAGGTAGTATACATTTACACAGCCAGGTATAAATGTCTCTGCTAGCAGGCAAGATAAAACAATTCCCATGACCTAAATACATCCTCACCTGCATAATATAAAGAGAACATGCTGATAACAGCAGTTAAAAAACACATTTTCCCTCTATCACTTGGACAATCAATGTTGACCAACTTGTTCTGAGTTATTTCTGCTGCCCCAGAAGCTAAGTTATAATTAGATCAGCCCCTCTGAAAAATATAAGCCTGAAAATACAGACCTGGACATTACTTGTTGCCTCTGGGTGCTTGATGACAGCAGGCCCTAGAGAATATTGTGGAGTTGCTCTCTCATGGGAGTCAAATTCACCCAAGCATAACTCATAACAGGGAATTGTATACATAAATTCTCAGGAACAGAGTCTCTGGAGCAGTTTGCTAGAAATATTTTAGAATTCTTCACACTTGCACATGTGCATATGCGTACACACAAAAAAATTCATAACCTCTTTTTCCAGATTTTTTAAAAGTTTGATAATGTTTAGTTTCTGAAATTATGTGCATCAGGAAATGAGTCCTCTGTATTTGAAATAATATTGTCAATTCTATTTTTACATGGATATATTTCTCTAGAATGTAGTGTCCTTTAAGGCAGCTGAAAACCCAGCATATTTAATGGGTGAGGAGGCAAATTAGACAGGACACTTACATGTAAAATGAATACTCACATACTATGCAGATCAATGATCTTGGTTAATATCTTCTAAAGCTCAATTTCCTTAAGATTCATCACATTGGAATTGATCAGGGTGGGTTTATGTAATTCAAAAGTGCACTATGAAGGAAATGAATAAAGTGGTAGCAAAAGGAAAGCAGAGGAGAAATAACCTAATGGTCTAGTATTTTTTAAGAGTAACACATGGTATAAAAGCAATTGAAGGTCACCTGAATGTAGATGTATACTTGGAATTGACTTCAGAATTTATCTGTTCGGATCCCCTCAAATTACATATAAGGTTTAGGGATAGGAAATGATTTACTCAAAAGCATTATGATAATAAGTAGCAGAAGCAGGATTTGAATCCAAAGACACTGATTCGAAATCCAGAACTGTTTCAATGGAAGCACCCTGCCAATTTCTTGTGCTATCACAGAAAGAAAATGCCTTTAAAGTGAGATAGTAGGGTCCTGAGCTCTAAACACTGATTTTACTTAACATCTCTTGTTTAAGAAATGAAAAAGCAATAGCCCTTTGCAGATAGGCTACCAAGAATGTACCTTGAATGGAGACCTAGCTGGTAGTTGGATATACTGGCCCCAGATGTATTTGAGGCTCCCTGAAATCTGACATTGGGTGTCTTCATAATCCCTGGAAAATCACATGTAATCTTTTTGGAAAGGATGTCTAATACCAGGATAGAATGCTGGAAGAGTTGGTAAGGTTCTATTCACTTGGCCTAGAGAACTAAGCAGTACTGGTGATTTTATTGTACTCAAAATTATATGATAATCTTGATTGAAAATTCTTTGTCTAGAAAGTTCTCTGTTCTTGGAATATGTCCTATGTTCTCCAACCTCTATGACTTGACTCACATTTTTACTTGTATGTGGAATACCCACCCTCTACCTATTCCTCTGTTGAATTCCTATTCATCTGTTATATTCCAACTCTAATTCTACCTCCTTTGTGAAGATACTCACTAAATTCCCTGGTTAGTACTGACCTTCCCCCATGGACATCACATAATTTTTTTTCATCTCTCTAGTGTTCTTATGGGATATTGTGTTACAGTTTTCTATTTTATTTCCCTATTAATTTGCAATCCCTCTAAAGGCATAAATTACATCTTATCTGAGTGCAGCAGACTTAACCATATGCTTGACCTATATACAGTTAACATGTACACAAGAATATCATAATATCTTAGATCTCCTGCTGGAAGGTACTTTGTCATTTTTCACTCATTCAGTCCAACTCTTTATGACCCTGTGGAATAACTGTCCATGGGATTTTCTTGGCAAAGATACTATAGTGCTTTCTCATCTCCTTCTCCAGCTTTATTCAGGAAGTGGTTAAGTGTTACTTCTCCATGGTCACACAGCTAGTAAGAGTCTGAAGTCAGATTTGAACCATGGTCTTTCTGACTCCAGGCCCAGTACTTTATCCACTCTGCTACCTAGCTCTCTCAGATCATACTTTAGAGACCATCACATCCAAACATCTCATTTTACATGCAAAGAAACTAAGACATAGAGAAGTTGAAATGATTTGTTCAGGTCACACAACTAGTAAATATCTGAGAAAGGATTCAACCCCAAGTCTTCCTTATAGCAAGCTTAGTGCTGACACCACTGCATCATTATGTCTCACAAATTTGGGGGAAGAAAAGGTGAAGACAGGAACATATTCCTTACTTGTGAATTTAAAAGATTAAAGTTAAGATAAACTCTAGAGATCACCTAGATGAGTCTTCTCATCTTACAGACGTAAAATGAAATTTAGATGAGACAACTTGCCCAAGGTGAGATAGACAGTTAGTATTATATCCCAGCCTGGAATCTAGATCTTATGATATATTACTTGGGGCACTTTTCTATTCCCCATATTCACTCCCATTAATTACACACAGGTTTATGATCACTAGTGAGCAATGAATTTGGTGGTTATCAAGTTCTCCTCAAATATTCTCCTACCTCACAAACATTCCTGTGATAGGAAAAAAAATGTATTTCATTTCACAAATGCTTAAGGTTAACATGTGAATCCTCTTAAACAACAAAGCTGCATTAAGAAACAAAGATAACATGGTGGAAGGAGTAGACAAATTGATGTAAAATAAGGATGATTTGGATTTGAAGCCCTACCCAGACATTTACTGGCTGTGTCATCACTTAGCCACTCTTAGTAGTCAGTTTCCTCATCAGTCAAGAGAGAATTGAACTCAATGAATGTCTAAGGACTCTTTCAGCTCTAAATCTAAGGTACTCTGATAATACATTTACATAAGCTCTCAATAAGGTGATTATCTGAAAGAAAGTCAATAGGAAATAAATAAAGTCCACAGAAATACCTGGATGGGTAGTTGCAATGTAAAAGGTAGATAAAGGGGGGTCGCTAGGTGGCCCAGTGTGTAAAGCTCTGGCCCCAGAGTCAGGAGGTCCTGAATTCGGTTCCGGCCTTAGACACTTAACACCCATACAAAAAAACTAGCTGTGTAACTTTGGGCAAGTTACTTAACCCCAATTACCCTCCAAAAGGCAAAAAAAAAAAAGTAGATAAAGAGAAGGCAGCATAAAAATTCTAATGTCTAACATGTAAGTTATAACATTTGAAATTGCTGTCATCTTCTTTACTAGTTTTATTCTTTTCCTTGCTCTTACCTTATCCCACTTTTTCTGCTCTGTCCTGATAAGTGTTCTCTCTCTATTCTTCCACTCTTTTTCTTGCTTTCCCTACTTCTCTATCCTCTTTTCACTTTTCCTCATTGTCCTAGGAAATATTTGGGGTTTAGGAAGGAGAGAAATCAGGTCTCAGTAGTATACACTTATTGGCAATACACATCACCCTGTGTAAGCAAAAAGCAAAAAAAAAAGCATATATTACATAGAAAACAGACCTGGATAACTGCATCAGCTACCACATGTCTGAAAAGATTCTGTAGACATGATAGAAAACCTAAGAAATATAAGGACTCCTCAAAAAAGTTAATTCTTGAAATAGTTTATTTTAAAGTATATACTACTTAATTTATATACTTTTGATTCCAGAGTCCCATTCACACAGACAGGTCTGGAGTAGAAACTAGGCTGCTTTATGGCAGCCTTATATATCCTGTAGAGGGGAAATAGCAGTAGTGTATAAATCTTGCATTCCCTGGTAGTAGTATTATAAATCCTGCTGCATAAAAGAATTTACAAGGCCTTAAGGAAAGAAATCAAGTCATTTACTTCTTCCTATCTCATGGAGTACCTAGCACAATGTGGGGCACAAAGTTTACCCAGACATATTCCCTGAATTAATGAAGTTCAATGCCAACCCAAGTAAACTGATTGGTGTGGTTGCCCAAAATATCACAATTTCTGAGAGAGACCCATACCATTACCAGTTTTGTCAAATTATCTTCCTTTGATGGGGAGTTAGGTTGCACAGTGCAGGGCCTGGAGTCAGGAAGACATGAGTTCAAATCCTCCCGTAGACACTTACTAGCTGTATGACCCTGAGCAAGTCACTGGAAAAGGAAATGACAAACTGTAGCAGCAAGCACCCCAGCATCCCCAGGGTGGCTGCCAACACAGGTTCTTAGATCTGCTTTTCTAAAGGAAAGCAACTCAAAATGGGTAAACAAGCCTACTTTAATCACTTAAACATATATCATTTACCTAGTTCAGGGCAAAAAGATCAGCACCACAAACTTCAGAGTATACAGACAGAAACAGATCAAGCAGACAGGCTTCCAAACTGTCCAACCATTACATCCATACCAAATCACAGTTACCAGAGAAGGAAGCATCAACATCTGGGCTTTTCAAAGCCTGGGGCCTCTCAACAGCTGCCCAGAGTCTCATCTGGTCAAATCACAGAACACTTCTCAAAGTGAGCCCCAAAGCAAAGCCTCACATCAGGGATTATATAGCCTTCTCCTGGGTCAGAGAATGTAACCACCCTCTTGATCCACTGCCCAATCACACAGCATCAAGGTGTGGGCATTCCTAAAAACCAAGCCTCCCGCCACAGGCTCCATGTGACCACATTCAGCCTATTAGAGGGCAGAGTATATTTGCAAATCAAAGAAGGTTCTCAGAGTCTCAAGCCTATTAAAGGGCTTAGGGGCAGGGAAGATCTTTAAATTTGCATTTCCATTACACAAACCACTCCAGTATCTTTGCCAAAAACCCCAAATGGGGTCATGAAGAGTTGGACATGACTGAAATAACTGACCAACAGCAACTTTTTTTGATATGAATGAAGAAAACCTTCCATTTTTGAGCAAATTATGTTCCCAAAATATCCCATTAGTCAAAACTGTGAAATATGCTTCCACAGAAACAATTTTGGATCAATCAACCACAAAGATCACATATTATGGGTAAGGTACTTCACTAGGTACTAGAGATTCAAAACCAAAAGAGAGAGTATGCACCCTCAAAAAGCTTGTATTCCACTGAAGGAGACACATTCATGTATACATTTGTAAAGTACCAACACTTTAACTACTGCCCTTTCATATGGAATAGTTTGGTGCTAAAAAAAAAAAAGAAAAAGCTTTTTCATAAAGAAAAAAATATTCAATTGGAAAAATATTTAATGTGTTACCTCTATTATCAGTGAAGAGTTTAGCACGTAGAAATAGTAGGAGCAGAACTTTGATTTAATAAAACAAGCTAAAATTTGTGAATAAAAGATAATTTTCAGGTAGACTCTGGGCAGTTTGGTTGGGAAAATGGACAATGTATTGTAGCATAAATATAAATATTTTAAAATCTTCTTGTAATGATTTTAGGATGATAAAGAGTAATACATCTTTTGTATATTAATGGTTTCAAGGCATAAGGGTGCAGTGAAACAACTTTTAATAATTAAAAAATGTTCATGTCATTAGAAATAAATACAGTTGTCAGAAGAAAACAAATATGGTCTTCATTAACATGGGATATTAAAAGTGACCTCTTAGAATTCTACAGAATGGTTGACACTATATGGAGTGGTGATCCTTCAGCTCATGTGTATGTAACTTTTAAGATTTCAGGATAAAACTTACAAAATGAAAAATAATATTTTGTAAACTAAGGGATGATTAAGTAGATACTTTTGATTTCATAAGACTTATTTGGTGAGTTTTTGCCATGAGATGAGTCATTGAGTATCAGGAGATTCCAAATTAAACCACTGAAAGTAGTAATGTTTGAAGGTTGAAGAAACCATGGAGTAAAAATTGAAGAAAGAGCAGGAGATAAAATGCTGAGCTCTGTATATGGCTCTGGCTAGGCCAACGAAAGAAGAAAATTTCAATTACAAGAATTCTTAAAGGGTTTCAAGGCAAAAGCAAAGGCAAAATATAAGCTTTGCAGTTGATTTGCTTAGAACTAT
This sequence comes from Petaurus breviceps papuanus, assembly GCF_028583685.1. Classification (NCBI taxonomy): domain Eukaryota; kingdom Metazoa; phylum Chordata; class Mammalia; order Diprotodontia; family Petauridae; genus Petaurus; species Petaurus breviceps. The sequence continues at coordinate 8,535,117 of NW_027187327.1, forward strand.
GTTTGTTATAAACTGTTAGGTTGATGCAGCATACTGATGGGTAAATAGCTGACTTGGCTTGTTTGCCTTGTCCAGAGAGTTAAATTGAGCTTATTTATAGTGATTTCTCATCTAATAAAATCTAAAGATGCAGCACCTTAATGAGTGAATAATTGGCTGAGATTGTCTACATTTCCTAGAAAGATTCTATTTAATAAACTTTTTAGTTCTCTTGCTGAAAACACCATCACCGCCACCACCACCACCACCACCACGACCCAGATCACTGCCTTGTTGTAATGGAGAATCTTGCATAGCACAATGAAACTATGAGCTATGCCATGCTATAACTAAGACAGGCAAGTTATAGTGGAGAGTTCTGATAAAAAGTGACCCAGTGGAGAAGGAAATGATAAACTACTCCAGTATCTTAGCCAAGAAATCTCCATTGACAATACTAAAATGATAAAAGAGATGGCATCAGAAGATGAGCCCCTCAGTTCAGAAAGTGTCTAATACACTCCTGGGGAAGAGGAAGGGACAACTACAAGTACCTCCACTAGTAATTAAAGGACTGGGCCAAAGCAAAAAGTAAGCTTAGCAGCAGATGCATCTGGTGACGAAAGGGAAGTCCAATGCTATAAAGATCAACATTGCATAGGAACTTGGAATATAAAATCCATGAAGCAAGGTAAACTGGATATGGTCAAATAGGAAATGAAAACAATAAACATGGATGTTTTGGGTGTCAGTGAATGTAAATGAATGGCAACAGGTGAATTAACTCAGATAATCACTATATTACTGTAGGCAAGAATACCTTAGACATAATAGAGTGATCCTCATAATCAATAAAAGGGTGAAGAAAGACATATTAAGGTATAATCTCACAACTGTCCTTATGGTACCTCTTCAAATCCAAGGCAAATCATTCAATATCATAGCTTACATCATCTTCTAGAAATAAAACAACAATTACAATAAAAAAAGATGTCACATTTATCATAGGGGATTTGAATGGTAAGGTAGGAAATGACAAGATAATTGGGATAATGAGAAAGTTTAGCCTTGGAACATAAAATGGAGGGCAAAGACTAAAAGAGTTTTGTCAAAAGAACTCTCTGGTCATAACAAATACTCTTTTTCAACAATCCAAAAGGTTTTAATGAGATTGATTATATACTTTGAAGCCTAAGATGAGGAAACTCTATAGTCAGTTAGTCATATCTGGAACAGACTATCAATCAGATCATGCTCTTCTCATTGCAAAATTCAAACTAAAATTGAAGTAGAGAAAAATATCAGACCATATAGGTATGACCAAAGTAACATCCTTTGTGAATATGAAGTGGAGGAATAGATTTAATAGATTAGATCTGGTAGAGTATCTGAAAAACTATGAGGAGAGGTTCACAACACTGTACAGGAGGCAGCAACAAAAAAACATCCCAAATAAAATGAAAAGAAAAAAAAGCAAAATGGCTATCTGATGAGGTTCTACTTATATAACTGAAGAAAAAAGGAAAGTAAAAGGGAAAGGAGAAAGGGAAAGACATATTCAACTGAATACAAAGTTCCAGAGAATAAGAAGGACAGATAAAAAGATTTTCTTAAAATAGCAATACAATGAAATAAAGTAATAGAATTGGAAAGAAAAGAGATCTCTTCAAGAAAATTAGAGATATCAGGGGAAAAATTGATTGAAAAAATAGGCATGATAAAAGACAAAAATAATAGGAATTTAACAGAAGGAGAAGAGATTAAGAAGAGGTCAGAAGAATACACTAAAGAACCACATGTAGGCCAAGATGGCAGAGTAGAAACAGGACCACCCCACTGTTCTGGCTTCCACCTTCCCCAATCCATGTGAAAGGGGACTCTAAACAAACTTTGGAGCTGCAGAACCCACAAAATGAGACAGAGAAGATAACCTCCTGCTGAGGATAGCCAGGCAGGCCAGCAGGAATCAGCCACCTCAGCCCTTTGGGAGCCAGGCCCAGTCCCACTCAGAGGCTTTAGCCCTAGGGCAGGCCTGACCAGCCCCCTGCCAGAGGGACTCCAGATCAGCAGCAGCTGTGGCCATTTCCAGATTTATCAACACTTAGATGGGAAGGATAAAGTGAGGGGTCAGTGCAGTCTGGACTTTGGGACCCAGTAAGTGGGAGTGCATGGCTTTTGCTCACAGGGCAAGAAGCTGCTGAGACTCTGGCACAGCCAAGCCAGCACCACTTGGCAGCTTCAGCTCCTGCAGAGTGTAGGGGGACCAAGCACCAGTCTGAGCGGTAATAGCTCTTGCTTTAACCTGCTTGGATCTGGATTGCAGTCTAGGGAAGAGGTCCTGGGGTGTATGTCCAGCTTGCCAGAGTATGTGGAGACCTCAGAGAGGGCACCCATCTAACACCGCCAGGAACTGAGAAAACCCCAGCATTTGGGAAGAAAGCTCCCCTGTCTGGTGGCACAGTCCTACTGTGGCATAAAGGCCAGGGGTCAAGTGACTGAGGAGCGACATGTTAAGGCAAAGGAAACAAAGAAGACAGAACATTCCAACATTAGACTCCTATTTGGGGGACAAAAAGGAGGAAAGCATGGAACAGGAGGAAGACACTGAAGTCACAACTCCTGCACCAAAAGCTTCAAAGGAAAACACAAGTTGGTTACAGGCCATAGAGGACCTTAAGAAACAGATAAGAGAAGTGGAGGAAAAATTGGGAAGAGAAATGAGAATGACGCAAGAAAATTATAAAATGAGAGTCAACAGACTGCCTGAGGAATATCACACCTTACAAAACAGACTGACTCAAAACACAAAAGAGGCTCAAAAAGGTAATGAGGAGAAGAATGCCTTAAAAAGCTTAATTTTCCAGGTGGAAAAATAATCTCAAAAGCTCAATGAGGAGAATCATTGCTTCAGAATTAGATTGGAGCAAATGGAAGCTAATGATTTTATGAGAAATCAAGATGCTGTTAAACAGATCCAAAAAAAAGGAAAGAATAGAAGGCAATGTGAAATATCTCATGGGAAAAACCACTAACCTGGAAAATAGATCCAGGAGAGAGAATTTAAAAATTATTGGACTACCTGAAAGCCATGACCAAAGTAAGAATCTAGAAATCATTCTCCAGGAAGTTCTCAAAGACAACTGCCCTAATGTTTTATAATCAGAGAGCAAAATAGAGGTTGAAAGAATCCACCGATCATCTCCTGAAAAAGATCCCAAGAAATCTCCTAGGAATATTATAGCCAGGTCCCGGAATTCCCAGATTAAGGAGAGAATATTACAAGCAGCCAGGAAGAAACAATTTGAATATTGTGGAAACACAATCAAAATAACCCAGGATCTGGCAGCTTCTACACTGAGAGATCGAAGGGCTTGGAATATGATATTCTGGAGGTCAAAGAGCTGGGATTAAAACGAAGAGTCACCTACCCAGCAAAATTGAGTATCAATCATGTTTCAGGGAAAAATATGGTCATTCAGAGGAATAGAAGACTTTTAAGCATTCTTGCTGAAAAAACCAGAGTTGAATAGAAAATTTGACATTCAGATATAAGAAGCAAGAGAAACATGGAAGGTAAACAGGGAAAAGAAATCATAATGAACTTATCAAAGTTGAACTATTAACACTCCTACATAGAAAAACAATAATTGTAACTTATGAAACTTTTCTCAGTAGTTGAAGGGAATATATATATATATATATATATGAATATATATGGGCATATGAATACATATGTGAATGTGTGCATATGTTTACAGGTATACATAGATAGAGGGCACATGACCAATTTAACAGGAAGGGATGATACTTAAAAGGTGAAAGTAAGAGGTGAGAGAGGAATATAATGAGAGGAGGTGGGGAGAGACAGAATGGGATAAACTATCTCATACAGAAGAGGCAAGGGAAAAGGTCACAATGGAGGGTAAGAATAGGAAGTCAAAAGGGAATGGGTCAACCTTATTCCCATTGAATTTGGCTTGAGGATGGAATGAAATACACACTAAATAGGGTATCTCACCCTCCAGGAGATTAGGGGGGAAGGGGATGAGAAGGGGGATGATGTAAGGGAGGGCAGGCTGGGGGGAAGGGAAGTTGGAAGCACTAACTTTTGAAAAGGGGCAAGATCAAAGTAGAGAATAGAATAAGTGGGAGGTGGGATAGGAGGGAGGGAAATATAGTCAGTCTTTTACAATATATGTACTATGTTATTTTTTTGCATTAACCACACATATGCAGCCTATACTGAACCACTTATCTTCCCAGTAAGGGTGGGTGACAAGGGAGGAAGGGAATGAATCTGAAATTCAAGGTTTTTAAATCAAATATTAAAATATATATATATATATATATATATATATATATATATATATATTATTAATACTATTTTATATGTAATTGGGAAATAAGATATACAGGCACTGGGGCATAGAGATCCATTGAAAAAGTCAAAAGGGGTATGGGAGAAAATATGAGAGTGAGCAGATTGGAGGAGAGGATATCCTGTGGGACTGCTATTTTAGGGCTGTGGGTAGGGGAAAAATGGGGAGAAAATTTGTAAATCAAAATCTGGCAGAAATGAATGGTGTAAATGAGAAGTTAATAAAGCATTTGAAAAAAATAATAAAGCAGAGATCTCCTAAAAAAAGAACCACATATAACCAATCTTATCACTTATAACCACATATAATACCATGCACTAGCAGCCTTCCAGAAGAATGCTACTGTGAACAGCTTTTAAGGTTCTGATTACACAGTGAACATACTATTTGTCCCATATAAAATCAAAGCAACACAATCACAGTAGATCAAAGTACAACATTCATAAAATTACAACTTATCACAGAAAATCAAAATATATCATTAACAACAACTTGTCACAGAAAATGGTCATATAGTTTCCACTACAGTGGTCACAAAGTTTTAAACAAAGCATTCACAAAATCCTTAATTCAATCACAAAGTAAAATAGTCAAAGTTTTACACTCATGGGGCATACTAGATTACAAATCTATTATGTATTCAGTCATCAATCGCTAAGCATAATCATTTAGTCAATAAATCATCCTTCATCATTTACTATTCAATAATCAGAAAATACATAGACCCTCTACCCTTAGGTCACTAGTAAATTGTAATCTTCTTAGTCAGTACATAGTATCCAAGTAAAGTCTTCTTTCAGTTTGACTCAGTTTGGTCCTTCAGATTCCCTGGATACACTTCCAAGGTCCCAGATACTACCTGGATTCACCAAACTGTCACCTGGGTTCAAAGGCAGAGAGCTCCCAGGTCCTTGTCCAGATCTCTGTGGAGTTCCTGCTCTACATTGGAGTTCACACTGTCCAAACCATCTCAAATCCTTCACAGTCTCTGTTTCTGGGAAGATAAGGCTTAAAAAACCATTAAAGTTTCATCCAAAGTAACAGAATCACAGTCATGCTTCTTCAGTCTTTGGAAGCTCTAGCTGGCCCTCAGAAATCCTCAGCAGCCTCCTCAGCAGCTCTGGCTGGCCCTCAGCCTCATCAGAAGTTTCAGCTGGTTCCCAGAATCAAAATCACTTCATCCAAGTTTCTCAAAATAAAATCATTCTGTCAGACTGGGAGGGGTTTTCCTCTTCACCCTCCTCAGCTCCTCTTCAGCCTCCCTGGTGGCAGCAGGTTCTGCCTCCACAGAATCTGCTTCATGAAGACCTAACTCTCCCTCTCTGGGGCTTTCCTTATATACATACAGCATTAGCTTTCTGTTTCAGCCAACCCATTCCTGTTAAGTCAGCAACAGGAGACAGAAGTTCATACCTCCTATTTCCCCAACAGAGGCTTGATCAGTTTCTAAGTGCTAAGTACCTGCTACCCTGGCCAACGCAAAGGGATCTTCAAATTCAAATTACATTACTATTATACCACAATGATGTGTTTACTGACCTAGAGCCAGAAATCCTAGAGAATCAGGTTAAGTGTGCCTTTGGAAGTATTGCTAACCATAAGGCTAGTGGAGATGATAGAATTCCAGATGAGCTATTTAAAATCCTAAAATATGATGCTGTTAAAAAAACTGTACTCAATATGCCAGCAGATTTGAAAACACAACAATGGTCACTGGACTGGAAAATCTCAATTCACATTCAATTCCTAAAGAAGTGCAAAGCTGAGGAATGTTCACACTACTGAACAATTGTGCTCATTTCACAAACCAAAAGGGTTATGCTTAAGATTCTGCAAGCTAAATGTCAGCAATATGTGAACCAAGAATTGCCAGAAGAGCAGACTTGTTTTCAAAGAGGCAGAGGAACTAAAGACTAAATTGGCAACATTCACTGGCTTATGGAGAAAGCATGAGAATTCCAGAAAAAAAATCTACTTCTGCTTCATTGATTACACTAAAGCCTTTTACTGTGAGGATCACAACAAAATATGGCAAGTTCTCAAAGCAATGGGAGTATCATGTCATCTTACTTGTCTCCTCAGGACCCTCCATGTGGACCAAGAACCAACAGTTAGAACTAAACATGGAACTACTGATTGGTTTAAGATTAGAAAAGGGGTATTTCAAAGCCATATATTATCATTCTGTTTAATTAACTTATATGAAGAGTACATCATGTGAAATATCATGCTGGATGAGTCAAAAGATAGAATTCAGATTTTGTAGGGAGAAATATCAACAATCTCAGATATGCAGACAATACCTCTCTGATGGCAGAAATAGAAGAGGAATTAAACCTCTTGATCAGGGTGAAAGTAAAGAGTGTAAAAGCTGGCTAAAATTTTAACATAATAACCCAAAGGTCTTGGCAACTGGTCCCATCACTTGCTGGCAAATAGAGGAAGAAGAAATGAAGAAGTGTCAGATTTTATATTCTTGGAATCAAAGATCATTGCAGATGGTGACTGCAGCTGAGAAACTAAGACATTTGCTCCTTGAAATGAAAGCTATGACAAATCTGGACAGTGTACTAAAAAGCAGAGGCATGACTGCCAACAATGGTCCACATGGTTAAATCTTTGTCTCTTCCAGTTGCAATGTATAGCTGTGAGAATTGGATTATAAAGAAAGCTGAGCACCACAGAATTGATGCTTTTAAATTGTGGTGCTAAAGAAGAGTTTTGAGAGTTTTCTCCTTTGGAGAGTAAGATCAGATTAATCAATATTTTTAAAAGTTGGTTCAGGCTATTCACTACAAGGTCAAAAACTGAAGTTGTAGCTTAAATACTTTGGACACATAATGAGAAGATGAGATTAATTGAAAAATGTTGAGAAATGTAGATGACAAAAGGAGACGGGGACAGCATAGGATGAGATGGATAGATAGTATCATAGAAATAATGTACAACTTGGACAGACTTTAAGAGATAGTGGAGGAGCCTGGCATACTATAATCCATGGGATCACAAAGTCACACATGACTGTACAATAGCAAACAATTTCAATAAAGACAATTTGAAACTATTACACTTTCATCACATCTTTTAGTTATTGAACTCTATAAAGCAACTGTTCTTTTGATATGATTTAGCTATAGATCTCCCAGATCAGGGGTGGAGAACCTGTATCCTCAAGGCTACACATGACCTTCTAGGTCCTTAGGTCCTTTTGACTGAGTCCAAGTTTTACAGAACAAATCTTTTATTAAGAGGCTTTATTCTGTGAACCTTAGATTCAATCAAAGGGTACTTGAGAACCTAGAGAATATAGTAATATATTTATAATTCTTTCATTTACTTGAACATAAGAATATCTATGATGTTATTACTATTTCTTTTGACACATTCCTAAGTATATGGCTATGTTTAAGATCTAAAAGTGTCATCATTAGGAAATTGGTTTATATAAATGGAAATGCACTGATGGAATTTTGAAAGCTACAGTAGTGTGTAGGGAGTATGTATTCCCCTTGATAGTGTGTTCCCTAATACACTGAGTAAGTTTGACCATAAAAATGTTGTGATGATTCTTCTCTGGAACTATAGAAATGTCAATGGAAGGACAGACTGGAGTAATACAAATCAGCTCAAGGGAATTAATCCATGTGCCCAGTTCAATATACATTAGGTGCCATGATGTGGGTATCCATACTTGTGTTACATGGGTATAAGTAACATAGCTACAAAAGAAATTTAAGGTGACTAGAATGTGAAACATGTCATTGCCAGAAGGAAAGATGAAGAAAGGATTCGTGTAGAAGATGACACTTGACATAGGTTTTTAAAGATACTAAGAATATTAAAGATGGAGGTTACATCTGAGACCAGTCTACAAAGGCCTAATTAATTAATAATATGTCTTTAGGTATAGTATTATACTAATGACGCTTCAAAATCTAACAAAGTTAAATGCTTTGCCAAAGGTCACAACAACCCTCTGAAATTAAATGGAGTGTCCTTTTTATTATTACATGCTCTATTACCAAGTATAATAATATTTCTATGGGAAGATTCATTTGAAGTTCTAACATGTATCTCCTATCTCCTTTGTCTCTTTGTTTTATATATGTCTCCTTTGGGGACTTGCCTTATGTCCATCCTGCTGTCTAGCTCATAAGGAATAGGGATTCTTATGGTTTGAATGTGTTTGTGTCTTATCAGTTACGTATGTGTGTATACATGTAACTATCATCTATCACTTAATAAGGTGGAAACAAATGTGTTTAACTTCTTGATTTCTTTTTGTTTTGTGCTTTAAAAAGATATTAGGCTTACCCAAACTCAAAGATGGGATCTCTGTGACAAATGAAGCTATAAAAGAAATGTTAGAAGTGATGTCTAGTTGTGGCAGGAGTGGCTGGGGTGGCAGGAGTGGCTTCTATGGTAGATGAGATCAGCAAAGGTCAGACTGCCCAGCCTGGGGAAGATACCATCTTTGGGAAAATACTTTGCAAGGAAATACCAGCCAAAATCATTTTTGAGGATAACTGGTATCTTGCTGTCAATGATGTTTGCCCACAAGCCCCAACTCATTTCCTGGTGATACCTAAGAAAACTATTCCTCAGATATCTGTTGCAGAAGAAGAAGATGAAAATCTTCTTGGACACTTAATGATTGTTGGCTAAAATGTGCAGCTGACCTAGGTCTGAAGAGAGAATACTGAATGGTGATCAACAAAGGTGCAGATGGGAGCCAGTCTGTCTATCACATCCATCTGCATGTCCTTGGAGCACGTCAGATGACATGGCCTCCTGGATAAATTTTTGGAATGATTTCTTTTATTTAGGGAGTAAGGCAGGTTTACAACATATATGTTAAACTGAGTATACTTAATAATTTCTTTAAAACAAGAAATTGGGAAATCATTTCAAAATATACACAATAAAAGGCAGTTATCTCTTTCCCATGGAAAAAAAAAGAAGTGATATCTACCAAACTCATACTGATGCATTAAACACTGAGTCAGTTAGGGTCACAGAATTGAGAGTTAGAAGGGATTTTAGAACTCATACAATCAACTTTCCTTAATTTATAGATAAGTAAATGAAATAGCCAAGATTTTGAGTGATCTGTCAAAGGTCACATGGTAAGTAGAAGAGCCAGCATTTGAATCCAGGTTTTTTTAAGTCCAAGTTCAGTATATTTTTTCTACCATACCATACTGAAAAAAAGAATTCTCAGGGGCTCTTCATTCCTTTTCCCTACTACCAATCTAGACCTTAAAGATAAGTGTGAGAGTCCCCCTCTCTCTCTCTCCTCTGCTCTACCGGCAGCTCTTCAGTTTTGCCCCTCACCCCCTGAGAATGTATGCCTGCACCAAGTTCATCTCTACCCCTGCCCTTGTGAGGAGCACCTCTCAGCTGCTGAGTAGTCCGCTACCTGCAGTGGTGCTAAAATGGCCAGGGATTCAGACAGATGAAAACCTCAGCATTTTGGCAGCATCAAGTCCCTTGACCTCTCTTGTCCCCAGATGTGGATTCCAAACTGGTGCCATCTCAAGGGACATTGACACAGTAGCCAAGGTTTTTGGGGCTGGGGCTGCCACTGTGGGGGTGGCTGGCTCTGGAGCTGGGATTGGGACTGTGTTTGGAAGTCTCATCATCGGTTATGCCAGGAACCCCTCCCTGAAGCAACAGCTTTTTTCCTACACCATCTTGGGCTTTGCCCTGTCTGAGGCCATGGGCCTCTTTTGCCTGATGGTGGCTTTCCTCATCCTCTTTGCCATGTGATGGAGCCATTTCTATTCCCCCTACGTTTCTGAATGTTCCTCCTCGTCCTCCTGTCTTACATGTCTCTTCCAACCTGTGTATACCTCCACCTCCATCTTACCAGGTAGCCCTGGGGAAAGCCATGGGCTCAGGGTTTGACAGAGGGAAGACAAATAAATACTGTATTAATAAGCTGAAAAAAAGAAGATAAGTGTGAGAGTGAGGAGATAATCAGAGCAAACGGGAAAAAAGGAATCGAAGAAGGGAGAAAGGGGAAAAGTCAAGGTGTGGTAGCCAGGAGGGGGATAAGTCATTTAGCCAATAGTTTGAAAAGCTAGAAATAGGTTGTCTAGGCTAGATATGCCTATACTGAAATATATGTTTCATATATAAATACCTGTGGGATTAACTTTAAAGATAGTCTTGAAGAGAGTTAGTCTGTGAGGTTTTAAAGAGGTAAGTAACAACTCTCTGCAAGTCTGATTTCAGTTGCTGCAAATATCATCCTTTACAAACTTTCTCATTTCTTGTCAGGGCCAAGAAATACAAACTGATTTAGGATTAATCCAGACATCAGGATAATAGATAGAGAAAACATCTACTTGGCTTTGGCAGAGAGGATTGTCTCTTAATTCTAACTGATGGGAGCTTTATTTTTTCTCTTCTAATGAAGAGATTGAGACTCCTTGGAATTCTTCCTCAATCTATATCCATCTTTCTGATTGTCATTTAGGGAAAAAAAGGGATATTTTGTCCTTTCTGATCTAAAAACCACCTCTCTATCCACTACACCACACTACCTCTCCAAGAAGCTAAGTAATGATATAAAATAAACTTTCTTTATTTTACACTCCTCTTTTCCCAAGTGATATATATATAATCACATGACATTAGACTTATAAAGGAAATTAGCTTTTTAGTACCACTTATTGGAGGAATCCCTTCTATATGCAATATTTATCCATTCCATAACATGCTATTTGAAAAATTATGTTGGTTACTAAAGGAAAAACAAAGTTAAAAAAACTGTCACAGTTCATATGGATCTTATAGTCTAGTATGTCATATGACATATATAACAGATGCATATAAAACAAATAATGAAGAGTAAGTGAAAAACAAAATTAGGATACCTTATGGAAGGCAAGATTATTATTGACTATGAGAATCAGGAAGATTTCACTTTTTACCACCAGGCTTCAGTCCTCTGTATTTTTCTACCATTAAGCACTGAGGGTATTCTTCATTCTGGAAGATTATTTCAGTTTTTGGAACTGACACCTCATAAGCATCTTCTGCCCCTTCCACCCACCCCCACCTCACTGCAGAGCTTCTCCAGTACCTATATTTAAGGGCACCCAAACCAACCATCTCTTCTATTTACCACCAGGTTGCTCTGCTCCACATTTCTCCATCATGCCCCCACACTGGTTATTTTCTTCCCTCTGAATTTTTTCAGCTTCCTTTTATATTATCTTTCCCATAATAATATAATGTCTTGAGGGCAAGACTGCCTTTTTCTCTTATATTTATACCCTCAGGTTTAGTACAAGTTCCTGGAAAATAGTAAAATGCTTAATAAATGCTTGTTGACTGACCCACTGACCAGAGGAAATGACATTAATCGGACAATAAAGGAAAGACAAGAAATCAATAGGCAAAGAGGGAATGAGAGGGCATAAAGTAAACAGACAACAGTACAGAGAATAGTAGTCTATTAAAGTAAAGCACAGTATACAGAGAACAAAATCATGGAGGTAAAAATGGTTAAAATACACTTGGGGGACAAGTTCCAATAAGACTGAAATATAAAAGGCATGGAGAAGAATAGTGTGAAATAAGTCTGTAGAGGAATATTTATTCAAGATTTTGAATGGTTTTGAATGCTAGGCCAAAAGTTTTTACTTTACCTTATGAACAGTGGAGAGGCACTGATATCTTTTGAGCAGTGAAATGACATGGCAAGATAGTGGATAAATAGACAGACAGACGGACAGACAAAGATAAACATATATGAGTCTTAAACAGCTCTCTAAAGTGGCAGTTAGGTGGTGCAATGGATAGAGAATTGGGCCTTACATCAGGAAGACTTAACTTCCTGAGTTCCAATCTGGCCTTAGTCACTTTCTAGCTATATGGCCCTGGGAAATTCACATAATCCTGTTTGCCTCATTTCCTCATCTGTAGAATGAGATGGAGAAGGAAATGTCAAACCACGCCAATATCTTTACTAAGAAAATTCCAAATGGGGCCAGAAAAAGTTGGCCTGTTGAAATCAACTGAACAACAACAATACTCTAAAGGATGGCATAAAAAGTTGAAAGAATAGAAATGGAAAGTCTTAGAAAGGTAGATAACAATACCTGTCCTGTCTACTTCACTAGGTTATTTAAGAATCAAGTGAAATAATATATGAAAGTGCTTTATAAATCCTAAAACAAAATGGAGTTGTACATATCATTACTATATGTGCTATAAGCCCAATATTGTGATGATACTAAAGATTTCTAATGTTTTAAGACATGCCATAAATACATAGTGATTCTGCAACACATTTATTTGCTTCTATCAAGCTAATCATTATGTCATCTGGTAAATAAGAAACCTGGAAGTTATGATTCCACATACCATTTATAGTTTGAATCCATCTCCTGTATAAAGTAGAGAATTTACTTCATGGAGGCAAAATACTTATCTATATAAGTTGAATAGATTGTGTCCTGTCAATGTCACTTCTCTTAGATCTGGATTGATTTGTTGTATTATAAATTTTACCTTCATTCTTAGTTTCCCCATGTGATTTAAAAAAAAGGAAACCCTTTTCAGTTAAGGACCATGATGAATTACTTTTATGTAAATGCCCCAGGAAAAAGATCATGGGTTTTATTGGAGAATGTTAGACCTAAGTCTTTCTATGTAAAAGTATGGTTGTAAAAGATAGCTTTGGATACAATACTATATATTTTGGATACTACACTATAAATTAGGTATAGTTTATTCTTCAGTGTGAAAATACAAAAGCCAAAGAAATCGATGAATTTCTCCTAAGTATATCCCATTATAAAGATAAAATGTAACATCTCTAAACAAATTTCCTGAAAGGAATCAGGAACCTAAAAAGACTCAAATGAAATGCAAAAAAAAAATTGATGGAGTTTTTCACTATTTTCAGCTCAAGCAAATCATTTTGCTGAGAAACAAGTGGATTACAGTAATTTACTCATAAATTTGTCTATTGGATATTTTAGAATGTGAGCATTTAAAAAGATAAGATGAGTAACAAAATGAACAGTACTGCTGTAATCCACAAATTGGACATGGGATTACACCCTGATTTAAAAGAATATTTATTTAAGAGCATTAAAAGATGGCAGCAAGGGGCATGGTTTCTCAGAATGCTGATAAAGAGATTAGAAAATTAAACATCGAAATATGTACCAAATTATGACTGGCAGTGGTAGAGAGATGGTGCCTTGAAATAATTTATTATAGAAACCATAAAAACTTTCAAGTAAGAAAACCTGAAGTTTTCTAGACTCTTCTTCCTAGCTGCATGACTTAGGGGGAGTGTTCTGTGCCTCAATTCCCTTATCTGTAAAAAAGAGACAAGAGAGTTTGTTGTCTGCCTCACAAGTAATTTTTTTTGCTTTTTTTAAACGCTTTATTAACTTCTGATATTCATCATTCATTTCCGCCAGAGTTTGAGTGACAATTTTTCTCCACATTTTCCCCCTACCACCACCCCAAAATAGCAGTCCCACAGGATATCCCCTCCTCCAATCTGCTCTCTCCCATATTTTCTCCCATACCCCATTCGACTTTTCCAGTGGATGTCTATGCCCTAGTGCCTGTATATCTTATTAACCAATTACATGTAAAATAGTATTAATAATAGTATGTGTATATATATATATATGTATATATACATATAATTTGAGGATTTGATTTTAAAACTCTGAATTCCAGATTCATTCCCTTCCTCCCTTGTCTCCCACCCTTACTGGGAAGATAAGCAGTTCAGTATAGGTTGTATATGTGTGGCTAATGCAAAAAAATAACATAGTAGATATATTGTAAAAGACTGACTATACTTCTCTCCCTGCTATCCCACCTACTGCTTGTTCTATTATCTACTTTGATCCCATCAAAAAGGGATTTTTTCAAAAGGGGGTGCTGCCAGCTTCCCTCCTCCTCAGCCTGCCCTCCCTTCCATCATCCCCCTGCTCATCTCCTTGCCCCCCTACTCTCCTGGAGAATCAGATACCAAATTTAGTGTGTATTTCATTCCCTCCTCAAGCCAAATTCAATGGGAAAAATCCTATTCTTCCCCTCCATTGTAACCCTTTTCCCTTGCCTCTTCTATATGAGATAGTTTACCCCATTCTGTTTCTCCCCATCTCCTCTCATTATATTCCTCTCTCACCTCTTACTTTCACCTTTTAAGTATCATCCCTTCCTGTTAAATTAGTCCTGTGCCCTCTATCTATGTATACCTGTAAAATATATACACACATTCACATGTGTATTCATATGCCCATATACCCTCATATATAGACATATATGTATTTCTATTCCCTTCAACTACTGAGAAAATTTTCATAAGTTACAATTATTATTTGTCCATGTAGGAATGTTAATAGTTCAACTTTGTTGAGTTCACTATGATTTCTTTGCCCTGTTTCCCTTCTCATGCTTCTCTTGCTTCTTGTATTTGAATGTCAAATTTTCTATTCAACTCTGGTTTTTTCAGCAAGAATGTTTAAAAGTCCTCTATTCCACTGAATGACCCTATTTTCCCCTGAAACATGATTGATACTCAGTTTTGCTGGGTAGGTGACTCTTGGTTTTAATCCCAGCTCCTTTGACCTCCGGAATATCATATTCCAAGCCCTTCGATCCCTCAGGGTAGAAGCTGCCAGATCCTGGGTTATCCTGATTGTGTTTCCACAATGTTCAAATTGTTTCTTCCTGGCTGCTTGTAATTTTCTCTCCTTAATATGGGAATTCCAGAACCTGGCTATAATATTCCTAGGAGATTTCTTTTTGGGATCTTTTTCAGGAGGTGATTGCTGGATTCTTTCAACCTTGTTTTGCTCTCTGGTTCTAAAACATCAGGGCAGTTTTCTTTGAGAACTTCCTGGAGAATGATTTCTAGGTTCTTACTCTGATCATGGCTTTCAGGTAGTCCAATAATTTTTAAATTCTCTCTCCTGGATCTATTTTCCAGGTCAGTGGTTTTTCCTGTGAGATATTTCATATTGCCTTCAATTCTTTCATTTGTTTGTATCTGTTTAACAGCATCTTGATTTCTCATAAAGTCATTAGCTTCCATTTTCTCCAATCTAATTCTGAAGCAATGATTCTCCTCATTGAGCTTTGAGATTCTTTTTCCACCTGGCAAATTTGGCTTTTTAAGGCATCCTTCTCCTCATTGTCTTTTTGAGCCTCTCTTGCCATTTGAATTAGTCTGTTTTTTGAGGTATGATTTTCCTCAGTCAGGCTGTTGACCCTCATTTCATAATTTTCTTGCATCATTCTCATTTATCTTCCCAATTTTTCCTCCACTTCTCTTATTTGCTTCTTAAGGTCCTCTATGGCCTATAACCAGCTCATATTTTCCTTTGAAGCTTTTGGTGCAAAAGTTCTGACTTCAGTGTCTTCCTCCTGTTCCATGCTTTGCTCCTTTTTGTCCCCAAAATAGGATTCTAATGTTGGAATCTTCTGCCTGCTTTGTTTCCTTTGCCTGGTCATGTCACCCCTCAGTCACTTGACCTCTGGCCTTTATGCCACAGTAGGACTGTGCCACCAGACAGGGGAGATTTCTTCCCAAATGCTGGGGTTTTCCCAGCTGCCAGAGTTATTAGATGGGTGACCTCTCTGAGGTCTCCACACGCTCTGCCAAGCTGGACATACACCCCAGGACCTCTTCCCTAGACTTCAATCCAGATACAAAAGTTTAAAGCAAGAGCGATTACCCCTCAGACTTGTGTTTGGTCCCCCTATACTCAGCAGGCTGGGAGGTTAAGCTTCCATGTTGTGCTCTCCAGCTGTGCCAGACTCTCAGTGGCTTCTCACCCCGGGGGCAAAAGCCATGCACTCCCACTTACTGGGTCCCAAAGTCCAGACTGCACTGACCTCTCACTTTGTCCTTTGCATCTATGTGTTGATAAATCTGGAAATGGCCACAGCTGCTGCTGATCTGGAGTCCCTGAAGGTGGAGGCTGGTCAGACCCACCCTAGGGCTAAAGCCTCTGAGTGGGGCTGGGCTCTGCTCCCAGAGTGCTGCACTGGCCGATTCCTGCTGGCCTGCTGGGCTGTCTTCAGCAGGAGGTTAGCTTCTCTGTGTCATTTTGTGTGTTCTGCAGCTCCAAAGTTTGTTTAGAGTCTCCTTTTACATGGATTGGGGAAGGTTGAAGCTGGAGACCAGCGGAGGTCCTGCTTCTACTCTCACTGTTTATTTTTAATGATTGCATGAGACACATGAGAA
Source organism: Petaurus breviceps papuanus (assembly GCF_028583685.1). Taxonomy (NCBI): domain Eukaryota; kingdom Metazoa; phylum Chordata; class Mammalia; order Diprotodontia; family Petauridae; genus Petaurus; species Petaurus breviceps. Next base: position 8,551,710 of record NW_027187327.1, read on the forward strand.
AATGTTTCAAATGGTTCATAAACAGAAGGTATAATTAGTCTAATAGGCATAGCTAGTTCTAGGAACATATATTCTCATAGATAGAAGTTAGACAACATTATTTCTTTAATTTTTTTCTCACTCAAAATGCACAATTAGAATAAAAAGGTAGGACATCATCAAGTTGGTTATACACATACTGTCTGGAATTAGCATGTGTTTCATCAATTTTTAGAAACATTTAAAATTACAGAATTTCAAATGACAATAGCTAGTATCCATATGGTACTTTAATATTTGTATAATGCTTTATAAATATTATCTTACTTGATCCCCACAACAACCTTGTGAGGTAGGTGCTGTTACTATCTTCAACAATCAATCAATTAAAATTTATTAAGCACCTACTATGTGCTAAGCACTATTCGAAGCACTGGGGATACAATTTATAAGATGCAAGAGTAAGAAGGAAAGTTATGAAGTGAATTGCCCAGGATTGCAGAGCTAGCAGGTTTTGGAATCAGAATTCAAGCTTACATTTTCCTGAATTTAAGTTCAGAACTCAATTCCCAGTGCCATGTTGTTATTTAGAAGAAGAAAAAAATACAGAATGCTCTGGAAGACAATACTTAGAGAAAAATAATAATTTAAGACCAGCTCACCAATCTATTGCTAGGGACCTAAAAAGACTCCCTGACATATCCAGTCCTTTTTTCCCCTTACAGTGTGTGTGTTGGTATTACACACACACACACAAACACACACACACATATGTGTATGTATGTATGTAGATAGATAGATAGGTAGATGGGTAGATAGGTAGGTAGATTTAGGGATGTCTTAACCCTTTGATAGCATCCCAGAGATGTGTTCACTTCCATTTCAAACTGAGGCCCATGAATAAGATAAGCCCTAAGTCCAAGAAAAAGTTTAGAGTCATGATTCTATGGAAACTAAGGGTGACATTTGTGGAGAAGAGCAAGACCTAGAAATATATTTTGGTATAACATTTTACTACTGAGAAAAAAGGAATGAAGCATTCAACAGACATGAAAGAAAGGTTCAAAAGTGCCCTAATTACTGAGGTTGAGTATGCTTCAGTAATGTCCTGAGATTATCCCTCTACCCCAGCACTCCCAGTATCTTGAGATCAGCCTGAAACAAGTCAGTCTCAAAGAGGGTTAAGACTGGAAGATACAACTAGGAAAAAGAATACAAGCAGTCTCAGGAAAGAATACTTTATTAGATAAGGAAATGGAAAGAGCAAGTAAATAAAAAAGAAAAAATTATATTATTTATTTATATTATAATTTATTATATTATATTTATATATTTCTATTATATTATAATAAACAAATAAATATTATAGATTTAGCCACTAGAAAATGGACCTGTGATTTCATTGACCTAGGGAACCCTCAGATGAGAAAACTCCCTCTACTAATTCAGATCAGAACCTTTTCTGAACTCATATTTTTAAGAGTTGCCTAGAGCTCTGAGAGAATAACAGACTTGGCCAAGGTCACACAGACACTGTGTGTCAGAGGGTAGACTGGAACCCAGGGATTTCCTGGCTATGTGGACAGTATTTTTTTTCAAATCCTACCAAATTAACTTTCAAAATAGCCCCCCAAAATAACACTGGGTATTGTACACTACTGTAATGCTTCACTTTATATTTAACATTGTGTTTCAGTATAATTTTGTCTCTTCTTGACTATCATCCATGGTCTTTCTTAATTTAATCACCAGAGATCTATTCAAAGTTCTAAGTGCTTCACCTGGAATACAAGATACCAGTAGAACATATAATCTGTCTATCCGTTATCCTCCACTCTTATGAGTTCACTGGTCCATCATGCTTGCAGTAGTATCTATATAAAATTCATTGTTTATAAAGTGCTGCAGCGTGATCATATCTACCATGTGCTATTCCCTTTCCCTTTAAGTGAATTTTAATTCTAACTTTAATTCTTTCTATTTCATGAAGGAATAGTATCCATAAAGAAGATATAAGTAAAACTTGCATGCTTAAATAAAGACTAAAAGTGATTTCTGATCATAAGACAGCTAGGTGGCATCGTGTTTAGAATTCTGGATTAGAGACAAGAAGATCTGAGTCCAAGTCCTGTTTCAAACTCTAACTATTTGTGTGACCCTGGACAAGTCACTTTGTGGCTTATCTTCAATTACTTCTTCCGCAAAATGGGATAAAAATAATAGCAACCTCACAAGGTTGTTAAAAGCATCAAATTAGAAGTAAATTAGATCAAATACATATAGATTTACAAACCTTAAAGCACAGTAAAATGCTATTATTACCTTAAGAACAACTGTGTTAAAGACAAAATATTGCAGACAACTAAATTATATTAAAATCATGGAAATAACAATAACATATATCAAATTCAAGAAATAAGACTAGTGTACTCCTTTTAGGAAAATTTATTTTAATTAATGCTTATTCTAAAGAAAGATGAAAAAGACAGCTACTAAGACAAATCTGTTTTTTTAATGTATCAACAAACAAATACATTCAAAAAAAATAAACAAAAAGTATCTAAAATCAAAGACAAAATTAACAAAACTGAGAGCTAAAAACCTAAATGAATAATCAAATTAATGAGGTATTTTGTAACTAATATAATTAATTAACCAATAGCTAGCTTAGCCAAAAAGAAAGCAAATCTGCATTAGTATTTTTAAATGAGGAGAAAAAAAGCGCAATGATTAATGAAGACTCAAAGAAACTATTAAATAGCATTACAATTTCATATTCCAAGTAAACAGGGAATGTAAAAGAAAAGGTTGAAAGCTTATAAAATGTCATAGACAGCTGAGTGACACAATGGATAGAGCACTGGACCTCAAGTAAAGAAAGATTGAATTGAAATCTAGCCTGAGGAACTTATTATCTATGTAAAGCTGAACGAGCCATTTAACCTCTGCCTCCGTTTCCACATCTGTAAAATAATAATAATAACACTATACTTATAACAATAAAGTTATTATGAGTATAAAGCAAAGTATTTTAATGTGCTTTGCAAACCATAAAGTGTTATATATTTGTTATTATTATTATAAATAACTTGAACAAGCAAGGGACAAATGCTCTAAATATATCTTAGGATAAAAGTAAGTAGGCAATTAATAAATGACTGCATTAAAAAATTTCTGAAACCCAATGAATTCATGAATGAACCCATCAAATATTAAAGAATCTATATGCTTAAAACATCAACCATGAGCAAAAAAATAATAATACCGCTACTCAATTATTTCTACAAGATAAATATAGTCTTAATCCCCAAAACATTGAACAATAAAAGTAGAGAAAAGGAATTGTAGATCAATAAAATTAATATTGATGAAAATGTATTAAGAAAAATAGTAGCTAAGAGAGAACAACAACACTTTAAATTCATTATGATCAAGTAGGATATGGACTAAGAATGAAAAGATAACTCAATACAGGGATCTAATTAGTGTGATAAATCATCCTATCAATGAAAAGAATTAAAACTGGTGATTTGAATTCCTCTTCTGTCATTTCTTGCCCATGAAACACTGGACCAGTCATTTATCCTTTTTGGACCTCAGTTTCCTCTTCTATAATATGAAGATGATGGATAACTGTGTCTCTAAATAACTATCCAAATAGAACCATTGCATCTATAAATATATCAACGGATATGCTAATAAAAACATTTGAAGATAATAATAGTAGGCTATTTTATTACAACAATAAAAAATAAAGCATTTTAAATCAAGAGATAGCAATGAATTTTTTTCTGACATTCTCAGAACTGGGCAGACACTGGCATATGCCACAGACATAAAAATGCTAGCTATAGCAGTTAATCAAGAAAAAACAATTAAAGGAATAACCATTGATAAAGATGAGGCTTAAGTATCTCTATGGATATTGCAGCAATTTAATAATAAAGCCAAGTGTATTTAAAAGACAATATAAATAAAAGATTGGCTTATGTCAGGACATAAGAGAAACTCACAAATACATGTAAACCTTTCATCTATCATAAACAAAAATAAGCACTTATAAGAAATATAAAACATATTAAAATAATGGTGTTATGCTGTACTTATAAAAATCCATCTATAAAATAATATTAAAATAAATAAGCTAAGAACATTGGCCCCCAAGGAAGTCAAAGCTTGTAGAGATGTATATACACATATATGCATACACATGCATGTACACATACACATACATACACATACACATGCACACACCTTTTTATATTTTAGCATCATACTGGAAACAAAACATTTTTCTATCTTCTGAACAAATTGTTGCATTTGAATGTAATGTAATATCATTACATCATAAGATATAAGGAATTCAAAAAACCAAAAGAAGTTTGGAAATATTAACATGAATGGATACACAGTAAAATAAGTAGAACCATAATTACACTAAAAATATCCTATCCCAGATGAATTAAATATCTATTCTTGACTCCAAAAGACTGATGATGAAAAATATACCTACCTTCTCTCAGTAGGAAAGAAATAAACTAGAAATTAGCAAACACATCGACCATGGGTTTATGAGTAACTTGGTTTACATATGCTTCTCTGAACAAAGATAACATTTTTCACAAAATTTGTCTTGCAGGATGAACAAAAATTCACAGTACGAAAGTCATGTTTGGATTTGAACAGCTTGCAAAGGAATGAAGCTCAACTAGGGCAATGAGGAGGAGGTTGAGAGGTCAGAGGAATCCCTCACATCAAGTAAGATTAGGGAGGTTAATCAAATGTGGGGAAAAGTGCAAAATTTTGTTGAAAAACATCACCCAAATAAGGGTTCGGCAATGATGGCTAAATATTTTCAACAATATATATGTAACAATAATGCAATGGCACATTTCCCTGACATTCTGAACAAAATGTCAAAAACAAGTGTCATTATATAGGTTTCTAGTCAGAAGCGAACATAAAGAAAAAAAAATCAGTGAGTCAAAACATAAAAATGATTCTAAAAAATGAAAAATAAATGAAGGCAGTAGTGTTAGTCTTACTTTTAGTGAAAGTAGCATAAGGGAGAATATTCCTGACATTGAAATCCCAATGTTCTCATAGAAGGAGATTCTCCTCCCAAGCAGTAACCCTTCCTCCTCCTCCTCCATCTCATCTTTCTTATACTAGCCATGACTTTTCTCAAAGGTAAAGTGCAGGTTAATTTGTTTTATTTTTGGTTTATAATGTGTACTAATCATTGCTATTGTATTTCAGGTGCATTATGGACAAAACACTAATTTAAAAGTATAAATATTATTTTTATATGAATATTTTGGGGAGTGTGGTACTGCTCATCTGACTTTACATTATTTCCTATGGGAAAATTTGCTTTGCAATACGAACAAATCACACGACGAACAGAATCTTGGAATGAATTACATTTGTAAACCGAGGTTCTGCTATACTTCTTTGTTTATCTTTTCTTATTACAAAGGAAAACCCTATTTAGAGGGTTTGTTAGTGGGAAGGAAGGGTAATTTAAAAAGCAAGAGTGAATCTTTGTGGACTTTTTAAAGAAATAAATGTGAAAAAATCAGGAATAATTGGAAAGACATTCCATGGTAATTTTTCTAGGCCAAAGTAATAAAGAAAAGACTTCACCAAATATTTTATAAATTTAACTATATGTATACAAAAATGCCAATGGAATACTTACTAGAATTTTTAAAAAATGACATGGTAAAAGAAAACTTCAAGAACATTCAGGAAAAAGTATCAACAACAGAGCAGTTGCAGGACTATGAGGTGGGAGGGAAGGAAAGGAAGGGACCGAGGGACCAGAGGAGCGGAGGTCCTGGGAGCCTGGAGAGGGAGATGCCACCAGCACTGCTGCAGAGCAGCTCCCTGGAGCTTGCCCCTTTGACCTGGGTCCAGTCATCCTCAGTCCTCTCTCCTCCCCCCTCATTTCCGGGAGCCATGCGTAGCTTGAGGCAGAACTTCCAGAGGTTTCTGGAGCAGAAAAACATTGTCACCGATGTCCTGGGGAAGCTGGAGGAGGTCTCCGGTATCAGAAAGTACTACCTGGCTACAGGTTACATTGCTTTTGTGGCCCTCTATCTCATCTTTTGCTATGGAGCCTCCCTGCTCTGTAATCTCATCTGATTCATCTACCCAGCATATGCCTCCATCAAGGCCATTGAAAGCCCCTACAAAGATTATAATACCATCTGGCTAACCTACTGTGTGGTATATGGCATATTTGGCCTGGCTGAGTTTTTCTCTGACATCTTCCTTTTCTGGTTCTCCTTCTACTATGCAGTAAAGTGTGCCTTCTTGCTATGGTGCATGCTTCCAGTGGCCTGCAATGGCTCCCAGATCCTGTAACATTGCCTGATCCGCCCCATCTTCCTGAGGCACCAGGCTTCCATGGATAGCTTGGTGACTGACCTAAGTGGACGAGCTCTAGATACAGCAGCCCATCTGACCCAGGAAGTCCTCCAGGCCTTGGCTCACAGTCGAACAGTGCTGACCTCCCAGGTGGCTCCTCAGCTCCCTCCAGAGTCTCCCAACCAAGGCAGGCATGATTCACCCCCAGAAGAATAAGTGAAGAGATCACTTCTGAGCCAGAAGCTTTGAATGACTGGACATCCTCCTCCCAGCCCCCTCAGCATCATGGGACCCTGGTCCCCTATCCTGGCTTGTGTCTAAGCAGATGAAGCCTCCCAGCTGTATGTATCCACCCAACCTCCACCCTCTTGAGTCTTAGGGCATTAAATAAGTCTCCCTAGTCTGGGAGATGGGATGGGCATGGGAGGACTTCTGCCCTTTTAGGATCCACCAGCACCTGCTAAGGGGCCCTGCTGATGCTCGTACTGTTCTAAGTATACCATTAACCATCTGCCTCTGGCCCCCACCACTGGCCTCCCACAGGACTCTTGATGTATCCTGGCCATTCCAGCTGCCCATGTATTAAAAAAAAATAGTCCTACACAGCGCCCCCCCCTCCAAAAAAAGTATCAACAACAAAAAAAGATAGGAGACTGACAGTCTCAGACCTCAGATAACATTGTAAGAGAGTAATCATCAAAACTATCTGAAACTGAATAAAAAATAGAAAATTAATCATGGAATAGGCTAAATATAAACAACCTAAAACCAGAGGCACATAGTAAACCAGTTGTTTAGCTTACTGAGGATCATGAAATGCTCGGAAAAGAAGTCATTATTCAGTTTAAAAAAAAGGAAAGATTTGGTAGAATTAGGATGAAGAATGAGAAACTTGTCAATAGACTCTAATACTGTAAATGATAATCAATCTGAAGGGGATATATTATTATCTATTTTTTTATCAAAATACACACATATACATAAGAAAAAATACTTTTGAATGTACTTCAGATACCATTACTATGTCCTTTCAGGTAGAGGTTGACTTTTCAGCAACATGAATGTTTAAAACTCTATTTCAGGGGAGCCTCAATCTTAAAGTAGATACATAAATTTAGAGAAATTATAGGCTCATGAGGGAAAGAGGGGGAAGCACACGGTAGAGACAATGACAAATTTTGTTAACTGTTTGTAGGTTTCTGATTGTCCTATGTGGTTTTTATATTCTTTATATGGAAAGAAATAAAAGTCATCTTGTATTTGATAACTAATTTTAGCTTGAATATTTCCTAGCTCCTAGAGATGCCTTTTTACTAACATATAGGCCAGATATGGGATCTTGTCTAGTATCCTCAGGGGAAATCCTAGGTCTACTGTCATGAGTCAAAGGGAATCCCCTGAGCTTAAACCTGTCAGAGTAAAACCAGGGACATTGTTCTAGAATACAGGTTATAGTAACAAAGAACTTTATAAATTTCTCATTTCACTTATCAAATAGAAAAGGGAAATGTTTTTGTAATTTTACAGATGAGGAGACAGATATAGAGAAGGTGATTTACTAGTTTAAGGTCACACAGGTAATAATGGCAGAGTAAATTCAGATTTTCTGACTCCAAATACAATATCTTTCCATCCCTAGATTGTCACCTTATCTGAAATCTGAAAGACAAGTACAAGACTCCATCTACACAATAAATATGGTAGTGAGGTTTACTTTAAGATGAGATAGATTATATTTCTTATATATATAGTAAGATTTCCCTAAATATGATCCTGAGCTGGAGTGACTTTTGACTGCCAATTAGTATAATAAACACTCAAATGAAATATTCAGGAAAGGAGAAGTGTTCATGATTGATAGTCCAAGTTGATACACTCCTCTCCCAGTTAGGAACTCTCTTGAGATGAGGTTGAGGGGTGGTTAGGTGGTGCAGTGAATAGAGCACCGGCCCTGGAATCAGGAGGACCTGAGTCCAAATCCGGCCTCAGACACTTAACACAAAACCTAGCTGTGTGACCTTGGGCAAGTTACTTAACCCCAATTGCCCTCCAAAAAGCAAAAAAAAAAAAGATATGAGGTTGAATTTTGGGGGATGGATAGGAATAAGAGTAACTCACTTGGAGATCAATCCAGTAAGGCTTTAATTTTAATGAGTAAATTACAAGCAATCTTTTTTGGAAAACCTGACACATGGGAAATGTTTAATAAAAACTTATTGACTTTTTGGCTTGATAATATATATATATATATATATATGTATATATTATGGATTTGTAAGACCTATCTTGGTAAACTGACAGTTTTAGAAAATAAAAGGTACCCCTCCAATAATTTTATAAGGCCAATTTTCCTCTAGACTAAATTATAAAAAAATTTCATTCCTGCCTGTTCCCTATAATTTCCTAGTGACTACAAAACTCTTTGTTCTCTTTACAAGACAGGCATTGTAGTAATACCCAGAATTATAAAAATTGCTCCTGATAGAAACTTCTGTAATTCTCAGATCCATCCAAATTACCTATTGCAGGAAACCATGACCTTTTACCTCCATAAACTGCTGATTCATTTCATCTCTTAGCACTTATGACTCAGGCTTATCTTTAAGGGATTTAAAATTTGCTTTTTTGGAGCCTTCTTTGGATATAAAGGCAAAATCATCTCAGAAATAAATCAGTGAACTGACAAAACTCTAATGATTCTAAACTTGGCACTTCTAGAGGTTAACATTTTTTATCTCTATAATAGTCTTAAATCTAGCATACTTATTTAAGTCTGACACTAAATATTGGCATCTTATCCAGTATTCCTAATTCCATTGCTAAATGTATTTTCAAAGACATATTGCTTGGGTATCATTTTAATTTTCTATAGTTTTGTACTTTCATAAAGAACAGAGCTGTCTTCTTTCATATCCCTGAAGAGATAGTAAGGTCCTCAGGGGAATACTCTCATCTATAACTCTAACAAGAATTAAAAGGTTCATAGAATCATAGAATCTCAGAGTCAGAAAGTACCTGAGAGGTCATCTGAGTCCAAAATATACGTGAGCAGGAAAACGCTCCATAGCACCCATAACAAGAGGTCCTTCAGTCATCAGATGACAACCTTCAAAGATAGTGAACTCACAACCTCATGAAGCAACCCATTCCACTTTTAGATAGCTCTCATTATGGTGGGGGGGGGGCCTAGATATAGTAAGCAGAAGTTTGATCCCTCCTTCCCCATACCTCCCAGTCTTTCTTCTATTTCAGCCCTCTTGAACAAATGAATTGCCTAATCCTCTTTCCAAATGACACCTCTTCAGATGTTTGAAGATACATCTCATTTCTTCACTAACATCTCCCTATTCAAAGCCAATAATTCAGTCTCTTCAGCATATCTTCATTTCATGCGGTAGGAAGCCCCTTCACTGTCTCACTGCTGCCACTCACATTCCTGCTTATTTATATATATCCTTACTAATGTAGTACTCGGTACTTAAGAGAATACTCTTTATATAGTCTGACTCAGGAGGAGCACAGTGGGAATATCACTTATTTCAACCTAGGCACTATAGTTATCCTAATTCAGATTATATTAGGGTTGTTGGGGGACTCTTTGACCTCCACTTCATACTGTTCACAAATACTGACTTTGTGTTAATCTAATCTAATCACTAGATTCTTTTCATAAGAATTTGTGTCAAACCATGGTTTATTATTGAAAAACTATAGAGCATAAATCCAGGCATTAGGATTTCACTTACTAAACTTATTCCTGGAGTGATCTAAGGTGATATTTTTGAGATGATTCATTCTAAGATGCAGGGGGCAACTAGGTAGTGCACTAGATAGAGTGCCAGGCATGGAGTCAGCAAGACTAATTATCTAGAATTCAAATCTGGGCTCAGTTACTATATGGGTGATTCTAGGCAAGTCAGTTAAGCCAGTTTGCCTTAATTTCCTCATCTGTAAAATGAGTTGGAGAAGGAAATGGCAAAACCACTCCAGTATCTTTGCCAAGAAAACCCCATAAGGGGTCACAAAGACTTAGACATGACTAAAAATGACTGAACAACAACAAAAAGGTTGAAATAATGACCCTTTAATATTCTAAGAATCTATGATCTTATTATATGGGTGTTATAGTGGGTTGCTTCAAAACCCCCCTAAGAAAAATTATTCATCCACTTTCATGGTAAATACATAATTTTTTTAATTGGAGAAAATATCATCTTTTTGGTCCTTATCCAACAAAATGAATTACCACAATTATTCTAGAATTTCAAATTATGTGGTATCTAAGGTAGAAATAAAGACCTTTCAGTGATTATTTAAAAAAAATAAATACTTTTAACTATATAACTGGCAAGAAAAGAGGGAATTACCTGGTTTTGTTAGAAATGTGAGATCATTCATAAGAATAAATACAACTGGCATAAAACTGCCTTTGGAAACTCTGCATATCTCTTTTGATTTTTTCACTTTATAAAATACTAAATACATTATTCATTGAGCCCAACATGATACATATGTAAAATTTGACATAGCTCATTGCTAAAGTGGTCCATTTCTTTTCTCTTTTTCCCTTCTTCTTCAGGGACTTGCTATATTCTCCTTCTTGTTCTCAAAACACCATTAATAGCATTCTTTTTGCTTCTTTGTGTTGAGCCTGAAATAAATTTATAAATGTTTGGGAGCAAATCAGAAATACAATACCTGTTTTATTAAGCATAAGAGATTACTATACACTGGGTTTAATTAAAATGAGAAGAGCTGATGTGATGGAGAGACAGATAAACTAGGTCAGGCCACTTTCTATAAATTCCTACTCTACTTGCAGATCATGCCTCAAGAACAGACTAGTGTTCCTACCTATCAAAGGAAAAGGCCAGATCTTAACAATGAATCCTTGCAAAAGTATGTGAACCAAGGACAATGTAATATCACTGCCACCTTTAGGAAAATAACTGAAATCCCAGATTGCTCTCTCATCATACTTTTGTTGGATGAAAATTATGTTGTTATAACATTCCTGAACAATATCATTCAAGGATCTAATAATATAGAACAGTTATGGAACTAAAAGATCTTTTCAATGAACTCTTTTATTTACAGATGAGGAACGTAAGGAAGTTATCATTCTCCATAATATATTCAACCAGATTGGAAGACTCTTGCTAAAGATGCACCAAATTCTCATAGGTTTTCTCACATTCTGCCCTAAGACCAAAAGGTCTACTATCTCCCTCTCCATCTAGCAAATTTTTCTTCACTATTAATAGTCTATTTTAAATATCACCTGATTTTTAAGGTCTTCAAAATCCACGCAAAAAATTCTTCCCTCAATTTTCACAATGTATCTAACTTGTAATATTACATTAAATATAGTGTTCATATAATTAACACATATCATATGGCAATATCTTTATGTGGTATCCAAAAGTTCTGTGAGGTATTGTCCTAAGTATGGGATCTCAAAATAGGCCATTCTGTGGATCGTAATGAGATTAAAAAGAAGTGTCATATTTTGAAATGCAGCCAAGCCTCTTTCTCAAGAGGCTTCTCATCATGGAACAAAATCTTACTGGAAAGTTGATGCCACTGGGCATATATAGTTATACCAAATGTAGGATCTGATACCTAATGAAGATACCAAGGCATATATACCATCTCCCAGTATCCTCTTCGATGATTAGTGCACTGGGGAAGAGATACAGTAAAAGCCAACATCAGGGAAATTGTCCTTCAGGAAATCTAGACTTCACTATACTCCGCAGACTCATCTGAATCTTACTCTTTTTATTTTCTTTTGAATTTATCTATATATTTATTTTTAGTTCTCAACATTCATTTCCACAAGATTTTGAGTTCCAAATTTCCTCTCCATCTCTTCCCTAACCCCAACCCCAGGAGGGCAAGCATACTGATTACTCCTTCCCCTAGTCTTTCCTCTCATAAATCCTCCCATCCCTTACCTCCACTCTTTCCTCTTGTAGGGTAAGATGGATTTCTACACTTCATTTTCTGCATATCTCATTTCATGTTGCATATAACAACATTTTTTTAACATTTGTTTTCAAAACTTTGAGTTTCAGATTCTCTCTCTTCTTCCCTCCTCACCCACCCCACTGGGAAGACAAGCAATTAAATATAGGTTATACATCTGTAGTTATGCAAAACATTTCCACAATAGTCATGTTGTGAAAGACTATTATTTTCTTCCATCCTTCCCCCCCATTTATTTTATTTTCTCCTTTGATCCTGTTCCTTTTCAAAAGTGCTTGCTTGTGACTACTCCTTCCCCTAATCTGCCCACCCTTCTATCATAACCCACCTCTTATCCCCTTCCTGCAATTTTTCTTGAAATAGTACAATCCACCTAAAATCATAAGGATTGGCCAACTTAACTTTACCAGCAATGGTTACTTTTTCAATATTTTGCTACAAACCACTTAGGTTAAATGTAATTGATTTTGTACTTCTTTGTGTTAAGCTTGAAATGTTTATAAATGTTTTTTGGGGAAAACCAGAAATACAATACCTGATTAATTAAGTACTTTATCATAGCAATGATTCAAAGAATAGTATTCAGGTGCCACTCCATTGCTGCTAGCCATGGTGCTGATCTCTTCTATAGCGATAGAAGTAATAGTATCTTATCTAAACTTTAAAAACTACCCCAGAGGATAACAGAGAGATCTATGTGCCACTTGCATTTAAATGTTTGGTATTATTTCTGCCCATTGGGAACATAAGAGGTAAAAATATTACAGATGGAATTTGAACTAAGAACTTCTGACTCCAAATCCCATGTTCTTTCCATAACACTTACTACTTTCCTCAATGGATTTTGTTTTGAAGATTCCCATGCAAACCTAATCTGGTATATTCAGTTGTACACAATGATGTTCAATAAGTAATGTATTTTTACTGACAATGTGAAATATGGAGGGAATCTACAGACAATGTTAAAATTTATTCAGAATTATTCGGTTATTCGGAATTAGCTGATTTTGGTGTCAGCAAGGACTGGAAAAGAAAAGAAACTAAAATATTAATAGAATAAACAGAAAATGATTGGAAGAATAAAAGTTGCAGGATTTTAGCTTTTTCCTCATTTCTCTGAAGGCATCTGAAAAAAATTATGAAGTTAATAGTATAGGTGATAAGGAAAGGGGTTTATTTACATTAAGAGAGATATTAGAAAGAAAATCAAAATAAAATATAAAAGTAGAAAAATCTATTTCAAGATTTAGAGAATACCCTTTCACTCTCCTGCTGCTAGAGTACCTGGATCCTACCATGAATGACACTGTAACCATCAGAACCAAGAAGTTCATGAAAAACAGACTTCTTTAGTGTATACAGGAAAGGCCATAGTGCCCAATTCTGAAATAAAAAAAAAAAAACAGCCAAGATGTATAAGACAACTCCAGACATTTTGTCATCGGATTCTAAACCCAATTTGGTGGTGGAAAAACAACAGACTTTGTAAAGATTTATGATTCCCTTGACTATGCAAAGAAAAATGAACTGAAGCACAGACTTGCAAAGCATGGCTTGTATGAGAAGAAGAGACATCAAGAAAGCAGTGAGAGGAATATAAGAACAGAGTAAAGAAATTCAGGTGTACTATAAAAGCAAAGTTGGTGCTGGCAAAAAGGATGAAAGGCATTATGGATGATGCTTATCCATTAAGATAATTTTCATCAGACCATAAAATCTATGAAAAACTTCAAAAAAAACTCAGTGAATAAAAATATCTGACTAGCAACAAGTGATGATGACATCAATTTTTATCTGGTAATTTTGTCTGGTATTGCTAAATAGTCATCCCTTCAGTATTTCCTCCATAATTCCTTTTGGTTCCTGCTTTTCCTTCAGCTAACATGCAGAAGTTTCAGTTATCACTGTGAAAATGTGAGTGTATTTCTTTAAAATAGAGAATAAAATTCAGTAATACATGTGAATGTATTTCATTCACTTCTGGTCTCCTACTCAATCCTCAGAATACTATAATTTCACAAAACACACAGAACTTAAAGGACTAAGTATTGGTGGGACCCCAGGCATTAAGGCAAGATTGTAAAAAGATGTGTGGACACCTACATCATATTGAGTAGTGGGACAAGCATTAGATTAGAAGTTAGGAAACTTATTGGTTGCTTGTTTTGTTTTGGTATCAATTTTAGACCCATTTAGGCCCCTAGTTATATGAGTGACAACCTCTCTAGACTTCAGTCAAAAAAATTGGATTAGGACTACTAAAAGGTAAATACAAAGAAGAATCATCAGGAAACAAAAAGGAGTTAAGGGTTTAACATTTTAAGGGGAATTTAAATAATTTGGAGAAAAAGAAGAGTTAAAATAATACCCTGGGGATTAAATCCTATAAACCCCAAAAAGATAATATCTTGAGTTACAGAAATAGCATTGTGACAAGTTGTGAAAAATAGAGAGGGAACATAAGTGTTACATAGTAGGAGCTGGAAAAATATTGGTTGATTGATTGATTGAAATTATAGATAATAGTTAGAACTACAACCTTACCTCAAGTCCACAGGTGAGAAGTGTGGGGATAGATGATAGATAGATAGATAGATAGATAGATAGATAGATAGATAGATAGATAGATAGATAGATAGATAGATAGATAGATAGATAGAAAGATAGATTACTTTTACCAAGAAGGAGGTGTATAGGGACAACAGTAAAGAATCAATGATGCAAAGGGACTGAGATGAGAAAAAATGAAAAATTCTTGATTGAAGTAGAAAGGAAAAATATCATTAAAGGATACTGCCATGATCAGGAGGACTGCATGACTATGGTAAGAGAAAGGAGCTGAATAGTGGCTTTCATCTGGGCACAATGCTAACATTAGGAGACAAGCTTCTCAGTAATTATACATCCAGGACTTCTTGCCCCAGGAGAGGAAATGTATGAGTCTCTAAGAAAGAGGGTAGTCAGAGTGGTAAGAAGTAAATAGAACTAGAGATCGTCAATTTATCTCAATCCTTTTCTCAATGTCAGTCTTTCTGCCTTGTATAGAATTCATTGATATATTTTTTCTTTTTTATCAAATTATTTGTATTTAGTTTTCAACCTTCACTTCCATAAGTTTTAAATTTCCTTCCCCTCCATCCCTCCTTCCCTCTCCAAGAAGTCTTGCAATCCTATATGGGCTCTACACATACATTCCTAATAAACACATTTTCATATGTAACACATGTCACAGAGAAGAATTATAATTAATGGGAAAAATATTCAAAACAAAACAAAAAATAAAATAAAATACTCTGCTTGATTCTGCATTCTGACTCCATAGTTCTTCCTCTGGATGTGGCTGGAATTTTTCATCATGTGTCCTTTGGAATTGTTTTAGATCCTTGCATTGCTGACAGGGAATTCATTTTTTTTTTTCAGTTAATATAGTCTCCTGTTTCTCTTCAGCCAAATTTTCCTCTTTCATTATTTTTCCATTCTAAACATCATACTTTCTCAAATACTTTCAAATTCTTTGAATAGATATCTATATTTCATTTTTCCTATTCTAATTCTGTTTTTATTGAATATTTTCATTTACTTTTAAGATTATTTTATTTTTCCAATTGCACATGAAGACAATTTTTAACATTCATTTTTATAAAATTTTAAGTTCTGAATTTTCTCCCTTCCTCCCTTCCCTCCTCCCTAAAACAGTAATCATTTTGATATAGGTTATATATGTGCAATCATGTAAAACCTATTTCCTTGATAACCATATTGTGAAAGAAGAAACAATTTGGAAAAAAAAATTGCTTGCAAAAGAAAAAATAAGGTGAAAATTGTATGCTTCAATCTGAATTCAGATTGCATCAGTTATTTTTTTCTGGATATGGATAGCATTTTCCATCATGAGTCTTCTGGAATTGTCTTGGATCACTTTATTGCTGAGAAGAGCTAAGTCAATCATAGTTGATCATCATACAATATTGTTGTTACTGTGAACAGTGTCCTCCTGGTTCTTCTCACTTCATTTTCCATCAATTCATATTAGTCTTTCCAGATTTTTCTAAAATCTGCTTGCTCATCATTTCTTATAGCACAATAGAATTCTATTAAATAATATAACACAAATTCTTCAGCCATTCCCCAACTTATGGGCATACTCTAAAATTTCAATTATTTGCCACCACAAAAAGAGCTGCTATAAATATTTTTGTATATGTAGGTCTTTCCCCTTTTTTATGATCTCTTTGGGAGACAGACCTGATAGTGGTATTGCTAGATGAAGGGGTATGCACAGTTTGATTTCCCTTTGGGCATATTTCCAAATTGCTCCCCAGAATTGTTTAATAAGTTCACAACCCCACCAATAATGCATTAGTGTCCCAATTTTCCCACATCTCCTCCAACAATTATCACTTCCCTTTTCTGTCATATAAGCCAATCTGATGGGTGTGAGGTAGTACCTCAGAATTGTTTTAATTTGCATTTCTATAATCAACAGTGGTTTAGAACATTTTTTATTACTATAGATAGCTTTGATTTCTTCATATGAAATTTTCCTGTTCATATCATTTGACAATTTATCAATTGGGGAATAACTTTTATTCCTATAAATTTGACTCAATTCTCTACATATTCAAGAAATGAGACCTTTATTAGAGACACTTGATAAAAAAAAAATTGGTGCCCAGCTTTCTGCTTTATTTCTAATCTTACTTGCATTAGTTTTGTTTGTACAAAACCTTTTTAATTCAATATAATCAAAATTATCCATTTTACTGGTCAAAGGATATTTGCAAGTCATTTTCAGAAGAAGAAATTAAAGCTATCTATAGTCATATGAAAACTTTTCTAAATCACTGTTGATTAGAGAAATGGAAATTAAAACAACTCTGAGGTACCATCTGACATGCATCAGATTGGGTAATATGACAGAAAAGGAAAATGATAAATGTTGGATAAAATGTAGGAAAATTGGTAAACTAATACACTGTTGGTGGAGTTGTGAACAGATCCAAATATTATGAAAAACAATTTAGAAATTTACCTAAAGAACAATCAAATTGTGCATACCTTTTTATCCAGCAAGAACAATTCTAGATATATGAATCTAATGAAATGCTATTGTGCTGTAAGGAAAAGATGAGCAGGGGTGGCTAGGTGGTGCAGTGAGTAAATCGCTGGCCTTGGAGTTAGGAGGACCTGAATTCAGATCCGGCCTTAGACACTTAACACACACACACACACACACATACACACACACACACATACACAAACTAGTCATGGGACCTTAGACAAGTTATTTAACCCCAATTGCCCTCCAAAAAAAAGGCAAAAAAAAAAAAGATGAGCAGGTAGATTTCAGAAAAACTTGGAATTACAAGAACTGATCTGAGTGAAGTAAGCAGAATCAGAAGACCATTGTACACATTGTGCAATGATCAACTTTGATAGATTTTGCTCTACTTAGCAATACAATTCTCTAAGACAGTTCCAAAAGATTCATGATGGAAAATACTATCCACATCCAGAGAAAGAACAAAGGAGTCTGAATTCAGAATGAAGCATACAATTTTCACCCATTTGTTGTTATTGTTTTCTGTCTCTTGGTTTTTCCTTTTCTGATTCTTCTTTAACAACATCACTATTTGGGAAATATGTTTAATATGGTTGTACTTGCATAACCTATATCAGATTGTTTTTTGTCTTGGAGAGGGTACAGGGGAGAGAGGGAGGAAGAAAAAAAGTTGGAACTCAAAATCTTCTGAAAGTGAATGTTGAAAACTTTCTTTACATGTAATTGAAAAAAAATAAAATAGTATTAAAATCAAGAAGAACTCACAGACAAAACAGAACAAATATGAATTTTAAGTGATCCAATTATTTCATTATACTTATAGAAAGTATTTTATTGTATTTCACCACTTTGGAAAATATTTCAGGGAACATGACTTCTTTAGACCATAGAAATTTCATCTTCATTTCTATACCTGAAGGCTTGGTCATGTTCCTTGGGTCCCATTAGAGAATTAAGAGCACCTCAGAAGTACTTTATAAATCTATCATGATGGTGAAAAGGGCTTTTATCCAATCACAAACTATAACTTATCCCTTTGCTACATGTGCAAAGTTTGAGTGCACAGTCTTCTGGTATTTATTATATACTTGTGGTTATTTCTCAGTCTTATGGCAGTATGGTGTTTCTGCACCAATGAGTCTTACTTCACTATTTCAATAAATATCCTTTAAAAAATTTTTTCCATCTACATCTTGTAATGCTCTCTCTGTCTCTCTTCTTTGGTAATCAATTCTTCCCTTCTCCATAGATCTTACAGGTAAACTATTCCTTGCTCTCCTAATTTGCTTATGGTATCATCTTTTATGTCTAAATCATGTATACTGTTTGACCTTATATTGGTTTATGGTGTAAGTTGTTGGTATATACCTAGTTTCTGCCATTACTGTTTTCCAGTTTTCCCAGCATTTTTTATCAAATAATGTGCTCTTGCCCCAGAAGCTTGGGTCTTTGGGTTTATCAAACCCTCAGTTGTTATTGTCATTCACTACTGTGTCTCATGTACCTATTCTATTCTACTGATATATCACTCTATTTACTAGCCAGTACCAGATAGTTTTGGTGACTGTCACTTTATGATATAGTTTGAGGTACAGTATTGCTACCACCTTTCTTTGCTTTTTTTTCACTAATTTGACTCATATTCTTGACCTTTTTTTCTTCCAGATGAATTGTTATTATTTTTTTCTTTTCTCTTTACAACTATTTTGGTAGTTTTATTGGAATGGTACTGAATAAGTAAATTAACTTAGGTAGAATTGTTATTTTATTCTTTTAAATATCATTTTACACTTCCTTGAAATTATTCCATGAATCTACAGTATTACATCTTTCATTAAATAGTATTGGTAAATTTTTCTTTATAGACAATAATATCTATTACACTCTTGGGTTTCCTTATGGGTTTTGCTAATTTTCCCTTTGATGTTTATGATCTTCTCCTTTGGTTTGATGTTTCATCTTTTTACTTATACTCTCAAACCTTTTACATTAGAATTTTTTTTTAACTTTTTGAACCCTCCCCTCTTCTGCTATTGCAGAGACATTCCCTCATATCCTAGTAGAGTATGTTGGTAGTTCTCAGTTTTCTCAAATTAAGTGATATGAGAGTTTTGCATATTCAAATCCTTGCAATAAGTCATTTTCCAGGGAAAGAGAACTAGACATATCTGGGTTCCCCTCCTTTTATATGAAGACTGGAGTTTTATTTCTCTCTAACCATTGGTTTTGAAAACTATGCAAAACTAATTTTATACAGAGACAATCATAGGCAATTTGGTGGTCTTTCCCCACTAAAATGGATGGAGGTTCTATCTTCCAACTTGTGTGTAGTGACCCAAATAATCATCAAACAATGGTCTGTGTGATCATGTATCTCCTTGCACTGAACTAGGTTGATGCTCAGGGGAGAGCAGATTCAACATGGCTCTCATTCTTTCCTTTTATGGAGACTTAGACATATTCAGCTCTCAAATGCTTCCCCCTGGGAGAGACTGGAAGTAAGGTATGAGGGTGCTATAAATAGATTGAGGGAAGAATGTGGCAGAGAAAAATTATTTTGAGTTTAGTATTTAATTAGTAGTTGTTTACTGACTACCTCCTGTGTGCAGAAGACCACTGTCATTAAGGCAGTGACCACATTGGTAAGTAACTATGAATGTGTGTACGCATCAGTGTGTTTACATATGTGTGAATTTATAAACATTTTACATATATTTATATGTGCATATATAAGCAATATATATGTATATATAATAAGTATACAGGTATGGATATGCATGTGTATTTTGAATAGGATGATCTGCAGTGGTGGAGGAATCTAATGTTTGATACACACAATCAAGAATAAACAAGCATTTATTAATAGCTAGTTTTTATTTATAACCACTTGCTATGCAGTAAAATCAATATTTGGTACTGACAAAAGACAAAGGTGAGATAATCTTGGCCCTTAAAGGGCTTAGATTCTAATGCTATATACCAAGTATCAATCTAGGAACTAAGGATAAAATCCCCAAACAAGACAGACTGTGCCCTCAAGGAGCTTACATACTAACAGAAAAACATGATATGATATATATATATATATATATATATATGCAAATACAAGACATATGCAGGATAAAGAAAAGGTAAAGGTAGAGAGGAAGGCACTACTAGTGTGGAGGGGAATGAGAAAGATCTAAAAAAAAGTGGTATTTGAAATGAGTCTTCAAGGAAGACTTCATTCTTCAAGGGTTCTGAGGTCCTGAGGAGAACATTCCAGACAAGATGACAGAGTGTCATGTGTAAGAAATAGCCAGGAGGTCAGTGAGCATAGATTCACCTAATCTTTGTTTTTAGCTCTCAAAGTAAGTCCTCTCAATTCCTATCTGCCTGCTAGATCAATCTACTATTTAACACGTCAGTCAGCTGCCCTGGAGAATTAGACCATCATTGTAAACCCTCCAAAGTTCTCTCACTGTTTACTGATCTTATGGGCTAGTAAACTTCTTTCATCTTTTTAACCTGTGGTAGCATATACCACTGACAGTGACCATATACCAACTGCATCCTACATAAACACAGAGCTTAAAAGAAATCTAGAAAGTGTTCTCTCATCCTTTTAAATTCCCCTCATTCCTAAGATATAATATGGGATCTCTGTCATTTCAGTTGTTATAATACCCTAAGACAATTCAAATCCAAAATCCCTGTTTCCTCAGAACACTAAAAAGGACAATCAACATGAAAACCCAAAGATTGCCTAAAATAAAACTAATTCAACATTTTTTTTTCAAAATAATACTTCCCATTGTCTCTTTACTCTTTCAGGTGATCAGTTTTAAAAATCCAAATAATTTCTTGGTATAGAAACAAAATTACCAAGGGGCCCTATATTAAACACTTACACAAAGGAGTAAAGGAAAGTAATCTAAATTTTAACATATTTTTCATTATGATAAATTCTAATGTTGTTGTAGTATCTGTATTCTGAGGATGAAAGAATTATATCATAATAATTTAATAGTAACAATAATGATTACGTGAAAAGTCTGTTTGAAGTAACTGCTTTTTACTTTCCACAAATTAAATTACTGTAGTATGTGTTTCACTCAGAAATGTTTCAGAATATATATTCCCTTGTCTTCTTCTTCTTTAACAATAATTATCACAGTAGTCTACAGCCATTTCTAGTAAAATGCATCATGGGGAAAGAGTATAAGCAGAAAATCTTGACAATTAAGATCTGGAAAAGGAGATAGTCTGGTACAGGGAAAATCATTAGGTTTGAGTAGATGATCTGGCATCAAACTTCAAATACCACATCTGTCACATAGATACCCACATCTCATGTGTGACATTGGGCAAATCATTAACTTTTTCTAGGCCTTATCTCATTTTCTGTAAAATGAGGTCCTCCCCAGCTCCTGCTGGTGTACTAGGAGAGTTCAACATACATATTGATTTCCCCTCAACTACCTAACAACTCAGTTCTTTTTTTGAGAGAGAGGGAATTGTAATATTATAATTTATTTCAATTCATGGATGTATATCTGGTGTTGTCCAAAGTATAATGCAAAAATAATGTTAATAATAATTAACACTAATAAATAAGATTGACAGATAATAACAAAATATGTTATGAACGCTGACATTTATCTAGTTCTTTAAGGTTCACAAAATATTTTATCTATATTATACTATTTGATCCTCACAAAAATCCTAGAACATAGGTAGTGTAATCATGCTCATTATATTTCTAAGGAAACATAGCTCAGAAGGACTGAATGGCTTATTCAAGGACTCAGCTAATAAGTGTCTGAGATAGGATTTGGACATAAGTTTTATTGACTACAAGTCTATCAGGTCATGAGATGTCTTTATTCTTCTCAATACCTTTCCAAATGCAACTGAAATTTTTCATGCTGCTTTATGATGGAACTCTATGAGATTGGAGGAAAACAGAAAATGTCTTCAGATTACACATTTATAAGACAAATACAATAACACAGTTCTTCAACCTACTCATTTCCCATAAGCTACTCTACCCCATCTCAACCACTCAAAATGATGATCATATCCTTAATTTTGCCAACACCCATAAATGCACCACTGCCCTGTTCAAGAATTCTGAAATCCCTTATCTAACCATAACCTATTAACTTTGCACCTCTCTTGTTTTCCCTTACATAACCCTCCTTTTCATCCTCACTATGACCTTCAATCCTGTCTCCCAAGCCATCTTCCATGCACTAGCCACTCTCTCCTCTTCTTCCCATTCTCCTTGAGGAACCAAATCAACTCTGCACTATCCTCCTTTCTTGAATCCCTAGTTCCCTTATTCTATTGCAGATTAAACCCTGCCAGCTCTCAACCTTGAATCACTTTCACCATTTGTGGCCTTTGAGTACTCATGTGTTCAGCTGAATAAAGATAAAGAAAATCATGCAACCCTTCTTACTGAGTTATATGAAGTTATATAACTTCAGCTGTGCCATTACTGCTGCTAGGGAATCCTACTATACTTCTCAATCTGCTCCTCCTCTGATCATCAAATTCCTCCTGGAATTCTCATTTTCAGAAAGCACTAGCACCCATACTATCCATGCTCACTTATATTGGCTCCTTTGCCAATTCTACAACTGACTTTCAAGATTTCTCCACCATGTATCTGAATAGATGCTTTCTCTCTTCCACCCATAAACATGCTTTAGCACTTCCCTTTTGTGTATTTTCTTCCCTTTTCAAAATATAAATTCCAGGAGTGCAGGAGTTGTCTTTACTTTTGCTTTTATTTATATTCTTAAATGTTTAGCAGATCCTGCTTAGCACATAATAAATACCTATTGATTTGAAACAACAGAATAGTTAATTTTTTAAATTGCAAAATAATAATTTCATAATTCTAACCTATTTTCAATCATTACCATATTTGTTCTTGTCTATTTTGCCTATATTTAAAATACAATGCCTGAATAAGCAGTGAGAAAATGAGATATACTCAAATTTAAAAGTAAATAACAAGAAAGGTTTATTTCTTTTGCATTGTATTATTTATCATTGCAGTACTAGAAATATGATCCATTTCATCTAAGAGTTTTAGTTCAGCTATAACACTTGTGACTTAATCTGTCTCACTCTGGAAGGGAGGAGAAAGGAAAAATGAGTCAACTTCATCATGAGATATTTTGCCTAGCACCAAAATGCTCTAGCGTAGGTGGTGCCTGACAAAAGGCTTTCCAGAGGGTTTTGTTCAACTATGTGTTTTCCCAATGGCCATGAGTTCTGGAGACTCCCTCTTGTGAGTTAAGGTAAATGTAAGACCACACTTCTCCTCTATGTTAGACTGGTCTTGGTTCAGGTTGCATCACTGCTTTATTTTTGATACAATGCTTCTGGGTGCCTGGTGTCCTAAACCATACAAACAGTTGAAATTGATTTATGTTAGATGAATAATTTCTGTTTTGCAGAGGTTTGAGAAGCCTTGAGCACCAAGGAAATGGCTAGTTGTCCATCTTGTTGTTCCCATTTTGTGGAAAACCTCATTAAAAGTTTTGTGATCTTATATCAGTTTTTAAAGTCTATGAGCCTTGTAAGCTAAATTGAAAGCTATAGGACTTCATTGTAATACATGATACTTAACTTAATCACAAACAAATTGAGAAAGAAGAAAAGGAAAGGAGAAACAGAAGGGAAGAAGTAAGGAAAGAGAGAAACTTACTGTCATATAGAATTAAATTTTTTAAAATTAAAAATATGGTATTTTTTTATTTTAAAAGTATCACAGGGGGGTTTCTCTCTATAACTTGCAGGAGGCAAGAATAGATATTTCCAGCATCTCCTTCTCCCCATATTTCTCCTAGAGAAACTGTTTCCTACCAGGAGAGGAAACAGGAAAATGGAGTCAGAAGCTTTGGAAAATACACTTAGCTGAGCAGAGTATTGTTTTGAAGTGGGATGAAATGTGAGGTGAGAAGGTCAATCAGATTTAGTAGGAGTTAAATGGAACTCCATAAACCCAAGTAATAATGTAAATAATGTGAATTAATGTGAAATATCTCATTGTAAAAACCACTTAACTGGAAAATAGAACCAGGAGAAATCATTTAAAAATTCTTGAACAAAAAAGAATCTAGAAATCATCCTTCAAGAAATTCTCAAGGAAAATTGCCTTTATATTCTAGAACAAGAGGGTAAAATAGAAATTGAAAGAATTCACCAATAACCTCTTGAAAAAGATTCCCAAAACTCCTAGGACTGTTATAGCTAAATTCCAGAGTTACCAGATCAAGGAGAAAACATTACAAGAAGTCAGGAAGAAATAATTTGAGTATTGTGGAAACACAATCAGGATAACACAAGATCTAGCATATTCTACATTAAGGGATATAAGGGCTTGGAATATGATATTCTGGAGGTCAAAGGAGCTTGGATTAAAACCAAGAATCACCTACCCATCACAATTGAGCATAATGTTCAGGGGAAAGTATGGCCATTTAATGAAATAGAGGACTTTCAAGCATTCTTAAAGAAAAAAAAAACAGAGCCGAACAGAAAATTTGACTTTCAAATACAAGAAGCAAGAGAAGCATGAGAAGGTAAACAAGAAAAGGAAATCATAAGGAACTTATTAAAGTTGAACTATTTATATTGCTACATGGAAAAACAATAATTGTAACTCATGAGACTTCTCTCAGTATGAGGATAGTTGAATGGAACATATGTGTGTGTGAAGGGCGTATGTGTACATAAATATATATGTGAATCTAAGTATATGTTTGCACACATATACATAGACAGAGGGCACATGATCAGTTGAATAGGAAGGGATGATATCCAAAAAATAAAATTAAAAGGTGAGGGATGAATATACTGGGAGGACAAAGGGAGAGATAGAATAGGGTAAATTATTTCATATTAAAAAAGACAAGAGAAAACTGTTACAATGGAGGGGAAGAGCAGGAAGGTGAAAGGGAATGGGTCAACCTTAATCTCATTGAATTTGGCGTAAGCTGGAAATAACATACACAATCAATTGGTATCTTACCTTTCAGGAAAGTGGGTGGAAGGTGATAAGAGGGTGGATGATAGAAGGGAAAGCAAATTGGGGGAGAGGGTAATTAGAAGCAAACACTTTTGAAAAGGAACAGGGTCAAAGGAGAAAATAGAATTAATGGGAAGTGGGATAGGATGGAGGGAAATATAGTCTTTCAAAATAAAACTACTATGGAAACATTTTGCGTAACTACACATGTACAACCTATATTGAATTACATATCTTTCCAGTTGGGGTGGTTGAGAAGGGAAGGGAAAGAATCTGGAAATCAAAAGTTTTAAAATTAATGTTAAAAATTTTTTTGTTTTTTTATGCAACCAGGAAATAAGATATGCTGGCACTGGGGTATAGAAATCCATCTTGCCCTTCTAGAAAATTAGTGGGGGAGTTCATTGAGGAGAATATAAGAGAGAACAGATTGGGGGCAGGGTATTCAGAAGGCTCACTATCTTGGGGTGGGGGTTAGGGAAAGACAGGGAGAAAGTATGTAACTCAAAATCTTGTGGAAATGAATGCTGAAAACTAAAATAAATAAATAAATTGAAAAAGAAAGAAAAAATGGAAGAGAATGTGAAACATCTCATAAGAGAAACAACTGGAAAACAGATAAAGAAGGGAAAACATAAGAATAATCAGACTACCTCAAAGTTTTGATAAAAAAAGAATCCTGTTACAACAATACAAGATACAATACAATATAATAATTAAAGAAAACTGTGTTGAAGCATTAGAACAAGAGAGGAATATAGAAATAGGAAAAAAAACTCACAGATCACCACCTGAAAGAGGTTCTACAAGGAAAAACCATAGGAAAATTATATTCAAATTCAAAAACCCAATTCAAGGATAAAATATTATGTGAAACAAGGAAAAGCAATTTAAATATGGCAGTGCCAAAATTAGAAGCATAGAAAACCCAGCAGTGGCATCACTATGAGAAATGTCTTGGAACACTATTTATTGAAGAGCAAAAGAACTAGAGTTCTGGCCACAAATTTCATACCCAGTAAAGCTAAGCATAATCCTGAATGGAAAAAAATGAACATTTAATGAATTTTCAGACTTTCAGAACTTTGTTTAAAAAACAACTTGAACTTAATAGAAAATTTGACTTAAAAGAGCCAAGTGAAAAATAATGTACCTACCAAAGACTAAATACAAGTGAATCAATAAGGAGAGAATGTTTGACTTTTGTGCATATAAAATGTAAAATGTATGTCTAAGATTGCTATTAGTGATTGGGTAGTTTGTAAGAAAGAGAGGGTTGATCTGAATGTGATATGAATTTAAAAAGTAAAACTGTTTAGAACAGCTAAACTAAGTAAGTATCTCATATAGATGATATGTGAGAGGAAAAGCCAACACAGAGGAATTAGCTGTTAGTTCTGGAAACTACTTTTACCAGGAATGAGTTAAAGAGGGAGAAATGCAAATATATCTAGAAGAGTATAAGTCTTCTAAATTCAGAAAGAAATAAAACACTAAGAGGTTAGTTAGAGAGAGGGAGAGGAAAAGGGGGAATCTCTACAGGGGAGGAGGTCAAAGTGGAGTGTAGAAAGGTGTTTAGATTTATGTAAATAGGACGATAAAGGAGGGATCCTTGGAGGGGAGTAGATTAAGTAATAGGAGGGCAAGGTAGCAGGCAGATGTGAATTAGAGTAGTCAGGAGGGATAGGAAAGAATAGATATGCACAAACATAAACAAAAATCAGGAGTAGAACTTGTTGGGGAGCATATACATATATATGTATGTATGTATGAATGTATGTTTACATGTGTGTATGTATGTATGCCTATGTATATATCTATATATAAATATATCCATGCTCAGTTGTAGCCTTCTGGGTTGGGTGGAAGAAGGGGGGAAAAGAACAAAGTAAAAATTACACAGCAGAGAAACTTACAAGGAAGCAAAGGAGGGATGGATAACTCTCACCACAATGTATAGCATTTATTACATAGGCTTTCTTGAAATGGAAATTTATTGCTATATATTTTGAATCTACTCTTACATTCTGCTATGCTCATAGCATGGCTTTTCCTTTTCTTATTTCACATTTAGGTTTTAATATTTTAGTTTACAATGTTTCTCTTTCTTTTCTTTTTGTGTATTTAAGTTTTAGAAAAGTGAAATTTTAAAAAAGTGATATTCCCAAGCTCATAAACATAGCTAGTAGATTCAAAACCAGACATCTAGTTCTGGCTCTGTTCCACATATCCTCCAACAATAAAACATGCATATAAACATTAATTGAAACATCGATTAATTAAAACATTAATTATAGAAAATGCGTGTTAGAAGAAAAATAAAGATTAGATAACTTGAAACTCAGAACACCTAAGATCATATTAATATTTCATTATACTTTTTGGATATATTTTGCATATCTAGATAAACTTATGTATTTGAAAAGTTTTCTTTTTTAATAAAAAAAAAATAGATATAGGGCCAAGAAAATGATACTTCCTTAGGGTTTTTCAGGAGAGTAGTTCTGAGATACTTCTAGGTACCCATTTGGTGACAACTATCTCCTGTGAAGTCTCATCAACCTGAAAGAAACAATGGGAAGTTACTCTTCTGCTGCCACCTTGTGGAGTGAAAGGCATGTGAGGAAATATTCAAAAGCCAATTGAGATTCACTTCTTAGGGTTTACTCAAAATATTAAAATGAAATTCAGTCGCAAGGGACAATTTAAGAGTTTTTTTGAAAACAGCCTAAAGTTCAGCAAAATGAAGACTTATCTTAGTTTACTAACATGTGTAGATATCATGTTATAGACAGAGGAAACAACATGTTTTTAAACGTATCATATTTTAATATATATTTTCTGTTTATGGATATAAACTACAAAAAACTAAGCAAAATATGAAATAGTTCATAGGTAACATATTTGAGAAATGTTTTCTTAAATACATCAATACATTTAGCATCTGTGACTTCATTGGTTTGGGTAATGTTTTCAATGTCCAAATTACAACTCCTCCATGATATACCAGACAGGTTTCATAATTGGTGAAACAAACAAACAAAAAAACTTGTGATTGCTAATCTTCTCTATAATGAATTTCTCTGAACTGAAATATACCAGAACTTTTTTTTATGACAAACTCAGAGCATGTAAATATGAGAATACTTGAAGTCAGAGCTTGAGTCTAACCAGTTTGAGAGGACCTACTAGACTTTGCATTATAATAAGATAGATAAATATTCACAGGTAAACCTGAAATATCTAACTGCATAGAAGGTGGTTTAGAATCCATGTCTAAACTTTTTGAGTTTCCCTCCAAAAGTTTAGATGTGAATTCTAAACCACCTTCTAGATCGAGAATTTAGCATATTAAGGTGTATATGAGATTTTGTGTGTGACATAGAAAAATTATTAGAACCACCACTCAAATCTTATTTCAGTGCCTCAATTCTAGATTACCAAAGATCATGCCAGTGGAGCACAAGTTGTAGTATGTATTATATATTTGCCTTACTTATAATTAGGTGCCTTACTTCTTTTAGATCTTCTGACAAATTAGAAGATTTTTGAGGGCAGTGACTATGTTTTACTCAGCTTTTAATAACTTAAAGTATCTAGCAGAATGACTTCAATAAAACACGTGTTCAATAAACATTCATTTCAGTTACTGATTAAATTAATCCAAATATATAATAGTTGAAAATAGCAATGGATGAGGATTCAGTGATAGAGGATTCATATATAGAGGAAAAGAGGATAGAGTAAGGCAGTGTATCTATGGTAACAACCACATTGAAATGTGGTATGGCGGTAATAGTTGTAGTGCTGGTGGTGATTTGTGTGTATATGTGCACAAGCTTGTATGTCCATTGCTATTCAAATGTGTGGTAAGAAGAAAGGTGAATTAAGTGTTGAATTAAGAAAACAAAGAAGTAAGCATAATGAAAGGATCATGAGAGAAACTGTAAATATCTAAAGCAGTTGGAAATAGAGTTATAAGATTCAGAATAATTATTTTTAAAAGGAGGGGAGGTGATATGAGCTATTCTGAGTAAAAATGGTTTTCTTTGTACATGAGTTTCAACTAGCGAGCAAAGGACATATGTACATACATATTACATATGTATACATACTTAGGAGTATAATATTTAATTTAGTTTTTAATGAACTTTCACCTGGGAAAATTATTTCATATTGACATTGACAAGAACCTTATCACATGATTTGAAAACTGGAAGAAAGGTAATAAAACAAGGGTTAGTGAGTCAAATGCAACGGGACTAGATTAAGAAGTCCTATATGTCTATATTTAGCTATTCTTTCTGATCATATGGGAGGAAGGGGGGATTATTATAATGAAAAAATGAAGATTAACATTAGTTGGGTATTTTTAGCATCCTCCTATGTCAGGTGAATAATAAAGAACATCAAAATAGCTATATGAAATATTCTTTTTCTCCCTGTGTTCTTTTTCTCAAGTAGCAAATATGAGTGTAGAAGTAACTCCATGTAAATTGTATTATTGATCCAATATTGGAGTAATAAATATCCTCAGAAGTCACTTCAGGTCCTGTCATGATTATTCAAAAGAAACCATGAAAGAATAAAGTCAAATGTCAGTCAATTGTGGGGAAAATGGCAAGTCCAAATCAAAGTAAATAAGATTTCAAGGGAAAAGGTCAAGAAGAGAACAGAACGGGAGCAGAAACAAAGATCCTGGTAGAGCAAGCTGCCAAGAATTGACATATCAAGTCACCCAAATCTATTCTCATTACTCTGTCTTTTACATTGGTAGCTACATGTTGTCTGTTATCTCTACTTAATTAGCAAAAGCTCATCACTAATGTTCATTTAGTTGCCTCTGCATACCCTCAGCATGATGGAGAGATGCATAATGAAGGAGATAATTCCTGCAAGGGCAATTTACTCTGCAGGGAATAAGAAGACATGTTAACACCTGGAAAGGAAAACTTACATATGTTAATATATATGTGCATTTACAACACAAGATTCAGCAGAGGTCACTTCCGAAATGTGATAGAGACAAACTTTAAAGACCTCATTTGCTACACTAACACAGAGCAAAACAAGACTTGCCCTGTGATTAAAAAAATGACCAATCAGTGTAAAGATAGCTATTAAGGCTTTACTTTCCTTCATAGAGTTTATGGCTGAAATTTTGCTTTGCCAATGATGCAATATAATAAGTTATTACCTTCTGGCATTGCTTAGTTTCTTACCCTTGGACAGTTTTCTATAGTCCCGTGAATTCAGCATCACAGAAAGCACTAGGCTGTTTATGTAAAAGAGAATGTGAGGTAAGAAGGAAATAGATGGAAAATTTACCAGGTTTCCTAATGTAGCTCCTGTTTCAGACATAGCAGCAATATGTTGATCTCTGGTTACTTTTCAGTTAATTTGCTATTTTATTAATTCTATTCCTGACCCTGAAATGTGAAGAAAAATCTCTCCATTCTAGGAAAAGTAGTACATGTGGGAAAAGTGATGTATTTGGAGTCAAGGGATATGATTTTGAACCTCAAATCTGTCAATTATTACTCTGTGCACTAGGAATGTCATAACTTTTTTAACCTCAGTTTATTCATCTGTGAAATATATTGTTTGGGCTAGATGTCTATTGAAAATCCTTTCACGTGCTAAAACTACTATCCCTATAGAATTAGATCATGAGTTGGTAGGATGGCAACATTGAATGGAAGTCACTGGTAAAATTTATATCCATATAAGGAAATACTTCTTTATAATTAAAACTATCTCAGGATATAATGGAATGATACTCTAGGTAGTGAGTTCCTTGTCTCCAGAGAGAATCAGGATGAAGCTAAATGACAACATATGTTGTATGTTGCAGAGGAAATTTAGCCTTTAGAAAAGGACTTAGATGGCCTATAAGATCCTTTCTAACACCAGGATTCTATAATTCCGTAACTCCCCCTCAGTTGCAAATGATAACTTATAATAGATACATATTAATATTTTAATTTTATTGAAACAATGTGTTTTCACACCACAATCATTTACCAACCTCCCCTTCCATATATCCTCTCTTGTAAGAGAGAAAAATGGATAAGTATGTGTAGCAACCCCAAATTCCCCCAACTCTCCTCCAAGAGGATTTAAGTGTGTTTCAGCATCTACTTTGCATTTTTGTGATAGGTCACTAAAATTCATCAGAGTTCCACAGCAAGTCTGGAGTGCTTTCATTTACATTATTTTAGTCACTATGCATTATGCTATACTGGACCTGCTTTGCTCTGATTATTTTTTGCTCTAGATCACATCATAAAAACATTCCCATGCTTCTCTGTCTTTCTCATATTTTTCTGTTCTTACATTGCCATATTAGTATATAATATGTACATGCCAGATTTTATTTAACTACAACCTCTGAGAGTTCCTTACTTTTTAATTTTGATTGTAATAGTAATATTATTGTTAGCTTAATCTTTTCATAATTTTGTTACTCAAAAAACGATTGCTATAAATATTTGAGTTTATATGGGTCTTCCTTTTGCCAAACTATAGCTTCATAATGACCATCTTTATTCCGTTATCCCTGGTGACACGGTCACAAAACAAGTGTTACTAAAACATAAGCATCAAAGAATCACAGAAATATAAAGCAATCCTAGAAGCTATTTATTCATAGAAGCCATTATTATAAGGAATAATCTTTTCTACAACATAGTCAACAGGTGGTCATTGAGTCTTTGCTTGAAAACCTACATTGAGCAGGATCCAAGATATTATGCTTCAAGAAAGTTATAATAGTCCAGGGCTCAATAATGTCCCATAGTGAGTATTCTTTGGGGTTAATTACAGAATGCAAGAAGTTCAGATTATGAGAGAGTTTACTATCCACCACTGGGCATAGAGCATTTTCACTGTTGTAGTGAAATTCCTGAATGGATTTCTGCTGAAGAGTGGGGTATCTGGAAGAACATTTTCCAGTTTTGTCTTTGGCTTTGCCCTCAGCTTGAAATTATCCTATGAGTCCTAGGTCTCCAGAGATGACTCATCCTACAAGATGATTCTTTGTCCACATTTCCAGATAGCTGAAGCCTCAAGCCTTTCCACCCTTCTCTACAGATATGACTTTCTGATTAACAAGGAGAGTTTGAAACTTTGGGAGTTAATCAATGATTAACCCTTTCAATCAAATCTATTTCCTTGCATTAAAATCCTAAACCAGGCATGCTTCCTTTTCATACCATTATTCTGACTAAAGTTTCTTTTTTTCTAAGTATGTTAATCATACCTGGAGTTCACAGCACCCATACACATCTCACATGTCTCTCGTGTGTGAGAAAGATTCATCTCTAACTTCCCACTGTTCCAGACAACAGATTCAATGTAGAGTCATAATCACTATTTCTGTACAACAGCAGAAAGATTGGAGTGTCTCTCCAATGTTTCAAATCTCCAAATTAATGAATTAGTTAATAAGAAATTTATTGAGAATCAGCCATAGCATTGAGAACCATGAGCATTGGACATAGACTAAGAATATCTGTGTTCAAATCCCAAATGTGCCACTAAAAATAGTTGCACTATGATGGAAGTTAAACTCTCTAGCCATAGTTCTTCATTTGTAAAGTGATGTGATGGAGCAAAATACACGATTTCTACAATGTCTTCAAGCTACGAGTTGTCATGATGTTATTATATTATCTTCAAAGCATTATCATGTATCACTTTGAAAAGAGAGTCAACCATATTTTCCCAAGAGTCGTAAGAAGAAAGCAACTCATTTCATTTCAGTTTCATTTTAGTTGTAAGGAAGTTCTGAAATTTGTACCCATTTATCCTATTTAATCTGATAAGGCCAGTTGTACTAAGTGGAATTTCTATTTTATATGTATAAAGTGTGGTCCTGACTTGGGCCAAATATTCTGTTGTTTCAGGTTTGGTATTGGGACAAAATAAGGCACACAAATCATTCAGGAGTAAATAAAAGGAAGTTTATTTAACCATGGCATAAAAAGTATATTCCACAAGCATACTCCAGCACTTATGCCAGGTCATATGACCCATCTCATCTCTAAATGGAAAATTTTATTTTCTACAGGGAAGGATATGATTATTTGTATAGTTTTGATACATAAAAGGGACACTAATACTAAATGAGTTTCTCTTTGACCTCATATTGACCAGAAACATAGCAATATGTCCAGAAATGACAAGGAAGGTGCATCAAAAGAAGAATAACTTGAGCCTTGCACCTGCCTCTGGGCCAATAAAGTCTTGTAGACAGCTTTGTTACATTTTAGGGTATGTACATGAACTATCTCATGGTGTAGGAATAAGGAGAGAGGTCAGGACCTTGATAGACATCGGTCCTGTTCCATACTACTCTGGTTGCAAAGTCTAATGGATCTGCTAGAGGACTTTCTGCCATTAAAATGCATATGGGGCCTTTACGGACAATACTCCTGAGAAAAGCAGTACTAAGGGGTTAAAAAAGAAAAAAGAAAACTAAAAAAAGAACAATTACAGAAAAATTAATATCACCATCAAGAAGAAAGAAAGAAAGAAAAATGTAGAGAACAAAAACCAGAAATTCTTTTCCTCCCCTCTTCATAATGACTGAGTCTCCTTTCTCAATGACCTGCTCCATGTCAAGTTAACAAATACTTATCAAATACTTCCTATGTTCCAGATACCATGTTAAGGGCTGAAGATAAAAGCAAACACAAAATGACTCTGGGCCCTCAGAAATTCACAATCTATTGAGAACTACATAGTTAAACAACCATATGCAAACAAGATATATACAAGATAAACTGAAGGTAATCTAGAGGGAAAGTACTATCATTGCAGGGGCATTAAAATGCTTTTATTCAAAAGCTTAAACTTCAGCTGAGATGTGAAGGAAGCCAGAAAAGCAAAGATGCAGTGATGAGAAATAAAAGCATTCCAGGAATGAGGAGCAGCCAGTAGAATTGCACAGATTTTGGAGATGGGGTGCTTTGTGCAAGTGATAGCAAAGAGTCAAGTGTTACTGGATTAGAGAGTTTGTAGACATAAATAATGTGCAAGAAAGTTAGGAAAGATGGGGAGAAGCCAAGTTTGTAAAGGACCGCAAAGCCAAAAGATGCCATACTTATTCCTGGAAGTAATAAGAATCCCAAAACTCATTATTTCTCTTCCAAAACTTTCCCTTTTCCAAAATTCCCCATTACTGTTAAGGGCTCTACCATCCTCCTTGTCACCCAAATTCACAACCTAGGTGTCATCTTCAACTATATATTCTTTATTACTCTCTCCCTATCCAATCTGTCACCAAGTATATAGTATTATAAGTAGGAAGTGTAAAGAGAAAATTTCAGAATTCTCCAAACGTGACTGAGTGGGCTGGACTCCAGGTTTTCTTAGGATTTGTTTCCAATTCCTTGTCCTTCAAAGCTTAAGGCATTATGTTCTCATCTGAGGTGGTCAACATTATGACATCAATATAGTAGTATTCATCAGGGCCTTTAGGAAGGGAAGGACAGCTCTTTTATATCTCTGCCCAGCATAATATGACATTATAAGGAAGAGTACAGATAGTCTTTGGGAAGGACAATGAAAGTGTGCTAAACCCCTTTTCAGGTGGAAGCCACTGATCATGACTATCCTTAACCACGAGAATAGAGGGGAAAAATGTTGTTTGGATTGGCCACCTGATCCATTATATGATAAGATCAATATCAGCTGTCATGATGGGCATGAAAATTTTGTTCCACTTCCTGTAGTCTACCATAGACGACCAGGTGCATTTGCCTTCCTGGCAACATGGGTGGTTGCAAAAGGAGTATGTAATGGAGTGCTCGAGCTTGTTTATTCTCTATCACTAGAAAAGGAGTATCTTTCACCGTCCTAGGAGCCCGGTTTGGTTTGGTTTTAACAAAGCAGGATGGTTTAGGCAATTCCAGTTGCTTTCATTTGGCCCAAATCATAGTAGCTTGAGTAGCATTTACTTAAAGAGTACACAGAGGTACTGATTCACAATACCTCATGGTACTTTCTCTCTGGTCTGACCTCTGTAAATTCACCTGAGTGATCCAAATGAGGCACAGACTTTAGGGAATAGGCTTGAGTAAGGATAAAGAATCCTTACTTCCCTCATACCGACTTTCCTTGTTCAGCTTTGCTAGCACCTCTATAGGTTAACAATCAACTGCTTTCTTATAAACTCGTTCAGTAGCCCTTTGATTAACTAGCAGTAAATCAGGTTCTGTGACTCCTCCCTTCATTCTGAGAGTGCCTACTTTCACTGACAGAAATATTTTCCCAAGGCACAGTTGCCCCAACCTCCTACTCAAATGCTTAAGCAGTCCATGCCTGTTGTGTGATAGAGAAGTTGTGTGCTGGGGGAGTTGTTTGGTAGGAGAGAGCCATAGCTATAATCTGAAGCCATTCAGGTAAGGGTCTACCCAGAATGTGGGCCCTAACTGATCTGAGCCACACGAGGGTTAAGGGCTGCAATATTCAGTCTCTTAAATTCATTACCTTTAAGAACTTCTACCTTCCCTCTGTAGGTCTCCATTGAGGAAAAGACTTCAACAGAAATTAATCTTTATGAGGCCAGGTTGAAGTAACTCTCCATCTCAGGCACTTAAAAAGAGATAAAGGGCAGTCTGGATAATTCAACTAACTCAATTGGCCTTCAATAATAACCTGTCCAAGATTTGCTTCCCTATTTCTTTGTGAAAATTATTTCACCCGGTGGGATAGCATGTTCTTTGATTTGAATGTTTTTAAAATATCCACAAAGTCTGAAGTCTTTGACACCAAGAGGGTGGTCCCTTTATACCTTTGTTAACAAGAAGCTTTATGAACACAGTCAGGGGCTATAAAGAAGGGAGGTACATACAACTTGAACTGCTTTTAGGGAAAAAAACCAAGTTAACATATCTGCAGGGGAGGGGTAATATCCTAAATATTATCCAATTATCAAAATAAGATGCTTTTAAATATTTGAAAACAATGATTGTTCACCTCTCCTAAGTTTCTTTGCTCCAGGTTACTCAAGTATAAATAAAAAAGTTAAGTTAAATGAATTTGCAATAATACACATGTGTGTGACATAAAAGGGGAAACAGTGCCAATTTATTTAATCTGTTTAACCAGTAACGATGTGAAAAGATGGCAATTGAGCAGAACAAAAGCCTATATGTTATTTTTTTCCTTCCAACAAATTCAGATGAGATTATATTTAAATAACACCCTACTGGGACACCTTATCATTCTAAAAATACAGACAATCTGAATGGAGGGCAAAAAAAGTACAATTTAGTGATTGAGAGGACAATGTTTTGAACTTAAAAGAAAAGATAAAGGTTTGAAATTGAAATGGAAATCTTACTGACTTGAACATTAATCTAAATGTAGATCATGCTATTCAATGATAATGTACTTAAAGTCCAGTAATAATGCTAATACTAAGAATCTAATAAGTTTTCTAAAATTCATTTTCCTATTCTTTTATTGAGAAAATGATTTCCCCCTTTCTCTCATCAGGGACAAGAATGTGATTTTTCTCTATCTATTTTTGAATATAGCAGCAAAGAGGAATAGGAAAATATCTGAAGAAAGAGGAGTTTAAGCTGCTTCTTGAAAGAAGCCAAGGAAGGCAAGAAGGAAAGGTAAGAAATACAGGATTCCCAGCATAGAAGACAAGCAGTAAAAAGACAGGGAGACTCGGGGGTGGAGAGTTGTGTTTAGGGAAGAGCAAGTATGTCAATGTGAATGGATCACAGAAAATGTATAGGAGAGGAAAGTTTATGAAGACTGGAGCAGTAGGAAGGGGCCAGTTTGTTAAGGACTTTAAAAGCCAGGGTGCTTTATCTTTGATGCTAGAAACACTAGGGAGACACTTGAGATTATTAAGTAAGGGGGACATAGTTAGACCTACATTTAAAAAAAATAATAAAATTTGCTAGCTAAGGAGTGAATTAAAGCAGGACAAGGACAAATTTGAAGCAGGGAAACCTCTCTTATTCAGATCTGAACTAGAGTGGTGACTGTGAATACAGAGAAGATATGCATGAAGGTAATTGTGAAGGTAGACAAGATTCAACAATAGATTGGATATATAGATTGAATGCAAGTAAGGCATTGAGGATGACATTAAGATTGAGAGCCTCAGTGACTAGGAGAATGATGCTACTCATCATCTCGGACATCAAATCCATTGTTCTGTGAGCTCCATGAGGGCAGGGACTGCTTTTTGTGTTTTTGTATTCCTAGAATTTAGCACAGTGCCTTGTGACATAGTAAGCCCTTAATGTTTATTGACTGACAGACAATAATATTACCAGATTTCTGCTTCCTGATATAATGGAGTTGAAAGGAAAGGCAGACACAGGTTTCATTAATAGACAACTAGAGAGCTGATATTTATGCTTTGCTTTCACAGAGAATGACCCCAACAAAGCAATTATTTCTGGGTAGCCTTTATTCATTCTTTATTTATGTGTTTGAATCTCATTGAAAGCCTCTGAATTCTAGCTGCTTAATTAGTATGTGTAAATAATGAGAAAGTGCTCTAAATTTCATCCTTAATAAAGAAACAGCGATATTAGATTATAGTATTTCTCTCCCTTTTTCCTTAACATTGCAGCTTAGATAAAAGTTGAGACTCAGTTTACAGTGACAATGTCTTGGTAACCAGTATTTATGGATTCAACAGGTTGTGTCCAATCCTTAAATTCCAAGCAGTTGACTACGCTACAATGCTTTAGTGAATCAAAGCACATGTGAAATCTTTAGTAATGGAGATCTAGATGAAAATATAGGCAGTAGCCTAACAATAACCAATATTTATGTAGCCCTTTAAGGTTTGGTGATTTTAATTACTAGATTTTATAGCTCTCTAAAGTTTTCAAAGCCCTTTATAAATATAATCTGATTTTAATCTCAGAACAACACAAAGAGGTAGGTATCATTATCCTAATTTTACAGAAGAGAAAAAAGAGACAAATTTTAGTGATTTTCCCAGGGTTACCCAGCTGGTCAGTGTTTGAGTCAGGATTTAATTCAGATATTCACAAGTCCAATACCCTATTGAGTATGCCACCTCACTGCCTAATCATTCTCTAGCTGATTGGGCAAATCCTTCACAGCAGAGATTTTTAGGCTTTTTTCTTTCTTTTTTTACAGTCTTGTGAAGTCTATTAACATTTTGTCAGAAAAAAAAACACTTTAAATGCTTAAAAAACAGGAAAGCAATTATATTGAAATACACACACAAGTCCAAATTCATAAAAGTTAGAGGTAGAGTCACTGCATTATGGCCTACTCTTGTTGATATTCTGAATACTATATTTGTCAACCCCATATATGGGACAGACTTGTCACTCCTGTTCAGGTTGCTTTTGGTCTTGATATAGACTAATCCCTTTGAATTGAGATACATGGAGAACTTTACCTGGCAATACATAGCCTTGCTAGGTGTATCTTTGCTGTCATTATCCAGCAAAAGAGTATTTTTGCTAACTGTTTTATTGACTCAAATTTGTCAAATCCTTACCTTGCACAGCATACTCCTGGTCTAGACTCCAGGAACTAACTTTCCCAAATGTTTTATTTCAGTTTTCTCCATTCACTGTTCTCTCAACCCCAACCAATACCTTTTGTGCCCTCTCAAAGTACATTGTTGAAACTGTATAAGAAGAAAACGTTCTTAAAGAAAAATCTGTCAGACACAAATATTCCAAGTGAACTTCTCCAAGAGACAGTTCATTAGAAAGCGTTAAAGAGTACAGCTGCCTGACTCTTTGATTCTAAATCCAGAACAAGGCCATTAGTCAAGGAGAATTTTATATATCTTGTTCATATCTGTAATTGATATGTCCAATTATCCATAAAGTCTTACTGCTACACAGATAAGCCTCAGTAAATGAGAACCAATAAGGTGGGTTATAGGTTCTGCTACAATTTTTGACCTCACAATTGTGATCATTTTGTGGCTATGTATTGCCAGGTAAGGTAGTGACATAAACATATTGAGCTGGCCTACAGCTGTCCAAAACCCATGACAAGTTCTACATCTGTTATTTGAGGCACTTAGATCATTCTTTAATCAAAATATAGCCTAACACCACTTTAGGCTTTCATCCAAGAATGAAACCACGAATTGAATGGTAACCAGTTGTTTGTCAGAGGCTCATTGAGAAGATCTAATGTTTGAGAGAGATAACCTAATGGAAATGGAAACCAGTTTTTCCTCTAAGTTCTATATGTTAATCCCTGAATTAAATTAAATTTAAAAAATAATACCTGGGCTAAATTATTTCAATTACCTACTGAAATATTTTCCTTAATGTTATATATTAAGCATTTATAGTGAGGTCATACAATGCATACTTACTTAAGTAATGTCTGTCTTTTTTTGGTAACCATTAAGAGTTTAGGATATTATCTATTGTATTATTCAATGTAATTTATTTCATTTCAAACTAGCTTCATTAAGGCATGTTTTTACCTCACCATCATTTTGGGAGGGAGGAAATCCTTTCTCCATTTATCCTTGGCTTTTAATTCTCCTTTATACTAAAGAAAAATATATGGTATATATACTTTATACTACGATATATATTTATGCTGAATATGTTTATGTAATATATTTCCTACGATATATTATGTGTATATATATATATGTGTATATATACTTTATTCTAAAGAAAAACCCAAGACAACCAAAGCAGACATCACCTTTTCAAAAAAGTATCTCAAACATTGAGAAACTTAGTTGATGCTGAAAAAAACATATTGTAGTGGAAAGGGTACCAAAATTGGAGACAGGAAAGCAGGACATTAAGATAACTTATAAAACTTATTACCTTAAACAAATAATTTAATCTTTCAAATCTTTAGTTTCCTCATCTATACAATATAGTCAATGACAGATACATAAAGAAATAGTTTTTTAAATCTTAAAACAGGATAGAAATTGAGTTATTATTAGATGCTCACGGCTGTAATTATTCCCTCACGACTCAAGTAATCCTAGAGCACTTTATCTGGATCTCTTCTTCACTGATATCACACTTTAACTTGCTATTATATTCATCCTCATACATTTCCTGTAAACCTCATTTCCATGGTAGAATAACAACTTTTTGAAGGCAGGATCATCTTTGCATTCCCAGTTCTCAACAAAGGGCTTTTATTCTTTCCAATATAATTCAGTTGCCACCTCTTCTTGAACTAATCTTTTCCTAATTGCAAGCAGGAGTACATAAGGAAAGTAATGATAGGTGACCAAGAGCTAAAAATTAGATTACCTGAATAACAGAAGGACAAGGTTACAAAACTTTTTTTTTAATCAAATGCTTTATTAACTTCTAGTTTACATCATTCATTTCCACAAGATTTTGAGTTAAAATTTTTCTCCCCATTTTTCCCCATACCCACCACCCCAAAATATCCCCTCCTCCAATCTGCTGTCTCCCATATCTTCTCTCATACGCCCTCTGACTTTCCAGTAGGGCACGGTGGATCTCTATGTCCCAGTGACTGTATATATTATTTCCCAGTTACATGTAAAATAATATTAATAGTATATTATATATATATAAACACATTTGATTTTTTTGAATTCTATATTCATTCCTTTCTTCCCTTGTCACCCACCGTTACTGGGAAGATAAGCAATTCAATATATGTTGTACATGTGTAGCTATGCAAAACATTTCCATAGTGGATATATTGTACTAGACTGACTATATTTCCCTCCCTCCTATCATTCTATTCTCTACTTTGATCTTGTCCCT
Source organism: Petaurus breviceps papuanus (assembly GCF_028583685.1). NCBI lineage: Eukaryota > Metazoa > Chordata > Mammalia > Diprotodontia > Petauridae > Petaurus > Petaurus breviceps. Next base: position 8,592,898 of record NW_027187327.1, read on the forward strand.
TTTCAAAAGAGGGTGCTTCCAACTTCCCTCCCCCCACAACCTGCCCTCCCCTGCATCATACTCCCTCTCATCCCCTTCCCCCCTACTCTCCTGTAGGGTGAGATACCCTATTTGGTATGTCATTGCCTCCCTAAGCCAAATTCAATGAGAATAAGGTTGACCCATTCCCTTTTGCCTTCCTGTTCTTCCCCTCCATTGTGACCATTTTCCCTTGCCTCTTCTATATAAGATAGTTTACCCCATTCTGTCTTTCCCTATCTCCTCTCATTATATTCCTCTCTCACCTCTTAATTTCACCTTGTAACTATCATCCCTTCCTATTCAATTATTTCTGTTACCTCTGTCTATGTATACCTGTAGACATATATACACACATTCACATGTCTTCATATGCCCATATATTCTCCCATATAGACATAAATATGTATGTACAGATACATATATGTACACATTTCTATTCCCTTCAACTATTCTCATACTGAAAATGTTTCACAAGTTACAATTATTGTTTTTCCATGTAAATGGTTCAACTTTACTAAGTTCCTTATGATTTCTTTTCCCTGTTTACCTTCTCATGCTTCTCTTGCTTCTTGCATCTGAATGTCAAATTTTCTATTCAACTCTGTTTTTTTTTCATCAAGAATGCTTGAAAGTCCTCTATTTCACTGAAGGACCATATTTTTCCCTGAAACAAGATATTCAGTTTTGCTGGGTAGGTAATTCTTGGTTTCAATCCCAGCTCCTTTGAACTCTGGAATATCATATTCCAATCCCTTCGATCCCCCAGGGTAGAAGCTGTCATATCACGTGTTATCATGATTGTGTTTCCACAATATTCAAATTGTTTCTTCCTGGCTGCTTGTAATATTTTCTCTTTTATCTGGGAACTCTGGAAACTGGCTATAATATTCCTAGGAGTTTTCTTTTTGGGATCTTTTTCAGGAGGTAATAGGTAGATTCTTTCAACCTCTATTTTGCCCTCTGGTTCTATAACATCAGGGCAATTTTCCTTGAGAATTTCTTGAAGTATGATTTCTAGGTTCTTTTTTTGATGATGGCTTTCAGGTAGTCCAATAATTTTTAAATTTATCTCTCCTGGATCTATTTTCCAGGCCAGTTGTTTTTCCAATGAGATATTTCACATTGCCTTCTATTTTTCCATTTATTTGGATCTGTTTAATAGAATCTTGATTTTTCATAAAGTCACTAGCTTCCATTTGCTCCAATCTGATTCTGAAAGAACTATGCTCTTCAGTGAGCTTTTGAAATTATTTTTCCATCTGGGAAATTTGGCTTTTGAAGGTATTCTTCTCCTCATTGTCTTGTTGGGCCTCTTTTGCCATTTGAGTTAGGCTGTTTTTTAGGGTGTTATTTTCTTCACTCTGGCTGTTGACTTACTTTTCATGATTTTCTTGCATCATTCTCATTTCTCTTCCCAATTTTTCCTCCACTTCTCTTATTTGTTTTTCAAAATACTTCTTAAGCACCTCTATGGCCTATAACCAGTTCATAATTTTCTTGGAAGCTTTTCGTGCAGAAGTTTTGACTTCATTGTTTTCCTCCTGTTCCATGCTTTTATCCTTTTTTTCCCCCAAAAAAAGGAATCTAAATTTGGATTCCTGTGTTTGCTTTCCTTCCTTTTCTTGCTCATGTTGACACTCAATTACTTGACTTTTGAGCTTTGTTCCCCAGAAGAACTCTATTTCCAGAGAAGGGAGCTTTGTCCCAAGTTACTGGGGTTTTCACAGCTGCCAGAGTTATTAGTTGGGTGCCCTGTCTGAAGCCTCCACTGGCTCTGGCACCTGGTCACACACCCGAGGATCTCCACCCAAGAGAGTGATCCAGATCCAAGCAGGTTAAACAAGAGTGATTATCCCTCAGAATGGTTGCTTGGTCTCTACAATCTGAAAGCTAAGAGCTCTGAAGGAGCCAGGTGACAGTGACTGCACTACCACTGCACCTCTTCCCTTTCTTGCCTTCTTGACCAGGGGGCAGAGTCCAGACTGAACTTCTGGACCCCCTGTTCCCAAATTCCCCACTGATCTTTTACTTTGCCTTTGGCATTTATGGATTGATGATTCTGGCAACCACCACAGCTGCTGGTGATTCACTTTCCTGAAGTCTTCTGCAGCTGCTGGTCAGGGCTGCCCTGGGGCTAAAACCATGGCTTATGTGGGGCTGGGCTCAACTCCAAGGGTGCTGCAATGGGCCCTTTCTGCCAGGCTGCCTTCAGCAGGAGATTTGTTTCTCTCTGTCACATTGTGGGTTCTGTAGCTCTAAAGTTTGTTTAAAGTCATATTTTATAGGTATTTGAGGTGGTTATGAGGTTGACCTCAAGGAGTTTTCCTGCTTCTATGCAGCCATCTTGGCTCCACATCCCCTCCCCCCCAGGTTCATAGATTTAAAACTGGATGAGGCAGGGACATAAAATGTCGGAGTTGAGAAAGATCTCAGAGCCATATATTCTAAGAAGGATTCCTTCCATACATACTCACTAGTGGTCATGCAACCTTTTCTGAAAATCTTCTGAAATCTCTTGTGAAGGGTAATCCATTCTCTCCTGAGGCAGCCCACTCTGGGATAAATGCAATTATTAGATTGTTTTACATTGCAGCAAGTTGAAATGTACCTCATTGCAATTTCCACAAATTATGTCTAGTTCTTTCTTCCAAGGTCAAGTAAAACATGTCAAATTTCTTTTTCACATGACAATCCTTCACATGCTCTAAGTCTCCCTTAAGTCTTTTCTTCTCCAGGATAAATTCGCACAGTTTCTTCAATTGATCTTCATATGGCCTTACATAAATTTTAGTCCATCCTCATCATTTTACAAATGACAAAAATGAGGCCCTTAGAAGTTAAGTACCTTACTCAAGGTCACCAAATTAATAAATCATGGTCCTGAATTGAAAACCAGGTTCTTTGACTTCAGATTTTTTTCATTTAATTTTTTTCTCACTTAGATGTAAGCAAAATTACCATTTATTTTTGACAATTTTGAGTCCCAAATTCACTTCCTTCTCCATCAGAAGGCAAACAACTTAATATAGATTATAGAGGTGCAATCATGCAAAACATTTCCACATTAGCCATATTGCAAAAGAAAACATGCAACAAAAAAAGAAAAATGATAAAGTTTAAAATGTATGTTTCAATCTGCAGTCATGTCCACGAGTTCTTCCTGTAGAAGTGGATAGCATTTTTTATCATTTTTATCAGTCTTTCAGAATTGTTTTGAATTTTGTGTTACTGAGAATTGCTAACTCATTCACAGTTTATCATTGTGTAATACTGTTGTTACTGTGTACAACATTATCCTGGTTCTACTCATTTAACTTTATATCGGTTCATGAAAATCTTCCATGTTTTTCTGAAAGGATCTTGCTCATCATTTATTATGACACAATAATATTTCATCACAATCATATTCTACAACTTGTTCAAACATTCCCTAATTGATGGGCCTCCTCTCAATTTACAATTCTTTGCCACAACAAAAAGAGCTGCAAAAATATTTTTGTGTATAAATTTACTTTTTCTTTTATTTTGTTATGGGGTAGAGACCTAATAGTTATATTGCTGGGTCAAAGGGTATCTTTTTGGGGAGAGTTCCAAATTAGTCTCTAGAATGGTTGGATCAGTTCACAATGCCACCAACAGTGAAAAGTGTCCCAATTCTGCCACATCTCCTTGAGCATTTATTATTTTCTTTTTCTGTTATATTAACCAATATGATGGGTGTGAGGTGGTACCTCAGCACTGTTTTAGTTTGCATCTCTCTAATTAATAGTAAGTTCGAGTATTTTATATGACTATAGATATCTGATTTTTTTTCTCTTGTAAACTACCTATTTGGCATGGCTAGCTGGTGCAGTGAATAGAGCACTGACTGTGGAGTCAGGACAACCTGAGTTCAAATCTGTCCTCAGACACTTAATATTTACTAGCCATGTGACCTTGGGCAAGTCACTTGAACCCAATTGCCCTGTGTCCCTCCTTCAAAAAGCAAAAAAAAAACCCAAAAACAAAAACAACTGGGAAATGGCTTGTATTCTTATAAATTTGACTCATTAATCATTAGCTACATTTTTTTTGTTTGTGCAAAAACTTTTAATTTGATGTAATAAAAAATTATCCATATTGTATCCCATAATGCTCTCTATCATTTATTTGGTTATAAATTCTTCCCTTATCCATAAATCTGGCAAGATAAATATCCTATGCTCCCCTAATTTGCCTATGATATCACCCTTTATGTCTAAATCATATCTAAACCCCATTTGACCTTTTCTCAGCATATGGTGTGAAATACTGGCATAGATATAGTTTCTGCCAAACTCCTTTCCATGTTTCCCAGCAATTTTTTTCAAATACTGATTTGTTGTCCCTAAATTTGGGATCTTTAGGTTTATTTGATATCCAATCTAATGTCTTTTCTACTACCCCTTACCACATCATCAAAGATAAACAAATTTATTAAATTTTTAGATATTTTTGTTGTACATATTTTGCAAGTTGCTTTATCATACACCTAACATTATATTATATGAAAACTATGGCTATTATTACAGTATATGTTACATAAATCTGCCCCAAATATTGGTAAATTAAATTTTAGAAATTTTTATAAATTTAGTTCTGACTTAAGTAGGCATAGACATTTAAGAATATTATTGAGAAAAATCCCTATACATGGATCTACTTGGGGAATGTTTAAGAAGAGTCCTATTCTCATCCCTGTAATGTAATGCCAAGCAGAGGCAACTTCCCAAGGTTCAAAATACTAGCATAGGTGCTCTCCATTTTACTCAGTGACAAATTAAGAACAGAGAAGGTCAAAACATGACATCATTCAAAATACAGCATTTACTAAGTGTGATTAAATAATCTCCAAGTACTACCCCACCCCAGGACCTTACATTCATTCAATCAATTACAAAGTCCCTGTTCTAAATACTACTCCACCCCTAGGCTGTACCTTCATTTAGTCCATCACAAAGCCCCTCTTCTCAAATGGAGATTAGTTTCCAAACATAAGTAAAGTACATTCATTTGTTCAACCATAGAACACAAAAAAGGTCAAAAGTTCCCCACCCCTGGATCACAATTGAATCTACCCCAGAGTTACAACAAGTTTAAGCACAGCACTTAATACCCAAATGGAGGTCTTTTCTTCATCTTGACAGGAGGCAAGTTCTCAGCAATCTTAGTTCCTGGGGAGACAAGGCTTAGCAAGGCCACAAGATACATTGCCAGTCTCTTCATTAATTCATCCTCTGTCTGCAGAACAGTCCTAGAACCCCTGAAAACATTAGCAAAACCCTCTCCCAGGATTTCTGTAAACATACAACAAGAAAATCCTTCTTCAGGGCTTCGGAACCAACAGCAAGGTTCCCAGACCCCTGCAACAACAGCACTGTCCTTCACCAGTGGACAGTATTCACTCTCTGTCTGCAGGACAGTCTCAGGAGCTCTTAACCAACAGAAAGGTTCCCAGACCCCTGCAACAACAGCACTGCCCTTCACCAGTTGTCAGTATTCATTCTCTGTCTGCAGGACAGTCTCAGGAGCTCTTAACAAAAAGCCAGGTTCCAGGACTTCTTCAACAACAGGACTGTCTTTCACCAGTGGGCAAATCTGGCAAAACAACATCAAAACAGACAGACAAAGTACCAGCAAAACAGCCATGTCTCCTCAGTCCTTGGCAGCTCCGGGGGCAGGTCTCAAAAGTCCAGCGTGATTCAAAGTGGCCCTCCGCAATCCTCTCAGTCTCTCTCTCTGCCTCCAAAGGTGCTGCTTCCAAAAAGTTCTTCTGCCTCTCTCTTGTGTCTCTCCAAATCTATGTCACCAGCTCCTCCCAGTTTGTGTCTCTCTTTTCAAGTCAACAAGTCCATCCCACAGGTGGGATTAACAAGCTCTGGGTTTTAACGCAATCAATTTGAAAACGAAGCCAATACAGGGGGATCTTTCTATTCCATTACTATCACAATCCCCACCTTTACAGACACATGTGAGTGTATGAAAATTGTATGCTGTCTTATTTATTCTCATGAAAATAACTACTATGCTCTCTATTCTACCTCTTGTAGTTGCATTAAGTGACAGCCAGAGGCATGACACTGATGAGTATCAGACACTAATAAGTGCTCTGGCAAAAGTCCAACATGGCTCTGGATAGCACATCTTGTAGAAGAGGATTTGCTTGTCAGTGGTTGACATGAGGAAATTTTGACACTAAAAGCCTGTCATTCATAGTAGTATTCATGCTCCATGTCAATCTCTTGCTTTGCTTTCTTCTAGACAAAACATAAACTGTCATTAAGATGAATGGAATGTGAACCAGCATCAGATTATCATAAACACCATGATAGAGCATTTCCATCTCCATACATGTAAACAACCACTTACACACATTTTTATATGAACTTGACACTCAACAATAAACATTCTAATATAGAAAGAAGAGCAAAAAATATTGTATAAGAATTCACTAATTTCTGTTATGAAGCTTTAAAAGTATATGTTTAATATAACATGGCAGTAATGAAATTGCCCTGTCTTTTCATGATCCCTTTTAAACTTAATTTTATTTTCTCCTTTATTTTTTTTAATATTTTATTGATGCTTTTTTCTTTCCTTCTGTCCCTGCATCTCTATCTCTTCTCACAAACTCATGCCACTCCTTGAATACAAGTCCTCTATTATAACAAATAATTATAGTCAAACAAGTCAACATATGGGCGATATCTTATAATATACTCCTAATTATGCACTTTAAATTCATCATGTCTGTGCCAAAAGGATGTAGGAATGTTCTCTCATCAAGCATCTAATGTTTTGTTGGTTTGTTCTTTTTAATGTGCTGGCTGATTTTGTGTGTGGATAAAGTAAGGCTGTTTTATTTTTAATTATTTTTAACACTACTTACAAGAGCCATCTCTTGCTTATACTGTCCCTATCATCTTACCTGAGTTCCAGTTCCTAGTATATGCTAATTTTAGAGGTTGGGGTGGGAAGTAATGGATTTAGATCAGTGAGACTCCTGTCACAGAGAAGCCCTTGGCATAGTACCACCTTATGAAAACATTCAGTATATTGAGAATCATTTCTCTCCTTTTTCCCTAGAGTAATCTTTCCCAATTTTTTTTTGCAATTTTCTTTCCCCTAGACTTCTAAAGTCTGAGAGAAAAGATACTTCAAAGAGGTGGTAGCTTAGTTCAGTGTAATTAGTTTCCCCATGCTTTTGCTCAGACAATGCCACTGCAAATATCAATAAAGATCATATATAAATCCAACTGCCTTTTTTCAACTCAGTACAGCCTTGGGTACATAAAGTACTTTAGGAATTATTTAATTGCCCTGAGAAATAGTAATATTACTAGGAGCATAAGACTCTCCACTACTGTGTTATCCTTTGCTCTGTACCCAGGCCAACAAGTAGAGTTTTAAAAGAAATGAACCCATTTACAAAAATAACTTTATGGGGAGGGAGGATCCAATAACATACTTATATTTGACTTTTTCCCTTCTGAAAACACAATTGTTCTAGGACACATTCTGAATCATGCTGCTGGAAGGAACAATTACCACAGAACCCACCAGTTATATGTTATTGCCCTCATTATGTGCTAATATTCTTATAACAAGATGGCTTTTGCCTTTGAAGTACAGCAAAATGACTTGAATCAAATCTAAACTAAATTGTTTTTGAATATATTCTGTGATTGTTACAGGGAGCCTCTTTCACCTCTAATGATCTTGTAACTGATTTATACTTATTGGAAAAATAATAATTTAACTGTTCCACAATGTCCTTATTAAAAAAACCCTTTTGAGAAATGAAGCTGAAGAAAAGATGTACATTTTTGTCAGTCATAAGTTTTTTTCAAGTGATGAGCTTCAACCCACCAAATCTTAGTTGCCAGGAATCAATGTTTGGGTGATCCAAGGTATTCTAATAATGCAGAGCTCCCAAGTATTCTAGTCATGACTTGGGTAATAATCATAGCTCCCACAAAATCACATTTCTGTAAATCCTTAGAGGAAATTCAATTTAATAACTATGGGAAAAGAATTTACCTTTACCTATCTCTGTATTTTATTGACCACCATCCTCCATGTAGAACACAAGCTCACAGGCAAGGCATAAAGACAAAATGAAAACAGTCCATGTTCTCAAGGAAATTCTGATATGGGGAGATAGGGGAAGAGTATAACATGAACACCAAAAAGCATATGTAATATAAAGTATATTGTTATAGGAAGAGGGAGAGAGTACTAATAAAAAGGGCTCAGAAAAGTCTTCATATAAGAAGCAGTACCTGAGTTGTACTATAAAGGAAGCTAGAGATTCTGTAAAGCAAGAAGAGAGGAGGGAGTGCATGCCAGGAATGGGCTACCTCTTGAATCACAGGATATGAAATATTTCCATTAACAAATAAACATCACCTTCTTTTTCTTCTCACACCCCTCCCCCATATTTCCTACCACACTGCTGAGCACACAGTAGGCACTTTTAAAATTCTTGTTGATCAATTGATTCTGAGCTAAGACAGGAAGCAAGCAAATGAATAGGTGTAATTGCTGATGCTTCAAGAGATATAGAATTCTGCTTTCCCCACAGATAAGTAAATCTAAAGGTCCATGAAGGTGAGAACTGCCACCAGATTTTAGAATTTTTTTTAATATAGAATCAAGTATGAGAGTTGTGACAGAACAAATGACAACCAACTAGACTTCCCGGATTTATAATAACAATTGAGGGTGCCATTAAACACTAGATTATACACAGAGATTGTATCATTTTCCTTCTCCTAAAATTCCTCAAACCTATTTATCAACCCAATGAGAGGCAGTATGGTACAGTGCTAGCTTCATAGACAGCGTTCATGTCTTGTCCCTGATACAAGCAGCTTATTTATAGCTAACAAGTCATTTAAGATCTCATTGCCCCAAGAAGCTCCATAAAATGGTAAGTTAAATGACAATGTTCCTTCTACATTGAAAAAGAGGGTTTAATCCCTGGGAGCTCTCTATATGAAAGAAAATTTTTATCTGGATAATCTAAATATAGTAATTGAGTTCTTACCATATGTTAAACTTTTGCCCAAGGAAATATCATCCCCTGGAAAGATGATAAAATCATACTCCCTAAACCTGTTCTTGAGAGGGAAGATGAAGGAATCAATCAAAAAATATTTGTTGACAGATAATTATTACTATGCATTCTTTAAAGTATTGGCTTCCCTAGAATATATAAAGAAAGTATAAAATATGGCCCCTGGCCTCAAAGAATTATCTATCTAATTGGGGAGAGAAGACATATAAAAGTAAAAGTAAGCTGACATATAAAATTAATTAAATTTTCAGGAAAATACATTAATGATTTGAACCTAATTCCTTAATATTAGAATACTGTAACGTCATAAGAATAAAATGACTTCTGGAAATTGAGAGCCCCAGTGGTATTTTTTTAATTATGACCTAGAAGGAAGATCAGAAAAAAAATTCATCACACCATAAAAATCTCAAAAATCTTTAATGGATCCCTGTTGCCTACAGAGTGATGTACAAAGTTGCTTGACTCAAGAATCTTCACAGTTTGATATCAACCTACATTTTCAGTCATATAAAAACTGATGTAATCCAATCAACATTTATTAAGCAAGTGCTATGTTGAAAGGCACTTTGATGTGTGCTGGCAATATAAAGACAAAACTCAAAATCATGCCCTAGAAGAAACTTATATCCTACTGTGAGGATACAAAATGTGAACAAAAAGCATGCACATGATAATTGGAAGAAGAGGGAAAGCATCTTTACAAGTAGGTGAATCATGAAAGGCTTTCCAAATATTTTGGGATTGAGGTGAGTCTTGAAAGAAGGTAGGAATTTTAAGAGGCAGAGGTAAAGAGGAAGTTTACAAAGGCATAGAAGAGAGGGAGATAGGGACTGCCAAGTTTTCAGGGGAATGTGCAAGTCTATTTGTCTAGAAAACTGAGGTATAGAGGAAAAAGTTAAATAAGCATAGAAAGTCCAACTGGAGCCATATTACAAAGGTCTTTAAACCAATCAATCAAGCTATTATTAAGCATCAACTAGGTTCCAGGCACTGTGCTACCTGCAGAAGGCACAAGGACATAAATGACTTAGTCACTGCCCTTAAGGAAACTATATTCTATCAATTCAGACAATATGTATGCATACAAAAATATATGTGTATAGATGCATATACACATATTTATATGTGTATATAAAGTATGTATTAATATAAAAATATAAAACAAAGGATTATTAGAGATTGTGCACAAATAACTGAAGTTTCAGGAAATACCTCTCTTAAGAAGTGGCATTTGAGCTTATATGTGGAGAGAAATAGCTAATCAAAGAGGTATAGACAAGGAGGAAATGTATTCTAGGTGTTAAATAAAGCCTATTTAGAGACACATAAATGGAAGATGGAATGGTGTGTGAAAAAAAAATAGCATGAGGCCATATTTTGTGGTCTAAAGTATAATGAAGATGTTGGGGGAGGGGAGAGTTAGGGCCATGTTGCAACCTGACAGAGAAGTGTGTGTTTTATTCTAGGAGTCATAGGAAGCAAATAGAATTTGTTGTGTAGGAAAGTGTCATGTCTATACTTTAAGAATATCACTTAGGTACCTATGAGAAGGACGGATCAGAGAGACAAGAGAATTAAGGGAAGAGAGTAGACCAATTAAGAGAGTATTTCAAAAGTCTAGATTAAACGTGATAAGAGCTTGACCTAAGATAGTGGCCATGTGACTGGAAAGGAGATGAATAGCAGAGATGTCATGAAGATTGAATTGACAAGACTTGACAACTGATTAGACATATAAGATGAAGGATTGTGAGGATTTAAGAATGACTGAAGTTAAAAACTAATAATTTGACAAGACTGGTAGCGTTCTCAACAGAAATAAGACTGTTTGGAAGAGTTATAGGTTTAGGAAAAATTTGAATGAGTTTTGATTTAGATACATTGAGTTTGAGATACCTCTGATACATCCTATGGGAAATGTACAACAGGGAGTTGGATTGGAGCTTAAGACAAACTAGAGTGAAAAATGTAGGTCTAGAAATCCTCCACATAGAGAGCTAAAGAATTTGTATTTTTCTGAAGAAATAATAGTAATTAAATACTCTTGAGAAGTTGAGTGGCATTGCTAGACATGCCACTCAAGAATATTTTGGTAGCTTTTGAAAAGATAGAATGGAGTGGGGAGAGTCTGGAAGCTACAAGTGAAGTTGGGATGCTGTTATAATAGTCCAGCTGAAATGTAAGAAGGTCCTGAACTAGGGTGACTGGGGAAAAGGGTTTGTGAAATGAGAGATTTTTTGATGCAGGGTCAACAAGAATAAATGGCTTAATGGATTTGGGATTGAGGGAAAGGAAAGAGTCAAGGAAGATTATGACATTGTGGATCTGAGTGTCAAGGATGACGGTATTCTTGAGAAAAATAGGGAAGTTTTGAGGATGAATATATAAAGGTGGAAAATAATGAATTCCATGTTGGATGCATTTGAACATCCAGGAGGATATTCTCCAAGAACTGCTAATATTTAAACAGTGGGATTTGAGGGGCTTGGTTTCAATTGCAATCGAGATGATCAGTAAACCCAAAGGAGGTGATAAGATCACTGAGATCACATTTCAGTGTAGTCAGAAAAAGAGGGTCTATGCAGAGCCTTGAGGGACCTTAATGGTTAATGGGATGTGACATAGCTAGTGATATAAAGAAAAAGCAAACAGATAGAGAGGAGGAAAAATAGGTGAGACTTCAGCCAGATGGGAGAAATTATGCAAGAGGGAGTGGTAAACAGAAACAAATCCCATAGGAAAGTCATCAGACAAAGCCGTTAATAGATCACAGGTAACTTTGGACAGAACAATTTCAAACAATCGATAATAATGGAAATTACACTAGACCAGACTTAGAATTTACTTTAAGGAGTGGAAGTGGAGACAGTTTGTTATTATTATGAAGATTATGCCATGTACTCAAAAAAAGAGGCTACTATACCCTCCAAAATGTTTTCTTCTTCCTGTCTTTGTGCTTTGCTCTACTGCTTATTATGCTTCAAAAGTTCTGGAACCTTTACATTCTGAATTTCTACTTATGTTTTAAAGCCTAAATCATAGATTTAAAGTTAGGAGAGGCCATAAAGATCATTTAGTTTAACCTCTTTGTTGTATAAGTGAGAAAACAGAAATCTGGAGATTTTAAATAACTTACTCAGGGTCACACAAATAAGCACAACTAAGACTTGAACCCAAATTTTCTGATTCCAAATCTAATGCTTTAGTTATTATCTTCAGGAGTATGTTGGAGCCAGATTGAACTAGCTCTCAAAAGATGATTATCAAATTTTCAATGTGAGAATTTATACCTTAGAAATCTGCAAAGACTACAAATAGGGGCCTAATTTATTGTTTTGCTAACTGCATAAATGTAAGAAATTGATGGGAAGATAAGGGAGAGATCATTGGAGGGGGAGTGTTATGGCAAGAAAATGAATACTTAGCACCTTGTTTCAGTTATGTAATTATTTAGCACCTTGTTTCAGTTCAAGTGTCTTTGAGCCTTGCCTTGATTATATCAAGTATTTGTTGAGAAACAGAACCTGTAAATCCCACAGGAGGAAGGACTTGCCAAAGACAGAAACAGGGAGGAAGTAAAAGGTGGGTGGAACAGGGAGGAGCTACTGTGTTTCCCCGATAATAAGACACTGTCTTATTATTTTTTTTGGACAGAAAAACACCAGAGGGCTTATTTTAATGAACATTGACAGCAATTTTAATAAACAGGTAAATGTGAACAAAAAAATGTACCTTTATTCAATAAGCAAATCACTGGGGAAGAACAGGATGACGCGCTCACTGCTGCAGCTCTGATTGGATGCAGCTCGGAGTGCGGCCTGCGTTTCACTGCGGGGGGGACGGTGCATACAGAGGGTACCATAATATAGCGTGTAGCGCAGGGGATCACCTTCACTACAGTAGCAATCTCAATAGGGCTTATTTTCGAGGGAGGGCTTATTTTAGAGGAATCTTACACAGTAAGGGGAGGGCTTATTTTCGGGATAGGTCTTATTATCGGGGAAACACGGTAATGACAGAGAAAAAGCTCAAGCACAGCTGGGACTGAGCAGAACTGAGTAGAAAACTTGTGGTGGACAGCACTCTGTCTCTTCTGTCTCTGTTGATTTGTGTTTGTGATACTTTGTATTTCCCAGATCTTGTTTGTGGTTCTATGTTGATTTCTTTGCTGATGATTTGCGTTGAATGCTTGTACCCTGGTTGTGGGTCTGTGCTGATTTCACAGTGAATTGATGATGATGCCAGCAATGTGCATGAATGTTGTTTTGGCACTGTTAAGCTTTGTCTTCCCAGAAACAAAAACTGCAAAGGATTTGAGGTGGACTGGATACTGCAGACCATAGAAGAGGAGCCATGGAGTCTGGGAGCCATCCTCCAGCCAAGATGAAAAGATCTCTCCTTGGGTACTTAGTGCTGACTGAGAAGACCATGATTTACTGTGACCTAGGGGTGGGAGAACTTTGTACTTTGTATTCCTTAAGGACAATTGCTCCTTAAGGATGATTGAGTTAAGGACTTACTAAATGATATCTTTTGTTTAAAACTATGTGGCCACTGTAGTGATAATTTGTTATGTTATGCCATTGTGAATGCTGTACTTTGGTTTCTGTGAATGTTTTGTTTTAGTTTACTATTGAATAAATAGAGAGTTCACTATACTATGTGATCAGAAACTTAGAGCCATTCACACCAGCAGTTCTCTGCTAAGCTATGTTTGCTTGACTTTACACGGTATAGGTTAAATAATAGAAGGGCAAAGTAGTAGGTAGAAGTAAAGTAGAGGAGTCAGGTGGGATAGGAAATAGGAGATACACATTAATGTAAAAATAAAGATTAGGAGCAGAATATGTTAGGAAAAGTATATTTTTATATGTATGTATGTATGTATTTATAAGCATATATATGGGGGTGTATATAGATAGATATAGATATATGTCTATATCTACATATTTATCCACACAGTTGTAATGTGTGGGAGGGAGGGAAGGAAGGGGGAAGAAGAACAAAGTAAAAAGCATACAGAGGAAAACAAACAAAAGTGTACAAAGAAATAAAAAATAAAAGATGGACAGCTCTCAACATAACACATAGCATTTAATATATAGGCTTTCTTGAAATGGAAATTTATTGCTATGTATTTTGAATTCTCTGTTATGTACTGCTGTGCACTGGGCATTTTTTCTTCTCTTTATATTTAAGTTTTAATATTTAAATTTTTAATATGTTTCTTTTGATTTTCTTATGTGTTTAAGTTTTAGTATTTAAGTCTAAAATAAAAGATTAAAAACAGTAATTGATGGAAAAACATTAATAATCAATATTAAACTTTTTCAAAAGTGTCTTGTACATATATTTCCATGGAGAACCAGCTGTTAAGGGTGTTTACAAGAATATCCTTGAAACCTCCAATTATTTCATGAAACTTTCCTCCACTTTTGCAGTAGATAACAACTAAGTTACACCCAGACCCTAAAGAGAAATTCATATTGCAGCTCTCCAATTCACTAACTAGCTATTATCTCAAATTAAACTTATTTATAAACATTTAGAATACTTTTAGTAGATTGTAACCTCCATGACCACATGGACAATATCTTATTTAAATGTAACCTGAGCTTCAAATCTCATTTAGGCCTATCATCATTTCATGGAGATTGAATGCTTAGTGCTCCAACCCTAAGTGAGGGGTTCAATTGGTAAGAGAGAGGAGAAGTGAGAGGAGGGGAGAGGAGGGGGGCCATCCTGGTCTTCAAGTTTCCAGCTTTGAAAGAAAAGACCCATGATTTTACACTCTCTTCAAGTCTCTGAAAGAAAAAAAAGACTCCAGGAATTTATCAACATATAGAAGAGTTGGAATATCAATCATGTCTCTATTCTAACTTACTACACTAGAGACTTAAGGGAAATTCCCCTTGGATGAGATCAGACTCTCTATTTTGAATGAGCTGAATAACCTTACTCTCAATAAGAGAGAGCTTATTTATTCATTCTCAATATTGTCTGTTGTATATTATCCTACATAAATTTTCTCTTATTCCTTTTTTGCTGTTGTCAATATAGATTTATTTGCTCTTTGATAACTGTAATATTGTGAAATTGGCCTTTGATGGGAAGGGAGTCAAGCCTTAGATATATATAGTTTGGTGTTTTCCTTCTCCATCAAGGGATACAGATCAAGAATTTAGCTTGAACCTAAAAAATTTCCCCTAAACCAATAATACTTAATAGAAAAGACACACCTCTAGTCTGGTATTTCCCTCTCTAAGAAGAGCACAATGTCAGCCTCTGGCTTCAACTTCCTTCTCCTCCTGCTGGCATGAGTCTATCTCCCTTAGAGAAGTACTTGGAGAGGAAACTCTAGAGATATTCATTCTTGCCTCCTAATGAGACCCATCTAGACATATAGACACACATGCCAACATGAACAAAAACAAAGAACAAACATGGGTTACTTACATACTTTTTTATCTGTAGTATAAATGAAAAGAGGGCTGAATTTGGAGGCAGAGGACTGGGGTTCAAATATCAGCTCTGTAATTTACTACCTCAATAATCTTGGGTAAGTCATTTAATATCTGAGTTATAGTTTCTTCATCTATAGAACAGTGTGTGGGTGTGTATGTGTGTGTGAGAGAGACAGAGAGACAAAGAGAGACAGATATTCAGACAGAGAGATAGAGAGACAGAGATATATAGAGATGGAGATTTGAACCCCATCATTGGAGTGTGTTCCATCTTCACTTCTGCTTTTAGAATCCCTAGTGGTCTTCTAGTTTCATTTTTCAATGCCGCCTTATACAGGAATCCTTTCCTAATATCTCCAAGTGTTACTATTACTTCCTCCCATATTTCCTTGTATTTTTTTGTCTGTATGTATGTCTATCTGATATATATGAATGTTTGTATGTGTGTGTATACATGTGTAAGGGTTATGGGATTTAAAGATCTTCCATGCCCCATTGGACTTGCTGACATAGCAGGAAGGGGTGGAGCAAGAGGAAGTGGAAGCCAAGCTAGAGTTCCTGTGGTGGCTAGCAGTGGTAGCGAGGGCGGCAGCAGCAGCAGAGGCAGCGCAGTGGAAGCAGGAACCCCTTTTTGAGTCAGCCAGAATTTCTGCTAAAGACTCCTGCTGAGGACTGCCAGGGGCCAGAGCTGCTGGGAGTGTGCTTCCTGGACGCTGGGTGGTTGCTGTGAGTGGGGAGAGGAGGACCTTTGCCTGAGGTAGCCTGTTCTGTTTTAAAGGCTTGAGAATGTGGGTGCTTTCTATTTTATCCACCTGTGCCAATTTCATAACTACTTTGATGGCTTTGACTTTCTGGTTTTGGGACTAAGTCTTTTGGTATTTTAATAAATGTTCTCTCTTCATCCCCCATATAGCAAGCCTGATATATTTGTGATTGATAACTATATCAGCATATCTGTAATTTCCGTAGAAATTGTGAATATTGCATTGCTGATACAACATGATCTTCCCCAGCTAGATTATGAGCTGCTAGAGGACAAGAATTGCTTTACTTTTGCCTTCTCATCCCCCAGGAATTATCACAGTCTTTGCCAAATAGTATCTTATTAAAGCTTGTTGATAAATTAATTGATGATCTTCTAGATGTCTTCAAATTTTAAATCTATGACAGTGAAGAAGTTTCATATTGCAGGTCAAAACTTCTACTCTCCTGTAGGCCTATACCAACTATCAGTGGAACACAGGACATGGAAATGGAAATGGAAATGGAGAAAATATGTGAAAATCATTGTTTCATTTAAAAGAGTATTTATTATTAATCCTGTTGCCAGCTTTAAGTAAATACAAAGGTTCAAGGAAATAAACAAGTATTGTGTACCTAATATGTGCAAGGCTAAGTTATTTATAAATATTATTTATAAGTGCCAAGTTCTTTATAAATATTATTTCATTGATTCCTTATAACAACCATGATAATGATGATGAGGAGGAAGATAACTAACAATTGTATGGCACCTGTTATGTGGCAGGCACTGTGCTAAATACTTTACAATTATTATCTTATTTGATCTCAACAATCCTGGAATTTGGTGCTAATATTATGCTCATTTTACGAAAGAGGAAATTGAGGTAGACAGCTAGTAACTGTGTAGGTTGAATTTGAACTCAAGTTTTTTTTCCTCCAGATCCAGTGATCTATCCATTGGGTCAACTAGTTGCCTCTCAAAGTTGCAGTTTTCTAGTGTCATTTAAAGAATAGTGTTCAGTAATGTTTTCCCTGGGGATATATCTTCCTCCAAAATGGTCAAAATAACATAATTAGAAGTCATTTGACTATTGTGACATTTTAAAATTATATTTAAATGAACATATTTATGGGAAGATAAGCCCTTAATCTGTTATTGATTTTTATATTTTTGATAATTAGTAGTAGTCATATAATACATATTTTTGTTAAATGAATACACAAATTAGTTTATAAGATCCATTTAGTCAAGACCAAGAGACATTGGTAGTGGGAAGAGAGTTATGGAAGGGGGTAGGAAAAAAAGGAAAAGTAGTTTACAAATGTGCATTGAAATATACAGATGCCAGACGTCAGAGCCAAGATGGCAGAGAAAAGCAGGGACTTACTTGAGCTTGTCCAAAATTACCTCCAATACTTGTAAAAAAACTACTCTCAACAAAATTTAGAGCCACAGAACACACAAAATGACAAAGTGAAATACATCTCCAGCTGGAGAGCCTGGCATGTCAACAGCCAAGGTCTATCACACCAGGCTGGGAGCAGAGTGCAGTTCCACAGGGGCCATGCTGGCACAGATCGGTCTGGAGAAGAACTCAGGGGACTGAACTACTAGCAGCTGTGGTGGTTTCCACACTTTTCAACCAATAAAAATAAAGTTCACTGGGGAAACTCTGCTGGACCAGGGTGAGAGAAGAGCTCAGTCTGGCCCTTTTCCCAAAGGCAGTGGAGGTGGCAGCAGCTGTAGCCTCTGCACTGGTGACTGTTTCCAGGGCTCCAGGCCCACAGATAGTGGGGGGACCAAGCATCTTACCAAAGGGAAATTTCAGGAGTCTCTTTGTTGGCACTGAGGGAGGATTCTCTTGCTTTGCCCTGTTGGATCTGGGTCACAGTCTTGGGTGGCTGTCCTGAAGCAGGGGCCTGGAAGAAGCTGTGACAACAGCTGCAAAAAAACCAGAAATTTGGGACACAGCACTCTCCACTCTAGAAGCAGAGTTCTATCATGGCAAAGAGCTCAAAATTCAAGTAATTAGCTGGCAAAATGAGCAAAAAGAGGAAGAGAAATCATATCATAAGATCGTTCTTTGGAGACAAAGATCAAAACATACAACCAGAAGAAGACAAACAAGTCAAAACTCCTGCATCAAAAACCTCTAAGAGGGAAAGAGAAGGAAGGTGAAAGGGAATGAGTCAACTTTACTCTCACTGAATTTGACTTAAGGAGGGAATAACTTACACACTCATTTGGGTATCTTCCCTACAAGAAAGGGGGGGAGGGGATGAAAGGGGGGATGATGGAGTGAAGAGCAGGTTGGGAGAGAGGGTAGTTAGAAGCACATACATTTGAAAAATGACAGGGTCAAGGTAGAGAACAGAATGGGGGGGAGGAATAGGATGGAGGGTAATGTGGTTAGTCTTTCACAGTATAACTACTATGAAAATATTTGGCATAACTACATATGTACAACCTATAATGAATTGCTTATCTTTCCAGTGGAGTTGGATGAGGAGGGAGGAAGGGAAAGAATCTGGAAATCAAAGTTTTAAAAACAAATGTTAAAAAATTGTATTTTGAATACAATTGGGAAATAAGATATGCAGACACTGGGGTATAGAAATCCATCCTTACTAGAAAGTTAGAGGGGATATGGGGGAGGATATAGGAAAGAGCAGATTGGGGGTAGGAGTACTCAGTAGGCTGACTATCTTGGGGTGGGGGTGGGGGAAATATGGGGAGAAAATTTGTAACTCAAAATCTTATGGAAATGAATGTTGAAAACTATAAATAAATTTAATAAAAAATTTTTAAAAAGAAAAAGAACTATAAGAAAAATATTAATTGGCCACAGGTCATGGAGGAGTTCAAAAGAAGGATTTTGAAAATTAAGTAAGAGAAGTAAAGGAAAAAAATTGAAAGAGAGGTGATAATGTTGTAAGAACATAATGAAAAATAAGTCAACAGCTTGCTAAAGGAGACCCAAAAAATTACTGAAGAAAACAACACTTTAAAAAGTAGACTAACTCATACGGCAAAAGAGGTGCAAAAAGCAAATAAGGAGAGTGCCTTAAAAATTGAATATGGAGCGATGATATCTAAAAAATAAAATTTAAGAGGTGAGAGGAATATATTGGGAGAACAAGAAAGGGAGAGATAGAATAAGGTAAATTATCTCACATAAAAGAGGCAAGAGAAAGCTATTAAAATGGAGGGGAAGAGCAGGGAGGTAAAAGAGATGAGTCAACCTTACTCTCATTGGATTTGGTTTAAGGAGGAAATAACATACACACTCAATTGGGTATCTTACTCTACAGGAAAGTAAGGGGAAAAGGGATAAGAGTGGGGGATGATAGAAAGGAGAGCAGATTGGGGGAGTGGGTAGTCAGAAGCAAACACTTTTGAAAAGGGACAGGGTCAAAGGAGAAAATAGAATAAATGGGGGGGAGGGGAGAGCCAGGATTGGAAAGAGGGAAATATAGTTAGTCTTTCACAATATGACTACTATGGAAATGCTCTGCATAACTATACACATATAACCTACATTCAATTGCTTGTCTTTCTTGTGGAGGTAGGTGAGGAGGGAAGAAAGGAGAGAATTTGGAACTCAAATCTTTAAAAACAAATGTTAAAAAATTGTTACACGCAACCAGGAAATAAGATATACAGGCAATAGGGTATAGAAATCCATCTTGTCCTACAAGAATGTAAGGGGGAAGGGGGAAATAAGAGGGATGAGGGGGGGATATAAGAGAGGGCATACTAAGGGAAGGGGCAATCAGAATACTTGCCATCTTGGGGTGGGGGTAAGGGAGACAGGGGAGAAAATTTGGAACTCAATCTTGTGGAAATGAATTCTGAAACCTAAAAATGAATAAAATCTTGGTGGGAGAAAGAAATAGACAGATGCCAAAGAAAAACTTTTTCTTTTTCAAATGGTTTATTAACTTCTGATTTATATCATTCATTTCCAGCAGATTTGGAGGTACAAATTTTCTTCCCATTTTTCTACTACACACCACCCCAAAATAACAGTCCCACAGGATATTCCCTCCTCCAGTCTGCTCTCTCCCATATTTTCTCCCATACCCCTTTCGACTTTTCCAGTGGATCTCTATGCCCCAGTGCCTGTATATCTTATTTCCACATTACATGTAAAATAGTATTAATAATAGTATATATATATATATGAATATTTTATTTTAAAGCTTTGAATTCCAGTTTCATTCCCTTCCTCCCTTGATGCCCACCATTACTGAGAAGATAAGCAGTTCAGTATAGGTTGTACATGTGTGTTAATGCAAAACAATAACATAGTAGATATATTGTAAAATAGTGACTATATTTCCCCCCCTCCTATCGCACCTCCCACTTGTTCTATTCTATACTTTGATCCCATCAAAAAGGGATTTTTTCAAAAGGGGATGCTCCCAACTTCCCTCCCCCCCCAGCCTGCCTCCCTTCCATCATCCCCTTGCTAATCTCCTTGCCCCCCTACTCTCCTGGAGGATGAGATACCCAATTTAGTGTGTATTTCATTTCCTCCTCAACCAAATTCAATGGGAATAAGGTTGACCCATTCCCTTTTGCCTTCCTATTCTTCCCCTCCATTGTAACCATTTTGCCTTGCCTCTTCTATATGAGATAGTTTACCCCACTCTGTCTCTCCCCATCTCCTCTCATTATATTCCTCTCTAACCTCTTAATTTCACCTTTTAAGTATCATCCCTTCCTGTTAAATTGGTCCCGTGCCCTCTATATACCTGTAAAATATATACACACATTCACATATGTATTCATATTCCCATATACCCTCATATATAGACATATATGTATTTCTATTCGCTTCAACTACTGAGAAAATTTTCATAAGTTACAATTATTGTTTTTCCATGTAGAAATGTTAATAGTTAAACTTTGATAAGTTCATTTGATTTCTTTTCCCTGTTTACCTTCTCATGCTTCTCTTGCTTCTTGTATCTGAATGTCAAATTTTCTATTCAACTCTGTTTTTTTCAGCAAGAATGCTTAAAAGTCTTCTATTCCACTGAATGACCATATTTTCCCCTGAAACATGATTGATACTCAATTTTTCTGGGTAGGACTCTTCATTTTAATCTCAGCTCTTTGACCTCCAGCATATCATATTCCAAGCCCTTCAATCCCTCAGTGTAGAAGCTGCCAGATCCTGGGTTATTTTGATTGTGTTTCCATAATATTCAAATTGTTTCTTCCTGGCTGCTTGTAATATTCTCTCCTTAATCTGGGAATTCTGGGACCTGGCTATAATATTCCTAGGAGATTTCTTTTTTGGATCTTTTTCAGGAGGTGATCGGTGGATTCTTTCAACCTCTATTTTGCCCTCTGGTTCTAAAACATCAGGGCAGTTTTCTTTGAGAACTTCCTGGAGAATGATTTCTAAGTTCTTACTTTGATCATGGATTTCAGGTAGTCCAATAATTTTTAAATTCTCTCTCCTGGATCCATTTTCCAGGTCAGTGGTTTTTCCCATGAGATATTTCACATTGCCTTCTCTTCTTTCATTTGTTTGGATCTGTTTAACAGCATCTTGATTTCTCATAAAGTCATTAGCTTCCATTTGCTCCAATCTAATTCTGAAGCAATGATTCTCCTCATTGAGCTTTTGAGATTCTTTTTCCACCTGGCAAATTCGGCTTTTTAAGGCATTCTCCTCATTGCCTTTTGAACCTCTTTTGCCATTTGAGTTAGTCTACTTTTTAAGGTGTGATTTTCCTCAGTCAGGCTGTTGACTCTCATTTCATAATTTTCTTGCATCCTTCTCATTTCTCTTCCCAATTTTTCCTCCACTTCTCTTATCTGTTTCTTAAGGTCCTCTATTGCCTGTAACCAGCTCGTATTTTCCTTTGAAGCTTTTGGTGCAAGAGTTCTGACTTCACTGTCTTCCTCCTGTTCCATGCTTTGCTCCTTTTTTCTCCAAAATAGGGGTCTAATGTTGGAAAGTTCTGTCTGCTTTGTTTCCTTTGCCTGGTCATGTCGCCCCTCAGTCACTTGACCCCTGGGCTTTTTGCTATAGTAGGACTCTGCCACCAGACAGGGGAGCTTTCATCTCAAATGCTGGGTTTTTCTCAGCTGCTGAAGGTATTAGATGGGTGCCGTCTCTGAGGTCTCCACATGCTCTGGCAAGCTGGACACACACCCCAGGACCTCCACCCTAGACTTCAATTCAGATCTTAGAAGGTGAAAGCAAGAGCAATTACCCCTCAGACTGGTTCTTGGTTCCCCTACACTCTGCAGGCCAGGAGCTGAAGCTTCCAGGTGGCGCTGGCTGGCTGTGCCAGCGTCACAGAGGCTTCTTGCCCTGTGGGCAAAAGCCACACACTCCCACTTACTGGGTCCCAAAGTCCAGACTGCACTGACCTCTCACTTTTTCCTTTGTATCTATGTGTTGATAAATCTGGAAACAGCTATAACTGCTGCTGATCTGGAGTCCCTCTGGCCAGTGGCTGGTCAGGCCCACCCTGGTGCTAAATCCTGTGTGTGGGGCTGGGCTCAGCTCCCTGAGCACTGTCTTGGCCGATTTCTGCCAGCCTGCTGGGCTGTCCTCAGAGGGAGGTTAGCTTTTCTGTGTCATTTTGTGGTTTCTGCAGCTCCAAAGTTTATTTAGTGTCCTCTTTTTACATGGATTGGGGAAGGCAGAAGCCGGAGCCATGGGGAGGTCATGTTTCTACTCTGACATCTTGACCCAAAGACAAACTTTCTGTTTGAAAATTTTGACTGGGCTCATCCTATTTAGTACCAGAAACACTAAAAGTACCCATCATTACTGCTCATAAACACTCTGGCAGCACCAGATTGAGGCAGGAAGAGAAAAGAAAACCTAGGCAGCTGATCAAATCAGCCATGCTTCTTGTAAGCAGCTGTGTGAAGAAAGGAAGACCTCTGCCCCCTCTCCTTTTTCTATTAGTAAGGAAAGCAGTATTTAAACTAAAGTGATAGAAAACAAATAAAATCTAAGGATGTTTCATTTAGTAGTCACATGACTATTTTCCTGTGGTTGTCACAGATCCCTTCTCCAACTCAAGACTGAACATTTCATTTTAGCAAAACGCAAATAAAAGTAGAAAAAAAAATTTAAAAAGATAAAAAATGTTATGTATAATATATTTTTTACTTTCTTTGGAAACAAAACTAGAGGACTACATGGAAGGATGGGAAAGCAAATAATTAACAAAGATGATGATAATAATGATAATGATGGTGTTAGGCCTCAATATCACATGGCATATTCACTTCAGAGGCATGACCAGAAATTTCAGAATTATATAGAATGCCAGGCTATGGAGTCTAGACCTTGTCATTTCCAAAGTTGAGCCTATTAAAGTAAGTACTGAGTAAAGGAGGAAAACTATGCCATTCTGCTAAAAAAGAAATAAAAGCATAACATCGCTTTTTTTTCTCTATTTTTTATTTTTTAGTTTACATCATTCATTTACAGAAGATTTTGAGTTACAAATTCTCTCCCCAATTTGCCCTATGTACCACCCCAAAACAGCATTCCCACTGAATCCCCTCCCCCAATCTCCACTCTCCCACATCTTCCTCCAATCCCGCTTTTGACTCTCCAGTAGGGCACAGTGGATCTCTATCGCCCAGTGCCTGTATATCTCATTTCCCAGTTACATATAAAATATTAGTCATGATATTTATATATTTTTATACATTGATTTTAAAACTTGGGATTCCACATTCTTTCCCTTCCTCCCTTGTCACTTACCTTCACTGGGAATATAAGCAATTCAGTATAGGTTGTACATGAGTAGTTACAAAAAACATTTCCAAAGTGGATATATTGTAGAAAACTGACCATATTTCCCTCTATCCTATCCCACCCCCACTTGTTCTATTCTCTACTTTGATTCTGTCCCTTTTCAAAAGTGGGTGCTTCCAACTTCCCTCCCCCCCCCCAGCCTGACCTCCTTTCGATTATCCCCTCTCTCTTCCCCTTCCCCTCTACTATCCTGTAGGGTGAGATACCCTATTTATTGTGTATGTCATTCCCTCCCTAAGTCAAATTCAATGAGAATAAGGTTGACTTGTTCTCTTTTGCCTTCCTGTTCTTCCCCTCCATTGTAACAATTTTCCCTTACCTATTCTATATGAGATAATTTACCCCATTCTGTCTCTCCTCATTTCCTCTCATTATATTCATCTCTCATCTCTTAATTTCACCTTTTAAGTATCACCCCTTCCTATTCAATTGGTCCTGTGCCCTCTGTCTATGTATACCTGTAGACATATATACACACACCCATATATGTATTCATATGCCCATATACCCATATATATATAGACATATATGTTTGCATACATGTACACACATACACATATATATAAACATACACACATATATACATTTCTATTCCCTTCAACTATTCTCATATTGAGAAAAGTTTCATAAGTTACAATTATCATTTTTCCATGTAGGAATATAAGTAGTTCAACTTTGATAAGTTCTTTATGATTTCTTTTCCCTGTTTACCTTCTCAAGCTGCTCTTGCTTCTTGTATCTGAATATGAAATTTTCTATTCAACTCTAGATTTTTCATCAAGAATTCTTGAAAGTGAGATGCAGAGACAGTCCCAGAAGGCAGGCCTGGAAGGGGCCTGATCAACTCGGAGGGCAAGTCGACCCACCAACCACAAAAGGGCCATAGCCTATCACCAAAGGGCTGGGACTGGAAAGAGCAAGGTAAGAACCAAACATAGGGGCCCCTGTCCTGGACATGGACAGCAAATACTCCTGGGGCTTCCACTTCATAGCCCAGAAATTTTTTTAAAAGCCCCTATCAGGACCTCCAAAGTAGGAGGGGGAAAGGGCCATGAAAGGGGGGTGGAGGTTGATTAGTAGGGAGGTAATAAGTAAGGGGAAAGCAGAGGAAAAGGAAGGGGGGCTGATAAGGGAATACTGAGGGAAGCAGTGGTCAAAAGGAAAACTATTAAGGGAGGAAGGCAAAAGGGGGGGAAATATGAACATTAACAGGGGCGGGAATAGGATGGATGGAAAGAAACAGATAACAATCATAACTGTAAATGTGAATGGAATGAACTCTCCCATAAAACGAAGATAGATAGCAGAATGGATTAGAAATCATAATCCTACAAGATGCTGTTTACAAGAAAAACAACTGAAACAGAGGGATACACACAGAGTAAAGGTAAAAGGCTGGAGTAAAATATATCATGCCTCAGCTAAAGTAAAAAAAGCAGGGGTAGCAATCCTTATTTCAGATAAAGAAAAAGCAAGAATTGACCTAAATAAAAGAGATAAGGAAGGAAACTATATCCTGTTAAAAGGCAAGAAAGAAGTTAAGGAGGTGAACAGGATTTTAGAGAGGATAGATCTCTGGAGAAAACTGAATGGGGATAAAAAGGAATATACTTTCTTCTCAGCGCTTCATGGCACATACTCAAAAATTGACCACGTTTTAGGGCTTTAAAATCTCACAGTTCTATGGAGTAAGGCAGAAATATTAAATGCATCCTTTTCAGGTCAAGATGCAATAAAAATTATATGCAATAAAGGGCCATGGAAAACAGACTAAAAACTAATTGGAAATTAAACAATTTAATCCTAAAGAATGAGTGGGTCAAACAAGGAATTATAGAAACAATCAGTAATTTCATTCAAGAGAATGATAATAATGAGACAACATACTAAAATTTGTGGGATGCATTAAAGGCAGTTCTTAGGGGAAGTTTTATATCCCTGAATGCATACATGATTAAATTAGAGAAAAGAGAGGTCAATGAATTGGGCATTCAATTGAAAAACCTAGAAAAAGAACAAATTCAAAATCCCCAATTAAATACTAAATTAGAAATATTGAAAACCAAAGGGGAGATTAATAAAATTGAAATTAAGAAAACTATTGAATTAATAAATAAAAATAAGAGCTGGTTTTATGAAAAAATAAAACAAAATTGATACACCCTTAGTCAATATGATAAAAAGAAAGAAAGAAGAAAACCAAATTATGAGTATCAAAGATGAAAAGGGTGAATCTACCTCCAATGAAGAGGAAATGAAAACAATAATTAGGGATTATTTTTCCTGAGTTTATGCACATAAACTTGGCAATCTTACGGAAATGGATGAATATTTACAAAAATACAAGTGGCCCAGATTAACTAAAGAGGAAATAAATTACTTAAATAATCCCATCTCAGAAAAAGAAATTGAACAAGCCATCAGTCAACTCCCTAGGAAAAAATCTCCAGGGCCAGATGGATGTACTAGTGAATTCTATCAAACATTTAAAGAACAATTGATTCCAATACTCTACAAACTATTTGGGAAAATTAGTGAAGAAGGAGTCCGACCAAATTCTTTTCATAACACACCCAAATCAGGAAGAGATAAAACAGAGAAAGAAAATCATAGACCAATCTCCCTCATGAATATAGATGCAAAAATTCTAAATAAAATACTAGCAAAAAGACTACAGCAAATTATCTCAAGAATAAGACACTTTGATCAGGTAGGATTTGTTCCAGGAATACAAGGATGGTTTAATATTAGTAAAACCATCTATATAATTGATCATATCAACAATAAAACTAGCAGAAACCACATGATCATTTCAATAAATGGAGAAAAGGCTTTTGACAAAATACAACATCCATTCCTATTAAAAACATTAGAAAGTATAGGATTAAATGGACCCTTCCTTGAAATAATAGGTAGAATCTATTTAAAGCCATCAGCAAGTATTATATGTAATGGGGAGAAGTTAGAAGCATTTCCCATAAGATCAGGGGTGAAACAAGGGTGTCCACTCTCACCCCTCTTATTCAATCTGGTGCTAGAAATGTTAGCAGTAGCAATTAGAGAAGAAAAAGAAATCAAAACAATCAAATTAGGCAAAGAAGAGACCAAGCTATCACTCTTTGCAGATGGTATGATGATATACTTAGAGAATCCTAGAGAATTAAGTAAAAAACTACTTGAGACAATACATAAATTTGGCAAAGTTGCAGGATATAAAATAAAGCCACATAAATCCTCAGCATTCCTATATATTTCCAATGAAATTCAACAGCAAGAGATAGAAAGAGAAATCTCACTTAAAGTTACTGTAGACATTATAAAATATTTGGGAATCTACCTGGCAAAACAAACCCAGGACCTATATGACCACAACTACAAAACCCTTTTCACACAAATAAAGTCAGATCTAACTAATTGGAAAAATATCAATTGCTCATTGCTGGGCCAAGCTAATATAATAAAAATGACAATTTTACATAAATTAAATTATATATTTAGTGCCATACCAATTAATTTACCAAAAAACTACTTTATAGAGTTAAAAAAAATAGTAACAAAATTCATTTGGAAGAATAAGCGGTCCAGAATATCAAGGGAATTAATGAAAAGAAAGGCTAGGGAAGGTGGACTAGCTATACCAGATTTCAATCTGTATTATAAAGCAGCAGTCATCAAAACTACTTGGTACTGGCTGAGGAATAGAGGAGTAGATCAATGGAATAGATTAGGCACATGAGATTCAGAAGTCAAGGACTATAGTAATTTATTGTTTGATAAACCCCAAGACCCTAGTTTTTTTGGGAAAAGAACTCACTATTTGACAAAAACTGCTTGGAAAACTGGAATATAGTAGGGGAGAAACTGGGCATAGACCATTATCTAACACCATATACCAAAATCAAGTCTAAATGGGTGCATTATCTAGATATAAAGGTTGATGCTATAAGCAGTCTCGGAAAACAAGGAATAGTTTACCCATCAGATTTGCGGAGAGGGAAAGACTTTATGACTAAACAAGAATTAGAGAACATTATAAAATGTAAAATGGATAATTTTGAGTACATGAAATTGAAAAGCTTCTGTACAAACAAAGCCAATGTAACCAAGACTAAGAGGGAGGAGGGAAATTGGGAAAGAATCTTTACAACCTATGTCTCTGACAAAGGACTCATTTCTAAAATATACAGAGAATTGTGTCAAATTTATACGAATACAAGTCATTCCCCAATTGATAAAAGGTCAAAGGATATGAACAGGCAATTTTCAGAGAAAGAAATTAGAGATATCTATAAGCACATGAAGAAATGCTCTAAATCACTATTGATTAGAGAAATGCAAATCAAAACAACTCTGAGGTACCACATTTCACCACTCAGAGTGGCTAAGATGACAAAACAGGAAAATGACAAATGCTTGAAATGATGCGGGCAAATTGGAACTTGAATGCATTGCTGGTGGAGTTGTGAACTGGTCCAGCCTTTCTGGAAATTAATCTGGAATTATGCCCAAATGGCTATAAATACTTTCATATCCTTTGACCCAGCAACACCACTCCCGGGGTTATATAAAGAGATCATAGAAGTGGGAGGAAGACCCATATGTACAAAAATGTTTATAGCAGCTCTTTTTGTGGTGGCAAAAAACTGGAAATTAAGGGGGTGCCCATCAATTGGGGAATGGCTGAAGAAGTTGTGGTATATGCATATTATGGAATACTATTGTGCTATAAGAAATGAGGAGCAGATGATTAGAGAACATTAGTACAATAACAGTAGTATTTTAAGAACAACTTTGAGCAAATAAGTAATTTGGACTATTCTAAATGCCCAAATTACAAGGGACATATAAATATGAAGAAGCTATCTTCATTCAGAGAAAGAATAGATAAATTAAAATATATAGAGAATGACACACACATACATACATACACACATATACACATACATTTTTGTGTCTAATGATAGTCCTCTCTAGGACAAGGGGGAAGGAAGAAAAAGAGAAATTTGCATAACTTTATTATGTATTTAAAAGGAATAGCAAGCTGTACATAATAGACTTGTAGTTTAAAGTGCAATTATCTTTTATATTATACTATGTTATGGAAATGCTTATTTTATTTCATAAATTAAAAATAAAATATTTTTAAATGCATGATGATTAACTATGGCACTCAATTGAATATAAAGTTCATTTGGTTAATAAATATGTGTATGTTAATATATGCCCCTATACATACATACATACATACATATGTGTGTTTATATGTATGTAATATATAATGTGTATGTATACTGTATATGCATGTATATCCACCCACTTACATACATATACATATATCCATTGCAGTAAAAATGTTCCCAAGCTCCTTGCTAAGAGATAGGAGGGAGAAAAAGAACATAGATAAAATAAAAAGGAAGGGAAAGAGTGAGAGAGGTAGGCAGATAAAGCAGCACAGATAAATATTTAATTTCCTTTCAAGGGACATCCTTAAGGAAATTCTTGAGACATGCATGTTCACTATGCACTGGCATGCAACTACCTTTTCCACTTGTTCAACTGATGAATTCACAACTTGTTAATATAGAATAAATTATTTCATTATAGAAATTCCCTGTCTCCAAATGCACATTTTAAATGATCTTCCTTGGATGTTTTGTGTCTCTATGCCTCAACTTCTCCTTTCATAAAAAAGAAAGAGTAAATTGATATCTACCATGTATATAGAGATATATACATGTTAAGTGTACAATGCTGTGTAAATATATGCCCATATTGCTATATTTATATATGTACATATATTTATGAATGCACATATTATTGCACACATATATGGCACATTTGCATATATACATACATATTTAAATGATACCTACTGCTCTTTGATAAATATTCTGTGGGGAATTTATAGTAGAAAATAAACAAAAATCATACAAAATGGCAATATGTGATGGGAGATGGTGATCTATTTGCAAGTATGTATCTATATAAATATATGTAGTCCAAGTGTAATGATATAACCACATTGATGAGATCAGAGATTCTGTGACATATTTTGCTCTAGGGAAATATTAGTTATATGACAGAAATATCAAGAACTCTCTTTGGCACAAAAGCATTCTTTCCAATTTTTCAAATTCTATAATTTAGTACCATTGTAAAAGGAAGAGGGTTATTGTTCAGAGAAACCACTGGTCAATTCAGCAAATCTCCTGCTTAACTTGTTGAAGGGCACTCCCCATTGAGGTAGAAAATGATCCTGAGTACCTTCATGAGGGAGAG
The DNA here is from genome assembly GCF_028583685.1 of Petaurus breviceps papuanus. Classification (NCBI taxonomy): domain Eukaryota; kingdom Metazoa; phylum Chordata; class Mammalia; order Diprotodontia; family Petauridae; genus Petaurus; species Petaurus breviceps. Next base: position 8,623,311 of record NW_027187327.1, read on the forward strand.
ACAACAATAGCAAAATAGACAGAGAGGGACAGATGGTGAGAGGTGGGTAGACAGTAGCAGAATGGAACATTTAATTTCCTTTCAAATATTATCCTTTAGGAATCTCTTCAAACAAATATATTCATTATCCATTGGCATTTAAGAAACTTTCCCATTGGTTCAACTGATGAATTCACAACTAGTTAATGCAGAATAAATTATTTCATTTTAGAAAAATCACTTTCTCCAAGTGCCTATCTTAACACATTTTCCATGTGCATGTCAATTTATTTTTCCATGTCTCAGCTTCTTCCTTCATAAAAGAAAAATAAGAGCAATCTGATATCTAATTCACAATCATATTATGATAATTAATAAGTCAGTAATATTGGGGTTTTTTAGATACTTTGATGAAAGACATCATAATTTCCACAACCCTTCTCCTAAGGAACAAGTGCTCGTGCCTCTCTATAAAGAAAATGTAATTTGTTCCTAGTAGGGAAGCATCTTTCCTAGTTAGTGATTTCTGGTTTAGTATGAGTACTGGATCTCATTATATTATGTTCTCTTTTGCTTTGAGTAATTTATAAATTTTACTAATAAACGCCTTGCATGTTTACTCAGCAGGAGTGGTTGCTGCAATTTCTGTTTATATTCCTCTCTCCTCCATCACTTAATTTTCAGTTCAATGTGTTCCTGTGGCTATTAACCTGGCATATTTCATAGAACATGGCAATGATTTCATTAAAAATAATCATGTAGGGTCATCTAGGTGGCACAGTGAATAGAGCACTGGCCCTGCAGTCAGGAGGACCTGAGTTCAAATCCCGCCTCAGACACTTGACACACTTACTAGCCATGTGACCTTGCACAAGTCACTTAACCTCAATTGCCCTGCCTTCCTTACTGCAAAAGTAAAAATAATAATAATAATAAAACTCATGTAAAGGGTTATATAAATCACCTTCCTTAAGAATTTTAGGTAGAAAATGGGTACAAATAAGTCATATAAAGCATTCCTTAGTATATACTCATTGAAACGGAGTCTTCATTAGTCATGTTTGATGAATACATCTGAAAAAGGGACAATTTGTGCTTAGCACTCTTTTTCCAGGTTTATCATCCCTAGCAATCATTTTTTCACCATCACTATCCTTTGCTTCTATTGACATGCACCATTCCTTTATCTCATTCTGTCAAAGGTCAAGTTTAAAACCAACAGATATAATAAATTATTTTGTATTAATGTGATACAGGGAGAAAGGCAGAGAAACCATATTTTAATTTTAATTTTAATTGGAGAATAGTAGATAACGTTATGATCAAAGTTCCTTATCCTCTAACTGTCAGGGTCCCTTGACCTCTGACACTGACACTTTGGAAAGAATAAGGAAGAATAACAAAAAAGTAATAAATAATACAGCTTTTTGGTTTCCTTGAGACATAGATTCATCATGACCAAATCTTTTAGTAGTCTCATTTCAAAGGATTTCATTCAATTTAAGCACATAGCTTGACATACAAATTTCCCCTGGAATTTTCAAAACATGGGAACACAGACACACAGGAAAAAATTCCCAGAACAATAAATCACACACAGCAACTCTGCCATACTAGTATAACCTGGTCTCCCCAAGGTATCGCTTATCCTTTAAATAAAGTCTGACAGTCAAAGAATAAGGCACTTTGAACCACTCTGATGAAGATGCTCTAGATTAGTGGTTCTCTTGCCCCCCCAGGGTAGACTCTTAAGTCCTTCATAATCTGATTCCTACCAACATTTCTTTGCATATATATATATATATATATATATATATATTTCTCATTCAAAATTATTGTTTAGCAAAAGGTACCTGCATGCTATTCGCCATGCATGATATCTTGTCTTTTATATCTTCAGAAGCCTTTGCTCAGGATATCCTTCAAGCTTAGAACACATTCCATTCTCACCTCTACTTCAAAGAATCCCTAGTCTCTTTTGAAACTCAATGCAGATACCATGTCTTTTAGGAAATCTATCCTTTATAGTCTGCATCACACCTCCAAATTCCTAAATTACTAATGCCCTTTCTAACAGAAATTGTGTGTGTGTGTGTGTGTACATATTGTCGAGACAGAAATTCTGAGACAAAAAGCTCCAAGCATAATCCATTGATTAAGTCTTAACAAAATAAAATTAAAATCAATTTTCCATTTTAAAGCCCTTTACCTACTACTCAGGGTTGTTGTGAATGAGAAGATGTTTGTGAAATACTTAGTATGGTGCCTAGCACATAATAGGTGATATATAAATCTTAACTATTATAGTTATTTCTAGTAGTAATATTGTTAGTTATATATGATATATGTGTGTCTATGTATAACCATATATTTATATATATGCCTTTAACTATACATATATACACACATATGCACACATGCATGTATATACTAATTTAATTTAATTTTCCATATGAATGTCATTTCCCAAGAAATGTCATGGTCCCAAGAAAATTAATGTAAACTCCTTGAAGACAGGGAAAATTTCCTTTTTTTGTTTGTATTCACAGCAATGGACATGTATGTATAGTAGGTGCTAAATATATGCCCATTGAATTCCTCACTTGAATATATCTCAAAACATTATGTAGAAATCTTATTATTATTTAAATCTTATGTATACTTTAAAGTATACCTCAAGGCCCACCTTCTGCATAAAGTATTCCTAAATAATATAGTTCTCTCTTATCTCTTCCTTTGAAATTCTATAGTATTTATACTTAATATCACAATTTAACAATAAATTATGTACTACTAACTGTTCACTAATTCATTTTTCATTAAGGATTTATTGTATAATCTCTAAATCATGATTTTAACTAAGTGCTATGTAGCAAAGAAATAAAGCATAGTCCTTCATCTCATGAAACATATGGCCTCACAGCTGGAATAAGTTATGAACAAATGTGTGTAATTCAATGTAGAATGTGAAAGTGCAATGAGAGAGGTATGAAGAATCATAATAGGTCAAAAGAGGGAGAAATATTTCAAGTTGTATGATCCTCCAGAAAAAGAGAACATCATTTTTGCATGTGTCACTTTTGTGACCACGATGTAGACATATAGTGAAAGGGGGAATTAAATCATGTCATTCTTGCTATAAATGAAACCACACAACAAAAGGAAGCTATAACTAAAAGGAAGAATGGTTGGCAATTAGAACTTGGAGCTGAATAGAAGAATAGATCTCAATTAGAAGTTGTAACCAAGTGGAAGGATGACTGATAATTAGAATTTGTACCTAAAGGGAAATATGGAAAACAATTTCTTGACAGAAAAGCATATAAAGGAGTGGTAGAGTTAGTTTAAAAATATAGCCAGCAAGAAACATTATTCCATAGTAAAATTGGTCATTTCATATTGTAGTGTTCATGATGAGACTCTATACAAAGGACATGTAGGCTTTTGCAAATATTATTCAACAGCAAACCCTAGCTTTACAGTCACACAATTGATAGACAGGTGGGTAAATACAGGATTCCTATTATTGTTTGAGTATTAAAAATGATTTCCTTCAACACAACAAAATACTACCTTAGAGGTTCTCTTCAGACATGGTTTTCCCAATGAATATATTAAAATTATACATGATTACTTAATAGTAATAATAAATTAGTTGTAATAGCACAACCCCTGCTACTGGCAGAGGTAAATAGATTTCTTGAGTTTAAGAGTTCTGAACTACAGTAATGCTAAATCCCACTGGATGTCCAGCTCTAATATGGTGATCTCTCAGGAGTGAAGGACCTCCAGGACAAACTGACTCAGAATGGTAAAATGTAGAAAGAAAAGACACCCATACTCATCAGAATTGGGATTAGATCCATGAGTGACCCCTGTACTTTCAGTCTGAGTGAGATAGAGACCGGGTCTCTAAAATAAACAAAAACATACTAACAATATGGTTTTTATATTTATTATTTTTATTAACATTCTACTTGTTGCTATTGAATGTCACAACACGGGGGGACTATGTTCACTAATAGTGTTTGCTACTCTCATGGAGGATGACGAGTTTAGAGTTCAAGGGAAAGCTGAATTACATATAGATGGTAAGATTCTCCTCCTCTTCCCAACACTGGAACCAGACTCCTATGCATTGGGCTTTTGGTTTTGATAAGTGAACTTTCATCTTATCTTTTTCAGAACCAAACTGTGATGCCTTTCCAGCTCTAGTTCTCCCAAATCCATTGTCTTCCTATTAGAATATAAGCTCCTCAAGGTCAGGAGCTGTCTTGCTTCCTTGTATTTATATCCTCCACAATAAATCAGATATATTTTGTTGGTGTTGTTGAGTCCTTTCTGTCATATTCAACTCTTCATGACCCCATGTAGGGTTTTCTTTGCAAAGATACTGAAGTGTTTTGTCATTTCCTTTTCTAGCCCATTTAACAGGAGGAACTGACTCAAAATGCATTAAGTAACTTGCCCAGGGTCACATAGCTAGTAGGTGTTTGAAGCTGCATTTGAACTCATGAACATAAGTTTTCCTGATTCCAAGCCTAGTGCTCTATCCACTGTGCCACCTAGCTGCCCAAATTGGACATATAGTAAGCTCAAATACTTTTTAAAATTCATTCTTCCTTGTATATTCTTATTACTTTATATAAAACTGTATTAATTTTATCAATCCATAGAATGTTTCAGATCCTCCAAAATGAAATCCATGATCATTACAATGATTCAGACTTAACTATCCCCAGGAGAGGAGAGAGGAAGTAAATGAAGAGTGATTATTTTCCATACTAAGATATGCACCTGTGAGGAAAACATATAATTGGCTATGAATCACTACATATATATTGGACAGGCAATATGATTAACCTGTTTTGAAACAAGAATTTAATAGGAGGAAAGCAGATTGGATTATATTTTGGAGATTATGTAGTGCTCTTAATGTTCCCAAGATTTTTTCTGAAAAAAAAAGTCCATAGTTTTCTCGTGATTCTGTATGATTAGGGTATTTTAATACGACTAATTATGAAGAATTAAAGTTACAAATCACCCAAAGGACAATAGAGAAGTGCACAGAAACTATAATATATCAACAAAAGAAAGTGGTTCTGTAGAAACAAAGTACTAGATATTATCTGAAAATATGCCTGGAAAAGGAGGTGGGTTGATGATAGCAAGAAACTGACATGAACTCCTTGATACTAATACAATGTCAAGAGAAAGGCCCCCAGTATGTTAGATAGCTCTCACATACATCACACATCTCAGAGATTAATAATAGGACATGAATAGTAGGTACAAAGGGTAAAAAAATCACAAATAGGTGGCAATTTCTACCACTAGATCTTTATCACGGAGATTATAAATTCATTGAAAGTGCCAAAAAATAAGCTAATTTTCTCTTCCAAATTAGATGAAAGCTCCTTGAGGGTCTAGCCCATGTGTGGGGAACCTGAAGCCTTGAAGTCACTTGTGGCCTTCTTGGTCCCTGGATGCAGCCTTTTAACTGAATGCAAGTTTTATTGAACAAATCCTTTTATTAAGGGGATTTGTTCTGTGAAGTTTGGATTTAGTCAAAGGGCCACACTTTAGGACCTAGAAGGCCACATGTGGCCTTGAGGTCACAAGCTTCCCACCACTGGTCTAGTCTATGTATCATACTTCTATTTATCACACAGTACTGGGCACATAGTAGAAATTACAGAGATAGGGGTGGCCAGGTAGCACAGCAAGTAAGAGCACCAGCCTGAGTTGGGATGACCTGGGATCGAATCCGGGCTCAGACACTTAAGCACCCACCCAGAAACACCTGGTCGTGTAACCTTGAGCAAGTTACTTAACCACAATTGCTTTTTTTAAAAAAAGAAATTACAGAAATATTTGTTAATCACATGATTAATGGTGAACAATTTGATGAGAATGACTGATGATGAAAATTTCTTTTCAAATAAACTGGTAAGAAATAACAGAAATGTAATGAATACATGAAGATCTTCTTCCTTATCAAAGAGAAGACTCAATCTTATAAAATATATACTGCATAGAAGCCTTATGAAAGAGAATCCTTATATGCAGAATGGTCATGATAAAGTTTTCAGCCAAAGAACATATTCTACTAGACACTAAACCATTAAAATAAAGTGAAACCCTATAGACATATCCAAAGCAAAACTCAGTATTTTTCCTCCCCAAACCTGACCCTCCTCTAAATTTGCCCATTCTTAAAATTATATAGCTTCACAATCTTTGAATCATCCACTACTCTGCACTTTTCCTCTCACTCCCCTCTCCCTCATCCATATGCCAAACCATGCCAATTCTACTTCCACTGTGTCTAACATCTATCAGGTTCTCTTTAGTTTAGGTCTGGGTACATTTAGGGCAAAATACAAACACATTTATTTGACATTCAATACTTTTCATAATCTTGCTCCAACCTGCTGATCTAGGTTGATTTCACATTACTTTCCCTCATATGGTTTATGTGCCAGCCAAACTAGGCTACTCTCTATACCCTTTGCACAATACACTGTCTTTTTCTCCTATACATTTTCAGTAACTATGCTCTACATTTTCACCTCTGCCTTTTGGAATTATTAGTTCCTCCAAAGGATCAATTAATGTAATAGCACCTATAGAAGGAAGGCCTTTCCTGATCTTAGCAATAATTGGTGCTTTACCTTCATAGTATTTGTATTTATCTGAATACATACAAAGACAGACACATCTATAGTGTATGTATGCATACATCCCTCCTCGCTTGAGAATGAGCTCAAGAGTAAGAACTATTTAATTTTTGTCTGTTATGCCCAGTGTCTAATACTAACGCTTAACATATAATAGGGCTTCAATAAAAGTTTCTTAAAAAAAAACAACATAAAACATCCACATCTAGTATAGATGTACACTATAAAATCAGGACTTCTAGGACTTTTTAGTGAGTCACACAATTTTATGGGTTTAGGTGTGATTATTCTAGGGTCTCTTCTGTCTCTGGTATTCTCTAATTCCTGACTCCTTGTCTCCCCCTCACCTTTTCTAGTTACTTTTCTTAAGGTATAATATAATTTCACATTTTCATAGTTCCTCAGTGCCAATAGAATAATTAAAAATAAATCAGAGAAAATTGAGATAATCTTTGACCTTGGTTATAAAAGGAAATATTAAAGATTCATTTCCACTAGTTCATATGGATTTGAAAGTGATTTATCTTACCATGCTTCTTAAATTCTTGACTCTAAAATTATTCCCTATCATCTCCATATGATATTTTAGGAACATGTAGAAAGAAGTGAGGGCACAAAGATCCAGCCTTTCACATGATGACCATAGGAAATGGAGTGGGTCACTCATAGAGTTAAGCACTGACTAGCAAAAGAAGCAGAAATGGGCAAAGGTAATCTGCGTGAAGGACTTTCATGTCATGCTTGCAAAATTTTCTCCACTACTCAATTACTAATGCATGAAATCTTTTTAATCCTGGAAGGGGCAAAGAAGTTACCATTAGGAATTTGTAGAGACAGTATCTCTGGAAGTACTGGTGTTTGAAAACATAGCCCTAAATTTCAAAAAGAAAGGATGAATTTCTTTAAAAAAGGTATTTGTTTGTTAACAAGTATTTTATTTTTATATTCAAACTTGGGCACCAAAACAATGAATATTTAATATACAAAAAAGGCAAAAAGAGAATTGCATATGAAACCATGAATTTCCATTTTATGCTACAAATTTTAAAGTATTTTCTAAATTCCACATTTTACTTTCAAAACTATTTTGTTTGCCTGTACTTCCTTCTGAACTTCCTCTATTCTCTTCTCTGTGTTTTTAAATGTTTCAATGGCCATATTTATTTGTACAAGTAAGTATTGTCAAGCAAAACAAGTTCCCACAATGGCCATGTCAATAATACAAGTGTGCATGTGTGTGTGTGTTTATGTGGTGTGGGAGGGGGAGAAATAGAGAGACAGATATTATATAGATAGATATAGATATCTTTCTGAACCTTGAGCCTATCACACCTCTGTAAGGCTGTAAGCAACATGCTTCACCATAGGTCCTCTGGGATTTTATTACATTGATCTAAATACTTAAGTAAAACTAATTTTTTTATCTTAGTGTTTATTTGTATGAATCATTCACCTTGCTAAGCCTGTAGTTTATGGAATAAAGAATCTAGCCTAGGACCACTGGCTTAGTCTCACTCCTGAAAAGCTGAGGAAAAGATATGAAAAAGATTAACTCACCACTCCTGCCCCAATTTGGACCCGGTTGCTCCAAGTCTACATACTTTTGTATATGTATACACACATACATATATATATATATACATATATATGTAAATGAAATATTAATAATTAAATAAATAAGAAATATATACCTATTTGTATATATTCCTTCTTTATAAATTTATTTTATTTTTTAATTTATGAAATAAAACAAGTGTTTCCATAACATAGTATAATAAAAGATTATTGCACATGAAACCAAAAATATATTATGTACAATTTACTATTCCTTTTAAATATATAATAGTTATACTATAAATTTGGTTTTTCTCTTCCTTCTCCTCCCTCACCCTAGAGATAGCTTCCATTAGACAAAAATGTGTGTGCATGTATGTATAAATATATGTATGTGTATAGACATGTAAAATTATTCTATACATATTTCTACTCATCAAGTTATTTGTCTGGATGCAGATAGGGCCTTCCTTCATATATCATTTGTAGTTAATTTGGATCTTTATATTAGTCAAAATGACTTATTTGCTCAAAGTTGTTCTTAAAACAATATTACTGTTACTGTATACAACAATCTCTTGGTTCTGTTTATTTCACTCTTCATTATTTCATGCATCTATCCAATTGGCTATCATCCCCACAATTTCCAGTTCTTTGCAACCACAAAGAGAGCTATTACAAAATTAGCTTCCAGGATAAAGAGGTGTCTAGGGAATGGTAAAGGGACTCCAGAGTGCAGCCTGGAGAGAAATAAACCATATTTTTCCTCACATTCTCTGTTATTTCCATTTATGCATCAAAATTTCCAAGCATTATAGGTGTATACACACACAATTACATATATCCCATGGATCCTTTTGGCCAATTATTTTTTATTCCTATTTTTAAAATATTCTTTCTTTTATAGGATTACTCAGGGGGGCACAGAGGAAATTATAGGCTATTTATAAATAAAATAGCAATTTAAATGTATTTTTAGAATATATTATAGATTTTTTGTGATGGTCATATATTATGTCCATCAACCATCCTGCTTCTGACAATACTCTGAGTTACGCTCAGAATATCATTTAATGTATCAGTGTCTCCAAGGCAACTTTTCAAAATTTTAAATAAGGAAATAATGGCAGATACGTATTGGTGAAGTAGGTTTACTCATCAGAAGTTCCCAACATCAATGAAACTATAGTTGTAGTACGTAAAAAATATACAATACCTAACCAATCCACCAATTAGGATGAGGACATTGTAGTTGGTATCCTCAGCTTTCCACTTTCCTTGGTAATGTTATGGTAAACAATGGCTACCTTGTAGTTGTGTTCTTTGCTCTATCATTCCTGGAAATGTCTTATTTAAGAAATAAAGTCTTCTATATGTCTAAATGGGAATGAGAATAGTAGCAGCAAATGATTTTTCTTTTAGCTTTGCCAGTGCAAGACTGGCACCCAATAAGCTTCAGGAGTGAAAGGAGGCTTCCTATCATAACTACAATCCAGAAACTTCTTGATTCAATGCTATGAATTTCAAGCAGAAACATGGATCACTATTCACCAAATAAGGATTACACTACATCCCAATAGAGTCCAATATGGACAGGCATTGCATCACCTCTAAGAGATGATACTGAAGACACACAACTTGACACAAGTAGAAGTAACAGGCAAAACTAGTAGAGTTTAACTCTCTTAACTTTCCTTCCCTTCCCCCTGCCTGCCACTGAGAGAATTAGTACCTCATAACTGCTCCATTTTCTCTTGATATTAGGCAGATAAATGGAATAGTGGATAGAGTATTTGATTTGGAATCAGGAAGACCTCATTTCAAATCCTGCCTCATGTGCTTATTTAGAAAAGCTGTATGACCCTGAGTAAGTCACATAACTTCTCTCATTCTCAATTTCCTTATCTGTAAAATGGAGATAATAATAGCATCTAATTCATAGGGTTGTTGTGAGGAAGAAATGGGGTAAATATATGTGAAGTTATTTAAAAATCTTAATGCACCATATTAATTCTAGCTTGATACCATTGTTTTTGCTACTCTTATTATTACCTCAACTCCCTTTCCTTCTGACCCTAGAGAACTCTGGGTCTCCATACTTCCTGGTCTTGTGGCTGACCTGTCCAACTTTGACTTAGAGCTGAACTTAGCATCAGACAATTAGCTTCACATCTCTCCTTTTTTATCTTCCTCTCTTTCTCTTCTAGAAAAGACAATGTGGATTCCATCCAGATAAGCCCACCTGGGTCAGGAAAGTTATACAGTATCATCCTATCCATATAATTTTGTGCCTTGTACTTCTAGAATTATTCTTGAGGATTCTATTTTTTGGTATATAGAAATCATCATGATTGATAGATTTGTTGGTGAGTTAATGATTCCCTTGATGACCCGGGTGCTTGGTAGTTCATTTAATACTAGAAAGGGGTGTTCATTATTTTCATTATTAAATTAAGAATTTCACTATAGTCCATATTCTGTTAGTAATCATTGAATAACTCCCTTGGGCAAAATGGAATGGTTATTTTGAGGATTTAGAGTTGCAAGCAAGCTAAGACCAAACCCAAAAGATGCAAGTAGTCCTAAAACCAGAATAGATCATTTGATGTAACAGATTCAACAGCTGGTGAAAATGGGAGGGAGGCCCTCCAGTCCTCAATCTTCTCTTTGTGGAATGGATACAGTATTGTACCTTATTCATACCAAGACTGATCCCTTCTAAAGATCAGTGGCCATATCCCCTTCGTGCCACAGGTCAGTTTCCAATCACGAAACTTCTTTTCTATTAATAAACTAAAAGCCCTTACTTGATCCAGTCAACATGACTCATTGGGGGAGAGAGGCATTATTGTCTGACTAGAGAAAATGAAAGGAAAAGTGTTATTTTTGCCCTTCTTTCCAGCTGCTACGCATCAATTTGAATGCTGCAAAAAAATTACTAAAAAGGAAAGCCCTGAATACTGTTTACACTCCCATAATAATCTGTGCAGTTTAAAGATATTCTTAATCTGAATTTTAATAGCTCATATTATAGCTGTGATACACATAAGACTGTGGTTATTTTCATTTAAAAGAGCTATATCAAGTAAGAAAGAAGGTTGGTAGGGTGGAAGACTCCAGGTTGTGGGAGGAAAGATGGGAGAAATTAACAAGAGAAATCAAAATGAATATAGGGGAACAAGTGAAAACTCAGAGTTTAGAGTCTGGCCCATAGTCAAACACTGAGTGGAAAAAGCAGAAAGCATGACCAAGGCCAGCCTAAATTTTTATTCTGTATTAGGTCCCAGGGGAAAAGCAATCATCCACCAGTGCACTACAGGGAAATGGTTGAGAATCCAAGAAACATTCCTAAGACTATAAAACTTCAAAAATAGAGAGCTAAGTGACAGCCATCACTCAAGGCACTCTGAAACTTCCCAAAAGAATCTGAGTTCTGGGAGGCCACAAAGAAGTAACTTCCCGCATTCTTTATCGCCAGTTGATAATAAATTCCTTAGTGTCAACACTGACTGCTACTAACAAGATCAATATTAATGAAGTATCTATTAGATACTTACAGTTAAAGTTCACTTTAAAATATTGTAGCTCCACATTGTTAAGAAAGAATGACAGACATATTGATTCTGAGTCTTTTCTAATGGCCTCCCATTAACCAAGTCATGTGTTTATGACATGGTGGGGGAGTACTGATACCAGAACATCTGCTGTCATTTAAGATATGCACCCTCCAACATAGGGGGACACTTTAGGGTAACAATCAAACCCTCTCTACCTTTCTCTGGATCTCACAGCAACTGGCTGTTCTTCTCCCCTCATGGAGGGAAGGAATTCCTCTTGGTCCATGTCTACATTCTTGTCTATATAAGGTCTAGGTTGCTATTTGCATCAATCAGACCATGACTTAACTTCCATCATACTAGCTCTTCCTTTTGTCCCTCATTCCATTATATTTCTATAAATGTACTTACAAAGAGAGATACTTGTAAATAATCTTCAATTAAAATATTAGAGATGAATCGAAACAATGTAGACAGTGTAGACCCAATGTACTTCTTCAGTTCTTTCATCAATTATCTAGAGGTTATCATAACTTATGTATACCTTATAACAGTGAAGCAATTTACTTCTAGTGTAATTGTATATTTAGGAATTAAGACAACAAACATTTATAAAATGTTCACTAGGCTCTAGGCCAGGTGTGAGGAACCTACAGCTACAAGGCCACATGTAACCCTCTAAGTCCCCAAAGGAGGCCTTTGACTGAATTCAAACTTCACAAAACAAATCCCCCTAATAAAAGGATTTGTTCTGTGAAGTTTGGATTCAGTCAAAGGACCTTTTATTAAAGGATTTTTTTCTGTGAAGTTTGGATTCAGTCAAAGGGCCACACTCGAGGTTCTAGAGGGACACATGCAATCTCAAGACCACAGGATCCCACCCCTTCTTTAAACTATTTAAACTTATTAAATGACTCTTTGTAGGAAAGAGAAAAGTTCTTCATTTCATTTACTTTTAATTGTTCGATTGATTTGGACCCCTTTTGCAAGAAATTCTCTACACATAGATGTTGTCTCTCTGGTGTCAAACATCTCATAACACTGAAAAAGACTAAATTATGTCAAATATATAAATGTTTGGAATTTACCATCTATATTCAACATACATAACATCTGAAATCAAATTTGTCTCAATTTAATTTTTATTTCCATTCAAATACAGATTAATATTTTAAAATATCTTGTATATTCTTCTATTCTTAAAGTGTTTAAGCTTTCAATTTTCCTGACCAACTTGAAATAAATTTCCATATGTTTTTGAGAAAATAATATTGATCAATTAGATTAATTTTCCCCCATTTTTGGTCAATTTCTAGGGTTGTTACAACCAAAACAATTTCTCACCTGGTGGTCATTCCTCTAACGATGGACCTCTCTTATCTATGATCCTCCCTCAGATTGTACTAAAAACTTTTCCAACTGCATTAATGCCAAAGATCTATTTCTGTGTCTATTGATCAAGTGTGTATAAAGTGACTACTATGTGCCAGGCACTATGTTAGGTCTTGAAAGTACAATGACAAAGAGTGCCTATTCTCTCTAAAAGCTTATATTCTAATGGGAGAAACAACATTCATTTTAATATGCCCAGGAGAGAGTACTGAACTTATAGTCCATAGAAAAGTAAAAATGCTGTTTCACACACACCTATCAGCTGTGTGAGTCTGTTCAATTCACTTCACCTTTTAGCCTCAATTTCCTCATCTGTGAAATGGGGATAATAATAATAGTAAATACTATCCAGAGTTGTTGTGAAGATCAAACGAGATAGTATACGTGAATTGCCTTGCAATCCTTAAGGCACCATATAAATGTTAGCTATTATTAATATCTTTGACCCCACAGAAGACCATTATTTAATTAATTAACAGCTTCTAGGAAATTGGGTACAACATGCTCATAAATTATGTATCAAACCTTTAAATTGTGATCCACTTATATAATTGTGCTGCTAGGGCTTTTAAAAAGTGAAAGTATAATCAGAGTAATGTCCTCCAACACTTAAGCATAAATTGCTTTGTATTTTCCATTAAGGGCTAATTAGAGCTTGCTCTCCTTAGAATAGAGTGCCCTTTATCTTAGCTCAGGAAGATCACCCTTTTCATTCTAAATACATCCTCTATTTTATCAAATTCATAAATTACTTGCCATTTATTTACAGACAAATCAGGGAAGTTTTCATCTTAAATGACTCACCTCAGAGAGTATGCTGTTAAAAAGCCTCACCTGTGTTGTGTCTGAATGGGCTTCTTAAGAAGAAAATAATTACCATTCTCTATTTCTCTGCCCTTCTCCTAGATTTCAAGAAAAGGGGGAATGGGGAAGGCTGGTGAATGTTTATAGACTTAGAATCGAGAGGCAAAGGAAAATTAGAAATGAAAAAGACTAAAAAATATCCAGAAATTATTGTGACCCCAATGCATGGTGGTTTGTGAATTTTTTTTCATTCATTTATTCATTCTTAGGGGTTTTTTTTTGCTTTTTTTTTTTGGTGGGCAATTGGGTTTAAGTAACTTGCCCAAGGTTACATGGCTAGGTTTTGTGTGGGTGGGTGGGTGGGTGTGGGTGTTAAGTGTCTGAGGCCAGAACTGAACTTGGGTCCTCCTGACTCCGGGGCCAGTGCTTTACTCACTGCATCACCTCGCCACCCCAGTTTTTAATAGAACATATTTTGTATCTCACATTTTAAAATAATATACAATAGTATTTTAGATGTGATGGGGATTATTTAAGAAGCATGGTGGGTTCTGGTAATATTTAATATTAGACTTAGGAGGAACCTTGAAGATTACCATTGAAGAGATTGAAGGGACCTCAGGTATTTTCCATTCCAAACATCTCATCTTACATATGAGGAAACTGAGGTCCAGAAAGATTAAGTGAATTAACTATGACAAAAGAAGTAAGAAGCAGAGATAAAATCAGATTCTCTAACTCTGGATCTAGCAACCTTCTAATTGCCCCACACAGCTTAAGTCAAAACTCTTCATAATAGCAGATGAGGAAACTGAGGCCCTTAGTCATAGTAGCAGAGCCAGGATGTAAACCCAAGTGACCTGGTTCCTGATACTCTTTGATCTCCATGGCCTCACCCTACCTAGTTTTGAATTTTGGCTAATTCTTCTGTATTTAACCTTCATCCACTAAACCTGTACCATTAAAACTATTGCTTCAAGAAAGTTTTGAGTCTGGATAACAGTTCTTGGGAAATTAAGGAGGTAAGTATAGAGATTCCAAGTTTAGATATTTTTTATGCCTCTATCTAGAAATGCTCCTAATCTTGTTCCATACTCAAACAACTTCCCATTGGGCCACTGTTTAAAAGTCAAGGAAACTAGAAAGGACCTTAGAGATCTGACTCACTTAGTTTATACAGAAGACATTTAAGGTTCAGAGCAAGGAAGGAAATTGTGCAAGGAGACATGTCTATAAGTGACTGTCATGGGTGATGTAATCTAGGAACCAGGATTGTGCTTCAGGATTAGAGAAATATCTATTAAGCAGTGTAGAATACCCATAAGCTCATTACCTTTAAAACTCTAAAGACTATAAAAGTGAGATAGTTGTAAATAAACAAAATTACCAGGAGAGTCAAAATGGTACAAAAAAAGGAGCAATCAATTTGTATTCTAAGCATCTATTTTCAAATATCCCTTCTGCCATTTACTAAACTAACTTTAGCAAAATGATTAATTATCTCTGGGTCTCATTTTTCTCATTTGTAAAACAAGGGATTGACCTATATAACTTCTGATGTCCTTCCCCACTTTAAATTTATGAATTCTCCTAATTTTCCTACTCACTTTCTTGATAGCTGTGCAAATCTATAGCCTTGTGAGATATATTCTGATGTAATCATTTATACCATTTGTCTTTACTGTGTTGGAAATAATTTTCTACTTATGAGTTTTCTTAGCAAAGATACTGAAGTGCTATACCATTTCCTTCTCCAACTCATTTTATATATAAGGAAATTGAGGCAAACAGAGGTAAGTGATTTGTCCAGGGTCACACAGCTAGTAAGTGTGTGAGGTCAGATATGAATCTAGAAAGATGAGTTTTCCTGTCTCCAGGTCTAGAACTCTATCCATTGTACCCCCTAGTTCCCCCAGCCTGTGCTATTAACTAAAGATTATTGCACCCTATATGCAGTGATTTTCTGTTTTAGTGACTTTGAATAATAAATATCTTTCACCTTCAACCTCTCTTCCCTTTCCTTTGATTCTCATACTCCAGGTCCCTTGGAGTCTCAAGTTCATTCTTCTAATTTCCCTTCTGAGAGTGAAATACACCATTATTAAAAACCTTTTGCTTCATGCATTGCTTCTCTGCTAAGTTTCTCTTGCAATAACTCCTTAAGTCCTAAGATTTCTGGAACAGACTGGGACAGGAGTTCATCAATTTAGATGGCATCCCCACTCCTGAGTTACTTTTGTAAGTTGGATGTGATTATTTCACACTGAAATGAGCCAATTTTTAATATATTCATCAGCTATTTCCTAAAAGCATATAATTATGCTCAGAAGTATTTGAAAATACTTTGTAAACAGGACAACTGGAGGGGAGGGTAACAACCACATTTCTTGTTGTGGCAGAAACTGTAATTTCATTTGGCGAGTATTCAGCAGTTATCAGCCCCCTGATGGAAGGGGGATTTTGCCACCTACACAACTTACTTCCCCTAAAATAATGTGTGCTATGTGCTTATTGCTAAAATGTGTTCAAGCTGTGATTTTTACAAGACAAAAGCAAGAAATAATTTCCATTTGTAATGTCTTTACTTCTGATGTATCTTGTTCTATGCAACTCATAAACTCCCAGGATGCCAAGAGAAGTCTTTAGAGATGATAGAGCCGAAGTTTTCTTTTATTAAGTCATCATTCTTAAAGAAATGTCTTCTCATCCAAATGGTTTATATAAATCAAGAAAACTGCATATATGTAAAGCAACCTACCACCTTACCAATTTATGAAGGGCCAAGCAGTGGAAATTGTTATAAAATATGTATGCATGCACATATGTATGTATTTCTCTCATTTTTCCCTTGTTGAACACATATTGTGATAGGTTTAAAATTAAAATATTTTTAGCTTTGGGTGTCAGAACATGCTAAGTTTAAACTATAAATAAAGGCTTCTCCCCAGCCTTCCAGAGCACAGATATGTACTTTTGATCATTTTTCTGCCTGGAGTCTTGGCAATACGGTAGCTGCAGGACCCAAGGCTAGTTGTGTCAAGTTGGTGCTTTGGTAGGGAGTTTAAATCTACTGACTTGATGAAAAGAGATGCTTTTCAAAGAAAAAAAAAGTGTCCAGGAGGTTTTGATGTCAGCCAAGAAGAATGCTAGCAGATGATAAAAATAAGTATTCCCTTTAGGCTTTATAAATTCAAAATGCTATCCACAATAGCTACACTGGACTTTGGGAACCTAGAGAGATAGACTGGATGTACTTGAGGGAACCATAAGGGAAATTTACCATTGAAATTAGATTCCAAATACAATAGACATCTAAAACCTCTAAAAGCACCAAGGACAGCTCAGAACCTCCATCTAAATAGCTGATGACAATAATGTGGAAACACTTTTCTACTAGAATGGGCTTTCATATACCAGTACAAATCCAAAAAACCAATACACATAGATATAGTGATGGCTACAGATAGAGATGTATAAGGTGCATAAAATCTAAAGTGGAATAGCATGTCTAAGGGGTTCAGAATCCCAAGCAAATTCACTTTAGGACCAATTTCCATCACTTTTTTTCCCCTCTTGCTATAGAAATAGAGTGTTAAAATGATGGAGAATGGTTCTTAATGGTTCTTCTACTTAAGCAAAGTAGAGAAGAATTTAGAAGAGGGAGTGAAGGCACACTGAATACTTGCATATGACTTGAATAGACAGAATTAGAGAACTATTAAAATGGACATCTGATAGATAAAACACTTCCAAAACTATCAGTCTTGGGAATAAAAATGTAAATACAACAAAAATATAACACTTTACTAAGCTCAAGAAAAACTGTCATGATATGCTATTATTCCCAAACTGGAAAAGGAGTCATGAGTGAAAAACAAGATAGACTTGAGATATTTTTCCCCCTAAGAAATAATTTTCTCCTGAACAAGTGTTACAAAGAGACAGGGGGATCTCAGAATGAAATAAATGGAAGAGATCCAGCTGGTTGCATTGGGGAAACTGCATTACTTCCAACTATTCCGAGCTGCCAGGAGCCATGGAATCTATCTTTTATACTCAAATACTCTCTCATGCACATAGAGCATAGCATAGCAGTTAAAGAGAGATTTATAAGTCAGAAAATTCACTTGTATTCTTCAAATTCCACTTGTAATACATTCTGACCATATGACCCTGGACAAGTCACTCACCCTCTCAGAATCCTAGGCAGGTCTCTAAGACTAATTGTTTCAGAGAAAGTACTGACCTGCATTGATAGAGAAAGTTTTCATTCCTGGGATAAATGAATAAATATATTTCATAGACAAATGAAATAAATATGTATAAAGATAGACTATAATTTCTTATGACTTTCTTAAAGCTGTTTTAACTTGAGGTATGGATCAGGGACAAAATCTGGAAATCTGGGTGATACTTTATCCAGACATTCCAATATCATGACCAGGACCCACTTCCAAAGCTCTTTGTTCCTTGTTTGTGAGTGCATAACCAATGTAACCATAATAGATAAATAGATATAGATAGATAAATTGATATAAACATATGGGCACAGGAGAGAGAGAGATTGATGAATATATGCAGGGACAAACATACATGCTTTATATATTTTAAGTAGAGGCAGTTTCTCTCTAATGAATAAAGGCAAAATTGTAGCCAGACTTGGAAAAACAGCTCATTAATGAAAATCAAACAGCTGTTTATGTATCAAAAAGTGAAACTTTTCCCCTAGAATTTCTTAACTCTCCCTTTTTAGCAATCTAGAAGAGAGAGAAAGAGACTCATGGCATTGACATCTCTCCCCTCCTCTCCATTACTACATATGTGTGTACCCTATGAAAATAACCCTGCAAAATGTATGCTATATGGTTTTAATATCTTGTATAATCCAAGGTGATAATTATTATACATATAATTATATCTATTATAAATAAACGTTCAGGATGATATGTGTAAATAAAATATCCTTTTTTGTTAAATAATGCTTTTCCACAAGGGAATCTTAACATAGATAGATAGATAGATAGATAGATAGATAGATAGATAGATAGATAGATAGATAGATAGATAGACAGATAGATAAACAGACAAATTTCCCTTGTAATTTTATGTATTTTCTTTCATGCTTTTAAAAATACCATTATGCTAAGAGGGGGCCCATAATACTAAGTAAGTAAATAAGTAAAAAGTAAGCCTCGCCATACTGCCAGAGGCCTCTAAGCTCCCACCCCCCCAAAAAAAAAGATTAAGAAATACTGTTTTATATAATCCATATTATCATCCAAGTGCTGCTGCTTACTACCTGTGTTACATCAAGCAATTTACTAATACTCTCTCTCAGCTTCCATGTTCTTATTTGACAATTGAGAAAACTGGTCTAGATAATTTCTAAGGTTCCATCCAGCTCTAAAATCTATGATCCCACTATCTTCTGTCCTTTATTAAAGATATATTTTACATAAACAATCTTGATTTATTCTGGTTTATCACAATAGGAAAAATGCCCTTTAGCCAAAGTGATGAACGAGTAGGTTTATGGGAAGTATCTGACTCTGTTCCTCTCCCATCAGTCTAAGTGGTGATATAGTTGATTTTAATCATATAATAGGAAAAAAATATATAAGAAATTTTGTGATAGCGAGGCAAGTCTTTTTCTTGATATTTCATTAATTTGGACAATAAACAGATATGCTTAAATTACTCAGAGACAAGAAAAACAGATGTATAAAAATCAAAACCTCCATAATTGGTACTCACACATAGGATTTTTTCATTAGGAAATACTCTACCAATGAATTACTATAGACAAGTTCCAAATATTAAAATTTTTCATTAAACCATATTCTTGTAAACTGTTCACTGATTATATGCAATAACATTGTTCAAATTGTTTTTATTCAACAAAATACCAACTCTTCAAGAGAATAATTCATGTTTTGTAAAAAGTAAATTGGGAATATTATGAGACAATTTTTTGGTATCAGGAATACTGGAAATAATTGTATTTCCTCTCCGTGGTAAATAATAAGGAAGATAAATTCTCATCAGGCTAACTTCTGCCTTCATCAAGAATGAAATTAAATACTTTTGAGGGAAAATATTCCCTCCAAGTAAGCTTTGTTTTTTTTCATAGTTTTGAAAGTATTTGTAGCAGCAAACACTCCAGCATCCCCAGGGTGGCTGCCAACACAGGTTCTTAGATCTGCTTTTCTAAAGGAAAGCAACTCAAAATGGGTTAACAATCTTGTTTTAATCAATCAAACATAACATTTACCGAGTTCAGGGGGAAAAAATCAGCACCCCGAACTTCAGAGTATACATACCAGTTACAAGCAGAAGTTACAAGACAAAGAAGCAGATTAAGCAGACAGGCCTCCAACTGTCTGACCATTACATCCATACCTAGTCAGTTACCAGAGATGGAAGCACCAACATCTGGGTTTTCAAAGCCAGGGGGGCTGGACAGCTGCCCAGATTCTCATCTGGTCAAATCACATAGCACTTCTCAAAGTGAGCCCCAAAGCAAAGCCTCCCATCAGGCTTTATATAGCCTTCTCCTAGCTCAGAGAATGTAACAACCCTCTTGACCCACTGCCCAATCAAAAAGTATCTCCTGAAAAACAGCCTCCTGCCATAGGCTCCAGGTGCACTTAAGCCTATCAAAGGGCCTAGGGGTAGGGAAGATCTTAAATTTACATTTTCATAACATTCAGCCCCAAGATCTTTCATGCCCATTGCATAGGCAATTTACATTTGAATTAACATTAACATCTCTTTAATTTCATTACCAAAGTGGCCACAGGGCCTTAAACAAACACAAAGTACATTCAGGTGTCTCTTCAATCCAAAATAAAAATATCCAAATTAAAGTTCTCCTGGGGAGAAAGAGGGGTGTCCTTCCCCTCACACTATTCCAGCCCTTGCTTCCAAGTCCTGATTGGTGGCTGGGCAAAAAAATCAACAGGGTGGGTTCTTTGGGGGTCCATGGCCCTTCACCCCACCCACCAAAGACACAAGTCCATCCTCCCCCTGGGTCACAAACTGTGGGATGCAGCAAGAAAATACATTCAGTGTTCCTGCCTTGCTGCACAGTGCTTATCTTGTCCTGTGGCTGAATTCCAAACTCTTGGGTTCCTTCTCCTCCAGCAAGAGGCAGCAGTTCCTGGCTTCTGTCTGAGTCCTGATGCAGGCAGCTCACCATTCCTGCTCCAGCTCAGTGAGGTCAGCTTGCAGGCCTTTCTCTCCTGCTCCATGGCTCCACAGAGTCACAGCTACCACAAGAGGGAAACAAAAAATTATCCCAGCCCCCATACTTTCCTTTTAGTTTGCAGATCCTGTTTGTAATACCATTTGTAGCAGCAAGCACCCCAGTGTCCCCAGGGTGGCTGCCAACACAAATTCTTAGATTTACTTTTCTAAAGGAAAACAACTCAAAATGGGTTAACAATCTTGCTTTAATCAATCAAACATATTATTTACTGAGCTCATCGGGAAAAGTCAGCACCCCAAAATTCATTGTATACAGTTTATAAGCAGAAGTTACAAGAAAACAGAGAAACAGATCAAGCAGACAGGCCTCCAACTGTCTGACCATTACATCCATACCTAGTCACAGTTACCAGAGAGTGAAGCACCAACATCTGGGTTTTCAAAGCCAGGGTGCTTGAAGAGCCTCCTGCCACAGGCTCCAGGTGAACTTAAGCCTATCAAAGGGTCCAGGGGAAGGGAAGATCTTAAATTTACATTCTCAAAACAGTATTCCAAGTCAAGACACCTAAGGAGAAGTCAAGTCATCATGATCATGGCCTGTGAATATGAGCAAGAAAGAAACAGAGACAGATAGAGACAGACAGAGATAGAGAGACAGACAGAGACAGATAGAGACAGAAAGAGAGAGAGAGAGAGAGAGAGAGAGAGAGAGA